>NC_135886.1:136180253-136574769 GCF_964194155.1 Cetorhinus maximus | reverse complement strand
ATGTAGGCCAGCGAGCACAGAGGTGATAGGGGAACAGAACTCACAAGTTAAGACATAGGCAACAGAGTTTTGGATGATCTTAAGTGTACGGAGATCAGCCTGAAGTGTTTTAGAATAGTCATGTCTCAAGATAAGAAAGGCCTGGATGAGGGTTTCAGGGGCAAAGTCGGACGATCATATCTCCATGAAATAATTATTGTTAACATTTGTATTGATGCTGCGAGAAGAGAGTAGTAAACGTTGCAATACCTGGCAGAACAATGGGGGAATAATACTTCCAGTGATAAAGGGGGTAAATGAAATATGAGTTTTTGTAGTGGAGGAGTTAATTAATGAAATGTTGATACGTAATCCAAACAGTCTGAAAACTCGTCTGTCCCATTGTTAGTCTGTGGGTTTGCGATTCGCAACCAGTCCGCACCAGTTCCACTGGAGATAGGTAGCAGGAAATGTTGGAGCCCCCACTTCGTTACCATGATAATAGCGTATTGTGCAGCTGAGGGGGCTCCTCGCTAATGACCTCCTCTTCTCCTCTGTCGGCTGCCTTTGCACTCAGCAGGGGGTTGAACAGTGTTGTTCTGACACTACGTGCTGTGGACAGTCTGTTCTTCTTAAAGGCAGTCTGTCCTTTTCAAAGGGAAGCTGTACTGAATATAATCTTGCTGCAATTTGAAAACATGGAAAATGAAACAAGGTCAGTAAGAGGGTTTCAGGGTGATGGGTGTGATACTTGAGGCATTAGTGATGGAGGTGGGCAGAAGGAGCAATGCCATGTCCACGGAGGGGGGTCCAGGAGATCCTCAAGGTCACCATCACCTTCTCAAGGGCAATTAGGGACAGGCAATAAATGCTGGCCACATCCCATGAGTGAATGAAAAAAAGGACACTTTGAGAAGTGATTGAGCGAGAGCAGGTGGGCAGGAAGGTTAGTCCCTATTGTCTGGGCCTGAGAACCTGGCAGCAGTGCCACAAGAAGAATAACCTGATGCAGGTGGTCAAGGTCTGCGAATGCATCTTAACATGGCATCTCCTACCCATCGCACTGTTAACCTCTCCCACTGCTCAATGCACCACTCCCCCATCACTCACCCAGTAGCACTCCCTGGTACTCTGGATTTAGTTCAACATCCAGATACTCAACTTCACCCTAACAAACCTTCCATTGATGCCAGCCACACAACCACCTCTTACTGCCTCCATAGACCTCCAGCTATTCAGCTGTGGCACACATTACCCAAATGCAATGCAGTCAACTTATGAACATCCTGCCCTCTCCATTGCAGGACGAGATGGCATACAATAGAAGGGGGCACAGCAGAACTGGCGGGGGCAAGGACACTTGCACCTCCTGAGCCCTGTGGAGGAGATGACTCTCTTTATCATGAGGCCGACTGCAATAGTGCCCATGGCATACAGCATCACTAAGATCATTGAGGTTGAAGCACGTTCCTGCTTCATGCCCTTTCTCAACTCCCAGCGCAACCTCATCCTTCCATCGGGCAATGATGAGCAAGCTGCTGATGGTGTGACCTTGGACATCTTGCTTTCCACACCATCCCTCACCCCAGCCTTTCCCTTCTGAGTTCACCAAGAACAGACACCTGCCCATCCACAGCAGCTCAAAGAGGAGGGAGAAAAGCAAACGCGCAACACTGCTGAAGAGGCTTTGTCAACTGATCTGACACTCGCTGCCACCAGTTCAGATACTGCACCGCACATACCCTGGAGGCTGGTATAGAGCCAGGATCTGCACATGGTGAGTCATCCAAAAAGGAGTGGCCTGCAGTCAGCCTAGGGGGAAAAGGATAGTTTGTTAACCAGCCGTCCTTGGCCTGCTGCAATGTTCCAGTGAAGCTCAATGCAAACTGGAGGAACAGCACCTCATCTTCCGACTAGGCACTTTACAGCCTTCCGGACTGAATATTGAGTTCAACAACTTCAGACCATGAACTCTCTCCTCCATCCTCACCCCTTTTTTTATCCCCTTTTTTCAATATTCATTTTTATTTTTTTTATTTTTATTTTTTCCACTTATTATTATTATTATTATTATTTTAAAATTCATTTTCATTTTTATTCACTGTTTTATCCCTACCTTTTAGCCTATTTTCCATCTTTTCCTCCACCGACCCCACCCCCACTGGTGCCACCTGTTATTTGCTCATGTTGTTCTTTCCAGAGTGTTTACCCTTATCCGGCTATTATCACATTCTGCTTTCTACTCTTAATGTCACCATTAGCACCTCCTTTAGCCAGTATCATCACCACATCAACACCCCTTTGACCTTTTGTTTATGACACCTTTGGCAATCTCTCCGTTGCCTCCACCTATCACTGGCCTTCTATCCAGCTTCACCTGCTCCACCCTCCCCCTTAAACATTTTTACTTCTCTTAGCTCTGGAGAAGAGTCATACGGACTCAAAAACGTTAACTCTGTCTTTCTCTCCACAGATGCTGTCAGACCTGCTGAGTTTATCCAGCATTTTTTTTTTTTGTTTTTGTTTCAGATTCCCAGCATCCGCAGTATTTTGCCTTTATCCTAGTTTGTTAAACAGCTCACCGCAGGGTGAGGTCACAGACGAGTTCTGCTGCAGAGGGTTCAGATGAGGAACTCAATTGGCTGACATGCAGGAGAATACTGGGTGCATTGACTGGCCTGTTAAACAGCCTGCTGTCCCTATCAAGAAGCAAGGAGCCCGGCTCCAGCTTTGCCGAGGGCATCGTGCAGCACTTGCCTTGTTCGTAGCCTCTTCTCCATCCACCTGTCATGCTGAAGACCCAGAGTCACTGTAACTGCTGTTCTCCTACCTGCAAGCGTTTGTGTGAAAAGGTCACCTACTCCTAATCCCAGACTGTGAGGATACAGCAACGCCCTCTGCAAAATCCAGGAGCTCCCCCCCAACGCCTCCCAAAACACTCCATATAAGTTCTTAAAAGATGGTGTTACTTTCAATTTGGGTGCCTGGCCCTTTAAGGAACACTGGTGCAGGGTCCATCTGACGGCTTAGCACTGGGCTTAGCTTGAAGAGAGGTGCACAGATTTGTTGCCTGGACCTGCATTGAACATGTTCGGGATCCTGGAGTGCTGTTTGAATTGTGCAATGTCGCTCCTTCACAGGCTACGGGCATATGCTGGTAATGCTCACTCGGGCGCCTTTCTCTAGGGCATGCTGTGCGGGCCACGCTGGACGCAGCTTACAGCACAGCGTGGTAAAACGAAACAGCGCAAGGTACCGAGATGAAACTCTTGCCCCACATTGATCAATTCATGCTGAATCCAGTTGGAATATACCGTCAGAGTCGATCCACAACTTAGTTTCATTCCATACTCAAAATAGTCTCACTTCAGAAGCTCATTCAACACCAAGTTGCTTAAGTTTAAGTAGCACCTTAAAACTCAAAAAGAAAACCTCAAGGTGCTCTGCCCAAGGCAAAACGAGTGCTGAGACAAAGGAGGAAAGATTGGGGACTCAGGGGCAAAAACTCGGTCAGTGAGTTAGTTTCCAAGAAGGCTCTGAAAGGAGGAGATGGAGGTGGAGAGATTGAGAGAGAGAAGGCCTGTGTAGCTGAAAGTACCATTTCCAATGGTAGATTGAAAGCTAGAGGGAAGCATAAGAAGCCAGGGTTAAAAGCCCTGACAATTTCAGCATTGACCAGGTACAGGCCGTCTCTCTGCTAAAGTTGTCATCATTGCGCCCGTTTTACGTCGGTTTAATTGACGTTCTGCTGTTCCAAACAGACTCACTCCTGTTGGTAACTTCTGCATAAGCTTCTTGATGAAAATAAATAGCAAATGTCAAAAAAAAAACAATCAACTAAAAATGGCATGAAGCAGCACAATCTCATTTGAGAGACGCCATTTGAGACCCTCGCTTTACTGCACCTTAAGCTGAATTTAAGCTGTCAGTTAGTCCTGCAGCAGTTGCTACAGTTGCCAGAAGCTCAGTTGCAATTAAAACCGCTCCAAAATGAAAAGTGGCTCCTTTAATTCCAGTTCAGCGACTATTCCCACTTACAGCGTCTCAGGGAACAAATCCATTCACTCAGGTGAGTGCAATTGATTTCAACAAAACAAAAACGAAAGGCTCGATCCCGCGGGGAATAGACGGGATGGATGTATCGCGTGGTTTTAAGGCACTGGCTGCAGAAATCAAATGGAAGCATATGCAAAAGGCTCAGAAAACGGAAAACTCCCGGCTCTGATTTTCAATCAGTGCTTACGTGTTTTCAGCATCACTTTCGTTTGCAAAATTCAGGCCACTCTGAGATGTTGTCAGTGCCCTCGGATCATCGTGTAGTTATGTGGTGCTAGGATGACTGCCATGGTGCACAATCAATCACACTGTTTTGGGAATTCTTCATGATGTATATCAAACAGCTCCTGGCTGTAAGCCGTTTCAAAACAGCCGCTTCTGGATGGCAAAAAGGACACAAGCTGTGCAATGCATGTACAGATTAACCTTACAGCCACAAATTTAAAAGCAATACCATAATTTTAAAGATAGCAGACGATGCGGCTTGCCCTGTACAAGGGCGTGCTTTGATATTGATGTCAGTCATTTTAGTACCTTGTGTGTTGCATCCTGCCTATGGGTTCCATGATCCGTTATAAGAGGAATTGAAGTTTAAGTGTCATTGGTGTCAGTTGACTATACTCAGAGCTGCTGTGACCGTCCTCCCCACCTCCTTAATCAGCATGGGCATGATGGTAATTCCATGGCATGCTCTGTAGCCAGTGCAAGTTGAATATTGTGCTTCATCTAGGATGGAACTCTCTTTTTAGTTTCCATGTTTCGGTTTCCAGAGTAATAGTTCTGAAGACAGTTCCTTGTTTGTTCTGGAGGAATGGCCAGTGAGTTTCAGTCTTCCATCTTTCATTACACTTGCTATTCCCGCTATGTCCCCGTCTGGGATCCCATTGGGAATGCCGGGACAGCGATTCCACTTTGGGTAGAAAGTGTTTCCGTTCAAACTGATTTGCATATTGACAAACACAAAACCTGCCAGGGACTAGCGCAATTGGGCAACACATACATTTTTAAAAGATAATTTGGTTTTGAAAAGCGTTCCTTAATACATTTAAGCGTGGTAACTTGGTACAGTTCGATTAATACAGCTGAAAATGGGTTTGCTGCAAAAGGAAAGCACGTTTAATCACACTTTCATTCCGCCACCTATATGAGCAACTCGATTTTAAATTATTACAAATGACTTCTGAAAGATCTGTGGGGTATGGTTGTCACTTTTTCGGTTAATTAAAGAGAAATACACTCAAAAGCTTTTAAAACGTGCGTATTGGTGCCCTTGAACCAGCTTCATTTTAGGAGCCTGCTCAAAGGCTCATAAAAAGGCACAATTAGCAGAAACGCTGCAACGGTAATTAATTTGATCTAGGGGTATGGCCAGCTTTGTGGGTGTGGTATAATTCCAGCACCTTGAATTTTAAACTAATGCAAAAGAATGCAGAAACTTGATTTGTGCTGGACATAATCTGAGGTTAAAATACCACGATCTTTTTCTGAATTACCCTAAAAAGACCAGCAGAACCAAATGGAAACTCCAGACTGTGGTCTTTCCAACTGATAGGTAAGGCCTTTCTCAATAGTCTTGTTAGAGCCATAGAACATTTCCAGCACAGAAGGAGGTCATTTGGCCCATTATGTCTGTGTCAGCTGAAAAAAAACTTATCCAGCCTGACTTGCGTAGGTGCCATCTCATTACTTATCCAGAATCTTAGTAAATGTCTGAATGTCAGCACCAGATCTAAACACTGACACCACTGTACTTTTGAAAATCGATCTTATCTTTCTTGACTAGCTCTCTGTGCTTTCAGACTCTAGGGGTGGAATTTTACAGCCACATTGTGGTGGGGGTGGGGCTGTAAAATGTGGCAAGCCGTTCAAAAGTCCGTCGACTTTGACAGGACTGTAAAATCCCGCTGGTAAAAAATTCCGCCCTATTCGTTTGACTGCAGACAGACCAGACTTCACATATTCCTGAGTTAAGATCATTTCATGATCCAGGATGTCAAGGCGGGGAGGAACCTCACTGAGGTGATGCCAGGGTTGCGGGATTTCAGTTATGTGGAGAGACTAGGAAAGCTGCGATTCTTTTCCATAGAACAGAGAAGGTTAACTCACCCTATCAACATACCCTACTATTCCTGACTACCCGCCACACCCACCCGGCTTCCCCTTAAGCGCATATATGCTTCTCGCTTCAACTGCTCCAAGTGGCAGTGAGTTCCTCTGTTACCCTGTCTCTCCTGAATTTCTTATTGAATGCCCAAAGAAAGGCTTGTATTTATATAGTCCCTTTCACCACCAATGGGGTACTTTTGAAGTGTAATCACTGTTGCAATGTAGGAAACGTGGCAGTCAATCTGTACACAGCAAGTTCCCACAATCAGCAATGTGTTAATGATCAGATAATAAGTTTTAATGATGCTGATTGAAGGATAAATATTAGCCAGTGAAATTAGACAAATAAATTGGATCCATAAATGACTTATATTCATAGGCTCTAATTTTAGACTCCCCCCATGTGGAAACATGTTCTTTACGTCTACCCTATTGAACTACTTCATGGCTTCAAAGACCCCTCTGAGTTACCACACGCAAAGCAAGTTGAACAGCACTAAACAACACTGTGACTGAACAGCATTGACATATTCAATTAGTCCAGCCTAGGCTCAAATCAAATTGCTTCCTAACTGACATGTACATTTACATTTACATAGCCGGCTGCAAACTCATAGCCAGAATTTAAATTGGAAACCAGGTAATTAGGATAAACGGAGATAGTTATTCTGCCAATACATGGTATAATTAGAATTCATAGGAAGAGTTACTGCTGAGGCTAATTAGAATAGTGGGATGAACCAAGTCATAGTGAATGAATGTTCTGTACAAATGAATATGATTAAAAATTATTCTCTGTCTGATGTACATTGCCTGTTTAAATGTAATATTAAATCTGTGATGATGTGAATTGTTTAACAACTGAAAGATTCCATAGGCACACACGCCATCATATAAAACTTTACAGTGTGGCTGAGTCTTATAAACCTGATTGATAAGTATATTTTCCCCCTCTGGTAACATTTTAACTCAGTGCAAGGACTCATGAACTCAGGAATAATTTAATCAAATGAGTCATTGGACTGTTGTGACTCATTCTCAGCAAGGCTGTGACTTCACATAGAGCATAGAAAACAAAGGCCAGACATGTCACAGGAACATTGAGGACATTTATAGTGCCTGCATAACAACTTCAGACTTGAAAACATTTATCCACTTACCACTTCATCTGCTTCACTGTTAGTTTTTGAGATTTATAAAAAAAACATGATTGGAGTTTAGACATTTTCATAGGTTGACACTTCTGACTAAATGGCTTATGGAGTGTGTCCAGTGGTCCTGATAGGCCTGGTCTTCAACGAACTCAAAAAATTCAGTTAGATTTTCTTTAAATGCTTACAGTTACACAGACATAATTTAACTTATATCATGCTCTTGTCATTGCAAGGCATTCCGAAACGCTTCAAAGAAGCGATTATCAACCAAAATGCCGCCCTCCATAAGGAGACATGAGGGCGGTTAACGAAAGCTTGGTGAAAAAGTTAGATTTCAAAGAGCATCTTAAAGGAGGAAAGAGAGGCAGTGAGGTTCAGGAATGCAATTCCAGAACTTAGGGTCTAGGCAGTTGAAGGCTCGATCACCAATGATGGGCTATTAAAATCGATGAGAATTGTTATATGTTAGTATGGAACTTAATGACAGCCCTCTTTTTTATTGGATGTGACACTTGGCCTCTGATACTCTACACTGTCAAATCCCTCCATGGCTTTGCCCATCTCTATCTCTGTAATCTCCTCCAGCTAAATGACCCTCCAGGATCTCTGCACTCCTCTAATTTTGGCCTTCTATCCATCTTCCATTTTAATTGATCCAAAATGGAAGCCATGCCTTCAACCAATGAGACCCTGGAACAGGCTCTGGAATTCCCTCCCTCAACCTTTCCTCTTCTCTCTCTCTGCCTTTGCGAAACTCCTTCCAATCTACCGGTTTGACCAATCCTTTGGTCTAATTCCCAAATATCACTTCAGGTGGATCAGTGTCAAATTTTACTTGCTAATGCCACTGGTGCATTTTATCATATTAAGCATGCTGTATTAATGCAAGACATTGTTGTAATAATGAACTGTCCAAGAGTGGATCCGGTATCCTGAGGGGAATTGCCAGCTTTTCCCTGTTGTGTGCGGAACTCAGACCCGCTGTTACACAATGGCGCAGTCGGCCCTCAATACTAAGCTTTGCTGTATTTATTGTTAAAATCTATTTTGTAAAGAAAAATTTGAACATTAAAATAAATGATAGAAACTGCCAATCATCGTGGTCAGTATAACATCTAGTTAGTAAGTGGCCCAGATTCCTAATATAGCCGTGATAATCTTTATTCATCTTATGGTTGAAATGCCAATTATCTTTTTTATATCCAATGCTTTATTGTAGAATCACATCCCTTATTATATGTCCACTGAAGCATTTGTAGTTTATTCATAACAAAAGTAGGTATATGTCTAGATAGATATTCTTGAAAAGTCATGTTTCAGAAAATGGACACTTTATTGGTTGTGCTAGTTATCTTACTCTGGAGCCTGGCCTAATTTGCTTTGATGCTTTAACTCAGTTATGTCAATGTGTGTTCTCTTAAGCATTCCACAAATCAATATTTAATGCAGACAATTACAAAGAAAGCAATGACAGTGAGATACTGAGGATTGGGCAGAAAGAGCCACAACTCATTTGTATCTGATGCATTAATCCTTTCTGACTGCCTGAAAGAGAACCTGAGGAACTTTCCTGCCATCGGTGAGGTATTGGGGTAGATCTTGACCTTGCGTGATTAACGTTTCCATTCTCCCCATTGAAGTCCAAGGAAATAACAATGGGGAGAGATGTGAACAGGCTGCCAACTCACTAATCTTAAGCCTAACCCTTTTGCAAGACCACCCAAATTCAGGATCTGCCCCAATTCTGTTTATGCTATAGGAGAGTCCAACTCATGGTGAATTAGAGCTGTTGTGTAGTGCAGTGCACTGTCAAACTCTGTAGAAGGATGGGGCTGACACACTGAACCTGAACTGAATTGAGCTGGAGGACAGGTTAATACATTAGGGCCAGAATCTTCGGGTCGGCGAGCAGGAGCGGAGTCGGCATGTGTCCTGACGTCACCGCGCGTCATTCAGATCCTCAGTTCGGTGGGCGCGCAGCGGAGCCCGCCGACCTGTCAAAGGCCTATTAAGGCCATTTAAAAACTAATCAAAGTACTTAACTGAGCTGCCCGTCCAACCTTAAGGTTGGCCGGTGGGGGGGCAGGCGAAGAGCCCAGGCGGCCTTTGCATTTATCATGAAACCTCGTCCACAGGCGGGATGAGGCTTCATGAAGGTTTTTAAAGTTTAATAAAAAATTTTAATAAAATTCATTGACATGTCCCAGCTCACGTAACACGGGGGGACATGTCTTAAAATTTTCTTTTTTTCTTTGTTAAAATTTTTCAAAATCAAACTAATCTCCCCGAGGCAACTCTTTGCCTCAGGGAGATTTCTGCGCTCTTTTACGCGCATACGCGAAACAGCGCAGGCCCCGAATGACTCGGCTCAGCGTTTCCGGGTGCACGCAAAATGGCGGTACGCGGCGATTGGCTGCGCGACCCCCCCCCCCGCGCCTGCTCCCACCCAAACTCCCCCGAAGGGGAGAAAATTCCCCCCTATGTGTAATAACTTGTGCCCTGGTTGGGAGTGTCTGGCCCCTGGTGGTTCAACCAGGAAAGGACTGGAGAAGAAGTCTGAGCTTTGATATTTGGAGGGAGGATCAACCCCTTTTGATCTGGTTTGGGTTGAGTTCAATCCTTGGTTCTGAAGTGATATGTTTTGGTGGGAAGAACATGAAGAGACAATATAAAATAAAGGGCACAGTTCTAAAGGGGCTGCAGGAGCAGAGAGATCTCGTTGTATATGTGCATAAATCACTGGAGCTGGCAGGACAAGTTGAGAGACCAGTTAATAAAGCGAAAAGTATCCTGGGCTTTAATAATAGGGGCATTGAATGTAAAAGCAAGTTGGTTATGTTAAGCTTATATGGAGCACTGATTTGGCTTCAGCTGGAGTATTGCGTCCAGTTCTGGGCACCATACTTCAGGAAAGATGTCAAGGCATCGGAGAGAGTGCAGAAAATATATATTTTTAAATTTATTTATGGGATATGGGCATCACTGGCTAGTTGGGAAAATGCTAGAGTCCATTATTAAGGAAGAAATAGGACATTTAGAAAAGCTTAACGCAACCAGAGTCAACGTGGTTTTGCAAAAGGGAAATCATGTTTGACAAATTTGCAAGAGTTCTTTGAGGATATAATGAGCAGAGTTGATAAAGGGGAACCAGTAGATGTAGTGTATTTGGAATTCCAGCAGACAATCGATAAGGCGCCACATAAAAGGTTATTGCACAAGATAGGAGCTCACGGTATTAGCATGGATTGAGAATTGGTTAACACACAGAAGACAGAGTGTCGGGATTAATGAATCCTTTACAGGTTGGAAAGACGTTAGTAGTTGAGTGCCACAAGGATCAGTCCTAGGGCCTCAATATTTACCATCTATATTAATGACTTGGAGGAGGGGGCAGAGAGTAACGTATCCAAATTGGCTGGTGATACACAAATAGGTGGGAGGGCATGTTGTAATGAGGACATAAGGGATCTGCAAGACGATATGGATAGGTTGAGTGAATGGGCAAAAATTTGGCAGATGGAGTTTGATGTAGGGAAGTGTGAGGTCATGTACTTTGGTAGGAAGAATCAAAAGGCAGACTATTATCTAAATGGAGAGAGACTCCAAAAAAGTGCAACACAGAAGGATCTGGGTGTTCTTGTGTATGAAACATAAAAGGTTAGCATGCAGGTACAGCAAGTAATTAAGAAGACAAATGGAACTTTGGTCTGTATTGCTAGGGGGTTGGAGTTTAAAAATAGTGAGGCCACACATGGAGTACTGTGTACAGTTTTGGTCCCCATATTTAAGAAAGGATATACTGGCATTGGAGGCAGTTCAAAAGAGATTCACTAGGCTGATTCCTGGGATGATGGGGTTGATTTATCAAGAACGGCCAAACTGGTTGGGCCCTTATTCGAGTTTAGAAGAATGAAGGGTGATCTTATTGAAATGTACAAGATTCTGAGGGGGCTTGACAGGGTAGATGTTGAGAAGATGTTTCCACTAGTGGGGGAATCTTGAATTAGGGGACATAGTTACCGAATAAGGGGACACTCATTTAAAACTGAGATGCAAAGGAATTTCTTCTCTCAGAGGTTAGTGAATGTCTGGAATTCTCTACCCTAGAGAATTGTGGAGGCTAGATCGCTGAAAGTATTTAAAGAGGAGGTAGATAGATTTTTGAAATATTGGAGAGTTGGGGGCTATGAGGAGCTGGCACAAAAGAGGAGTTGAAGCCTGGGGCAGATCAGCCATGATCTTATTGAATGGTGAGGTGGGCTTGAGGGAGCAAATGGCCTACTCCTGCTCCTATTTCTTATATCCTTATGTTCAGCTCTTTTCTCCGTGTTTGAACCACAAGAATGGTCCCAGAGATGAGCAGCTTCAACTACGTAGATAGATTGGAGAAGTTGGGGCTGTTTTTCTTGGAGAAGAGAAGGTTGAGAGGTTGAAAGGAGTACAAAATCATGAAGAGTCTGGACAGAGTAAATAGAGAGAAACTGTTCCCATTGGCGGAAGGATTGAGAATCAGAGGGCTCAGATTTAAGGTAATGGGCCAAAGAAGCATTGGCGATACGAGGAAAAACTTTGTCACACACGAGTGGTTAGGATCTGGAATGCACTGCTTGAGAGTGCAGTGGAGTCAGGTTCAATTGAGGCTTTCATAAAGGAATTAGACTGTTATCTGAAAAGGAAGAATGTTCAGGGCTATGGGGCGAAGGCACGGGAGTGGCACTAGGTAAATCGTTCCTTCAGAGAGCCGGCACAGGTACAGCAGGCTGAATGGTCTCCTCCTGTGCTCTAACAATTCTGTAATTCTGTTTATGGTGGATGTGTGTTAACTCCTTGACTGATACTTTCTCATATTGCTTTAAAGGTTGATGCAGGTTGTCTACCCTGGTTGGAGGTATTCTGAATGTTTTGTCAACCGCCCTTCCCCCACACTCCCACCATTGGCTGCCTGATGCAGTCCTGCCTTTCAATTCCAATTGGAGCATGTACAAACCAGTCCATCCAAGTGCTTTGTGTATTGCTTAACCCCTTGAGTCTCCTTCCTCCCTTCCTCATCGAATGCTATCAACATAACCTACTATTCACTTCTCCCTCTCATGCATATTTAGCTTCCCCTTAAACGCATCTATACTGGTCACCTCAACCACCCCCAATATCAACAAGTTCCACAATCTCACTTCTCTCTTCTTCTGAACTCCCAATTGGTTTTCTTGGTGACCATCTTATCTCGATGGCCTCCAGTTATGCTCTAATTCCTCGAAGTCAGTCCAGCTTTTCAGCGTCTCCATTGAAAGAACAAATGGATGCAACTGTAAATATAGAAATACTGTACTTGTAAATATTTTTCCAACTTGGTCTGTGGTTGGCAGAAAGATACTATTTCCCGACAGAGTTCCACATTCCTACAATTTAGTTTCCATTTGGAAAGTGGTACCATGTGTTCTTCAAGGGACTTGCATGCCAAACTATCTGTTGGCTTCGGTGTAAGAATTTTCAGACAGTACATTGGAATAGGGGCAGTTAGGCTTTATAAAAACACTTGACTGTCAACTCAAGCCCTTATGCCTCAATTAACTCTTTCTTGTCTATTGGACAAGTAACTCTGCATCATTGGGATGAGACGTTCAACCGAGAGCACATCTTCTGTCTCAGCTGGCCATAAACAATGCCATAGCATTATTTCAAAGAAGGGCAGGGGAGTTCTCCCTGGTGTCCTGGTCAATATTTATCCCTCAATCAACATCACTAAAACAGATCATCTGACCATTATCACATTGTTGACTGTTGGACCTTGTTCTGCCCAAATTTGCTGCTGCACTTCCTGCATTACAACAGTGATTCCTTCATTGGCTGGAACGCAGTTGGGGGTTCTGAGGTTGTGAAAGGCGCCACATAAATGCAAGTTCTTTCTTTTTCTACACTGAAGTCAGTTTTTTTAAAATTAAAACAGGAGTGGGCAGTAAAAGTAAATGCGCTGCACTTGTGTGTTACGCAGATCAAAGTAAAGTATGTCCTCAGGTCCAATCTCAGCTCTGCATTGATTTACTAATCCCAATCAGATCTGTGGAGGGAACACGGAGCTGGGCTTACTGATTCCAGGTTAGGGGTGAGAAAAAATTCACTCAGGGTTTCCCCTACTGACTGCAGTTGAGTATTCCCCACCGCAAAGCGTGTGTATTCCTGCATTGGAAAAGGGGCAGGATAAAGCCCTGAGAGAGTTGTGAATCTTTGGAATTCTCTACCCCAGATGGCTCTGCGTGTTCAGTCATTGAATATGTTCAAGACAGAGATCGATAGATTTTTGGACACCAAAGGAATCGAGGGATATCGGGACAGGACAAAAAGGTGGAGTTGAGGTAGAAAATTTTCCATGATCTTGTTCAATGGCCAAACAGGCTCAAGGGGCCTGTTTCTTAGGTTCAACAAAGCAAATCAATAGGCCTCATTTGGAGGCATTAGGGAAGTTATTTTAAGATTGATTTTCATTTGTTCTAGGGACGTGGATGTCCACTAGGTCATCCTTAAATGCGCTTGAGAAGGTGGTGAGCTGCCTTCTTGAATCACTGCAGTCCAAGTGCTGTGAGGGAGGAAGCGCCAGAATTTTGACCTAGTTGTGTGGCTCGGAGGGAAACTTGCAGGCGATGGTGTTCCCATGCATCTCCTGCACTTTTCTTTTCGGTATTGGAATTTTGTGGTTTTGGGAGATGCTGATGAAGAAGACTTGGAAAGTTGCTCGATGTGCCCTGTAGTTGGTACACACAGTAGCCATGATGCGCCGATGATGGACGAAATGGACGCTTAAGCTGGTGGACAGCAGCATCGACCAAGCAAGATTGCTTTGTGCTGGAAAGTTCCCAGGCTCTGCGAGGGCGTTGCTGATAAACTGTGTATTAACCTGTCAAATTACTTTCTACTGCTTTCTGATCAGGAGCTAAAGATTTGGAGCCAGAAATAGTTGAGCACATTTCAGGTCCGTCTGAAAGTTGGATGAAAAAGCACTGTTTTTAATGGCCCTTGAGCTAGGTCATTTTCATGATAACTAAGTAGGAAACCATTATGATTCGAAGCGATTAAGCAAAGGATTGAGCCGATACAGGTAATTCAAACTCAATGTGTTTATTGGTCTTTGAAAGTGAGCATCTGGTGGAAGTTTGATCTTTGTAGGGGAAAATACTGCTTTCAACTGTGGAAACGGAATTATCCCAGATCACCTGTGCCTGCAGGCAATGCAGTCACGGGATAATATCGCCTTGATCTACAAACACCCATTCCAAATCACTTACCGCTCCTGCCAGGTATCTACGCACTAAAATTATTACTAAAATATGTGAATGTTAAATATATAGGAAGGATCCTTTTACAGATATAAAAGGGTAATGACTTGTATTTCCTGTTCTGTGACTATGGATAGTTTTGCATTCAAGGGCTAAGATCTAAATGCTTACCTTCAGATCTATCAAGTGTTGGAATGGCGGAGACAATTATAGGCAGTGACTGATTTATGGAGCAACATCATTAGGACAGATTACATGGCCTTAATCTCATTGCTATCTGCGGGAGCTTACTGTGTGCAAATTGGCTGCTGTGTCCCCAACATTACAGCAGTAAGTACACTTCCAAAGTACTTATTGGCTTTAAAGCGCTTTGGGATGTCCTGACGCTGTCAAAGGTGCTGTGGAAATTGAAATCTTTCTTTGTCCTTTTCATTGCTAGAGACAGATTTTAGCATCGTGTGTCCCCTGGCTTTTCATGATCTGCCTGTTGTCTGTCATAGTGTGGTGGAAGTATTAGAATCCTTTTGTCTGCAGCTGCATTGAAAGGTTTGAACGATATGTAAGTGTTAATTCGCAGTTGTCGTGTAATCGATTATTGGGCTTCAAAGCTGGCAGTGATCAAGAAGCAGTGATCTCATCTGCTGTCTCTGAGGTGTTCAGAGCAATCTTCGTCCAACTATTCAAATACTTCTGTGAGAAAACCATCCTGTTTACATTGTGTGCTTAACGATAATCAGTGTTCAGATTGGTCAAAATTCAGGCTGTTCTAAACTGCTAGCTTAATTTCTAATCGTCTCAGCCTCTCAGGGCTGACAGTGCCCCTTTAAGCCAAGATCCCTGATTCAATAACTGAGAGTTCAATAAAGACCATCTGCTGTCTCCTGAGGTAGTTCATCCATCCTGGCAGCTGACTCCACTGTGGCATTGCTGAGTGTGAATTGCCTGACTCCAGGTACATCAACATAAATCCTCAAGATGCTCAAGGCATAAGCATTTTTCAAAGTGGCTTCCCTCATCCCCAGCCTTTGAATTTACAGTTTGGTTTCAGAGATGACACTTCTTTCCCTCGAAGCTGGGATTGTCATTCGGAAAGAAGCAGAAAAATAATCCAGACAGATGGAGCCTCCATTATCAGACCTAAAACACTGACCGCCCGCATCCACTGGCCACTGGCGAGACCCCAAATCCACACGTGGCACTGCAGTATCTTAGGTTAGACAAGTTCAATACAAATAACTTTACAAAAATGGTTAATCTATACATTACTGCTTGCACTATTAGTGCACAAACATGGCAGATTAAATGTAAGAGAAATGAGAACAGAAGGCAGGAGGAATCTCTTCACCTGTAGAGTTATGAGGGTGTGGATTTTGCTTGCTGGATTAGTGGTTGAGGGTGAATCTATGTCAGCATTCAAAATGAGATTAGATTGGATAGGTGGCTGAAGAAAGAGGGATGAATGAATATGGGAGTAGAGTGGGTAAATTGTGAGGGTAAATTCTAACACGGGCTGACTGGGATTGTTCCAAAGTTACAATTTCAACGTGGGGGGAGGCTTGTGTGAAGCATAAACTCCAGTGGCGGGCCAAATAGTCTGTTCCTGTAGCTTAAATTGTATGTATATCTATGTATGATGTTTTGCATAGATGGCTGGTGCAATATTTGGCAGGATTGATAGTTTCAACTCCTTACCTAGTGAACAGCTTGACAAAGCTGCTTAATTTCTCCACGCTGTATTTTAGTTGCCGATAAAACAGTTTTATTGCTGCGCCTTTGGGTAAAGCCCTTGTCATTCGGAGGAGATGCTAACTGATGTCTCGTCAGCCCTCTCAGGTGATTGTAAAAGATTCCATGGCACTCTTCAGAGAAGAGCAGGGGGTTCTCGCCGCTGTCCCGGCCAATATTTATCCCACGAGCCAAACTCGCCAGAAACAGATAAACTGGTCACGGCCTCATTGCTTTATGTGGAACTTTGCCTTCTCCAAATTGGCTGGTGTGTTTCTCATATTACAACTGTAACTACATCTCCAAAGTACTTCATTGGTTGTAAAGTGCTCATAGAAAATTCTGAAGATGTGAAAGTGCTATATTAATGCTAATCCCTTCTTTATACCAACAATAGGCACAAAATGGATTTTGAAAGCTCATATCAGGAATATCAGGAAAGATTAAACAGGTTTGGCTCTTTTCTCTAGAAAAGAGAAGGCTGAGGGGTGAGCTGAAAGCATCTGGTGGGGATGATATAGATAATACGTTTTCATTTGTAGGGGGGACCAAAACCACAGGCCATAAATATAAGATAATAATTCATTTAGGAGAAATTTCTTTAACCAGAGAGTTGTGGGAATATGGAATTTGTTACCACATTGAGTAGTTGAGGTGAATAGCACAATAGTGACATAGAATCACTAAGCCAGAGAAGGATGTAATTTGACCCAGTAGGTCCATGTCAGCTCTCTGTAGAGCAATCTAATCAGTCTCCTTACCTCACGCTATCCCGGTCACTCTGCAAGTTTATTTCCCTCAAGTGCCCATCCAATTCATTTTTGAAATCATCGATCAGTCTGTACTTCCACCACCCTTGCGGGTAGGGAGTTCCAGGTCCTCACCATTTGCTGTGTAGAAAGTTTCTCTTGCATCTCCTGCTCAAAACCTTAAATCTGTCTCCCTTAGCCCTTGTACCATCAGCTATTGGGAACAGTTTTTCCTTGCCTACCTTATCCAAACCCGCCATAATATTGTACATCTCTATCAGGCCTCCCCTCAATCTCCTTTGCTCCAAGGAGAACAATCTCAGATTTTCCAATTTAATCTCATAGCTAAAACCCCTCATCCCTGGAACCCATTCTGGTAAATCTCCTCTGCACCCTCTCAAGGACCCTCACATTCTTCCTAAAGTGTGGTGACCAGAACTGGACACAATACTGTAGTTGTGGCCTAACCAGAGCTTTATAAGTGTTCATCATAACTTCCCTGCTTTTGTACTTAATAACTCTATTTATGAAGTCCGAGATCCCATATGCTTTGCAAACTACTCTCTCACCACCTTCAATAATCTATGCCTATGAATCCCTAGGTCCCTCTGTATCTGCACACTTTGTAGAACTGTGCCATTAAATATATAGCCTTTTCCTATCCCATCAGCCAGAATACGTCACCTCACACTTTCCTGTATTAAATTCCATCTGCCACTTGTCTGCCCAACCTGCTGGCCTGTCTATGTCCTGTTGCAGTCCATTAGTATCATTCCCACTGTTTGCCACACCTCCAAGTTTGGTATCAGCAAATTTTGTAATTTTATTTGCATTCCAATATCCAGGTCATTGGAGATTGACAAATGGGACACCATTGTTCAAGAAAGGGTATAAGGATGTTCCTAGTAGTTACAGACCAGCCAGTTTAATATCAGTGGTAAGGAAGGTTTTAGAAACAATAGTCAGGGGGAAAATCAATAGGCACTTGGAGAGGTTTGAGAAGATTAAGGAGAAGCAGCACAGATTTGTAAAATGCATCTATAACCAATTGATTTTTTTTTAATAGCCAAAAAAATGTGGTCCTAATACTGACCCTTGGAGAACATGACTGTCTACCATCCTGTAGTCTGAAATACCCCCATTTACCATGGCTTTCTGTTTTATGCCCTTAAGCCAATTTTTTTATCCAAACAGACACTGATTCCCTCCTCCTCAATTTTGTTAACCAGCCTTTTATGTGGTTCTTTGTCAAAAGCTTTCTTAAAATCCATCGCATTCCCTTCATCAATCTTCTGTATTATTTCACCAAAAATTAAATTAGTCAAACATGATCTGCTTTTTACAAATCTATGCAGGCTCTCCTTAATTTGCTCAAATGCTTTTTGCTTTTTTTTCCACTGATTTTTGTTTCTAAAACTTTCCCCCCCATTGACTTTAAACTGACCAACCTATAGTTATGAAAAATGTCCTTACACCCATTCTTGAACAAGGGTGTCATATTTGTCGCTCTCCAATCCGGCACCTCTCGCATATCTAGGGAAGATTGGAGAGTTACGACATGCCTTTCCACTATCTCCATTCCCACTTCCTTCAGCGAACTGGGATTCAAGCCACCTGGACCAGGTGACTTAGCACTCTGAGCATATAGCCAGCCTAACAATTTTCACCCCAACCATTACCTCCACCATCTCCACTTGTGACAATATTTTGTCAGCATCCTTTTCTTTCGTAAAAACACCAATACAAAGTACTCATTAAGTATTCTAGCTTTGCCCCGTGCCTGTAGGCAAATATCAGCCACTTTGTCCCTGACAGGCCCCACCATCCCCTATTTACTGCTGGTAGAAGATTCTTGGTTTCCCTTTTATGTTAACGGCCTTTAAAGGGAAGCAAGCTTAAAAACTTGGAGAAAGGAATAGAAGGTAATGCTGATAGAGTTGGATGAAAAAGGGGTAGGAGCAGGCACTTGTGAAGCACAATCACTGTCATGGACCAGTTGGGCTGAATGACCTGTTTCTATTCTGTATGCTCTGCATTATTCTAGGTAAATTTGTTGCATCATCTGTCGTGATATAGTTGTGGGCTCCAGCCATGTGGTGGTTCTGTGAAATGACTTTCTGAATTCTCCCTCCCAATCTCTTCATCTCTATGTGCATAAAAACAAAACGTACAGCTATCAAATGTTATGTGGCGAGCTGTTGTGGCCTGGAATGCGCTGTCTGTGGGTGACGGAAGCGGAGTTGACAGCAACTCTCAAAGGGGAGCTGGATAAGCGCTTGAAGGTGAGATCTTTGCAGGGGCCTGGGCAAAGAGCAGGGGAGGCAGAACTAACTGGAGAGCCCTATCAAAGAACCAACACAAGCACAGTAGGCCTAATGGCCTCCGTCTGTGCTGTATGATTCTCTCATTTCCTTAAGCACCTGACATATTGACCAAGCTCGGTTGGCTGATCTGCTGAATCTTTATTCAACTCGTAGTCTTTAATGGACAAGCTAATTCATGGACCAGATGTCCAACTCACTAGCTAACTGAACCAACACTTTATATCGGGCTAACTTGTTCCCCAAATAAGTGTTGGCTGCTATCTCCTCAGGTTTCTGTTAATCATTTGTGGTTTTTGTCTAATCAGCTATTTGTTGCCCCGATAATCATTGGTTTTGTTTTCTCCTGCGTTTTTTTTCCCTAAATAACCTGTATGATTTTCCTCAAGCCTAGTGGTTTCAGAGCAGCTGCGTAGATGATAAATTCAGTTGCAATCCCAGAGTGCTTCGATCATTCTGGGCCATTGATTAGAAGAATGGGGGATGAGGGTCGATGCACAATTTCTAATCATACCACCAAGTTAGATAGGGATCAATAAAGCAGATCAGGCACTACAAGAAATCATTGATCCATGCACAGATTTGCAGATTCTATTGTTTTCTGGGCATCTTCCGACATAAATACTGCACAGCCTGCCCATCAATGTTAAAGTAACATTTTGTTTTTAGTTTAAAAGCATTCCAAAGATTAACAACAACTAGAGGCTGTGATGAAGTAAACTGCTTGAATTCAACCAGTGTAAAACATTGCATAGCAATGTGTTCAAAAGCTCCTGATAAAAACATTAAATCAGTATAATTACATTCTCTCTGATCTGTTTGATAAGTTGCTGTGATATGTGTTCACAATTATCCACACATTCTATACTTTATATCAGCACTAGAAGACAATGTATTAGTGTGCTGCAAAACTATAACTCAGATTAAACGGATATCCTTATTTCCTGCATGATTTCTTTCCCAGCACATGTAAACATAACACATTGTCATAACATGATGCTACAGTTTTAGCATCAGGTTAAATGGCACATAATAAAATCCCTTTCTTACAGAGACAGCTGAAATGTTTGTCTTACAAAGCAGGTGAAAGGCCGAGTATGGTCAAAGGTTAAGGATTTCGAGTGACTTGATCCAGTCTATGGAATTCACAGTAGCCACGTTACAAAACGAGCAGAGGCTGGGGTTTTCTGGCCCCGTTGTGGTGGGACACGGGAGATTCGTTTCTCCAGCCAAAATCCATTGACTTTTGGTGGGTCCGGACAACCCCTTCGGCGGCGGGCCGGGGGCGGAAAATCCCACCCATAATCCCTTGAATTTTCTGCCTGCAGTGTTATTTATTTTCCGCACGCAATTCGCTTTTATCAAGTCATGCTGTGCTAATAGGAAGTGAACTGTGCAAAACATTCAAGAAGCTCGAATTCAGCCAGGACAAAGCAGCCCGCTTGATCGCATCCCATCCACCAGCTTAAGCATTCACTCTCTCAAACACTGATGCACACTGGCAGCAGTGCGTACAACATATGAGATGCACTGCAGCAACTCACCAATGCTCCTTCGACAGCACCTTCCAGAACCCGTGACCTCTAACACCTAGAAGGAGAAGGGCAGCAGATGCATGGGAACACCACCCCCTGCAAGTTCCCCTCCAAGGCGCACACCATCCTGACTTGGAAATATATCGCTGTTCCTTCACTGTAACTGGGTCAAAATCCTGGAATTCCCTCCCTAACAGCACTGTGGGTGTACATACACCACATGGACTGCAGCGGTTCAAGAAGACAGCTCACCGCCTCATCTCCAGGGCAATTAGAGACGGGCAATAAATGTTGGCTTTGCCAGCGATGGCAATGTCCCATGAAAGAGTTAAAAAAAAGGATTAGAAGGCCATTTGCCAGGATCAGGCCACATGGTGATGATGGGTTGTTGAGGTGATAGGTGGAATTACTGAAAACTAGCACCCTTGGAGTTACATAGTCACACAGCACCATTATGCTGCAAGGAGTAATAAGACTTACCTCATATCAAGTGCCCTAGACCTTGCCAATTCCCACTTCTAGCCATTTAATGAGAGGAGGAGGCAAGTGGAAATCAAGTGATCCCCTCCCTGGCAGGAGGTGGGGGAGGGGAGGAATGACAAGGAGAGACAATACATTTGACCTTGTCCGTTTTCAAGCAGGTTAAGAGGGCTAATGGAAGCATCCCATTTCTCGGCCTAGGGAAAGAGGTGTAGCGTGGGAATGAACAAGGGCAAGGAATCATTTTGGAAGAAAGGAGCAAGACTAAAGCAAATGCCGAATGATGTGGTAGCTACATGATCGAGTGGGAAAAGGTTTCCCAATCCCCTGTCACACCAACATGCGTTTTTCAGAAACCCTCCATTTTGAGTCATTTCATTTTTCTATTGCGCACGGCATCTTTTTCAGAAAACTTAATTTATCCAAAAATTTATAAGCCGCTCAAGAACTCAGATGGGTATTTCAAACTTCACTTACGTCACTTTTGAGGCAGGAAGGTGAGTGGTTTGTAACGCAAAATTGAGTTGAATAGAATTGTTCGGTTAGAACACGGGAGATTATGGAATGATTTGATATGTGGTTCTAGGTGGTCCCTGGGTCAAACTATCGCTTAACTAGAAATTGTGCAGAATGGTGCACTTCAGGTAAGAGAGGATTTGAGGTCCACTTTGCAGGCGTGGACTGCTATTGCTGAACCAAAACAATAGCTAGTGCAAAGCTGAAAAAATTGTAATGATCCCTATTTATAGAATCTAGGATCTTATGTGCATTTTTTCATGCTTTAGATGCAGTTGTGTCTGACTCTAGCTCCTGCAGTTAGACGCCTTTTAATGTCTCTTAAGCACAAAACTTAGGCTGTGGGGAGTGCTGCACTCTCAGAGGTGCCACCTTTTGGATGAGATGTTAAACCAAGGCCCTGTTTGCTCTTTTGGGTGGACCATGTAAGATACTTTGGCACTGTTTCAACGAAGAGCAGGAGAGTGCTCCTGACCAGCATTCATCCCTTAACTCGCATCACTAAAACAGACCATCTGGTTGGTCGTTATCTTAATGCTGTTTGTGTGATCTTGCTGTGCACAAATTGGCTGCCGTGTTTTCCACATTGCAACAGTGATTACACTTCAGAGCACTTTCAGAGGCTTTGGGATATCCTGAGGTCGTGAATGGTGCATTCTTTAAACAAGGAAACTTAATTAGAAAGTGATTACGACAGTGTTGCGACACTTTGAATGAAGCCAGGTAGCAATGGAAGTGGGGCTTACGGGCTGGGATTCTTGCTTTTTTGTGGACGATGCAAATAGGTCAGGAAGGTGTGCAATGTCCATCTCCGCAGCAATGGATTTTCACTCTCTTCAATACAGCTGAAGTCTGAATTTTGGGTGGCCAGTTTACTGGATACAAAGCTGCCTTCAGGCTTGTGAGAACATGTGGTGGCCAGCACTGAGACGATGGATGTAACTTGTTAAATCAAACATGACTGGAAAGCCCATTATGAAGGAAGTAATTGGCCTGTGGGTTATTTAAAACTCTATAATTTACATTGATCAACTGAAAAGAAGGGGGATGTTTACCACCTGACTGATTGGAGTGGGGAAAATTTATAATAGTTTATTTGCTCGGATTTTGTGGTAAGAATAACAATGAGGCTTATTAAGGAGCAAATCGGGCAGCAACTTCCAGTATCCGCAAACGTGCAGTTAAACACGGAAATCAGGAATTTGCTGTCTGAGTTGGTCTGTTCCTCCACAATCTGTGCTCTTCCATTTTACGCCAAGAGCCCTGACCTTCAAGTCCAGGTAAAGGCATGAAGTTCTTGTACTATTAAAAATTAGATACACTTAAAAGGACAAGTGCTTGCTTTTTCTGGAGTGTTTAGTGGGCAACTAGTGGCTAAGACTTAATTACTGCCAAACAACCTCTCTGACACTGAAAATTTAGTTTTGAAAGTGTAAAGTCTCATTCTTCCGGATTTTAAATAACATTGAAGGTTGTTTTATTTTAAAAATACAAATGCTCTTTCTAGTTTTTCTTTGTCTCTTTTATCTCTCTGAATCCTAACTTTCTTTCCCTCTTTATTTCACTTTCTGCGCCTGATTTTGCACTGAATTAAGTGTTCTAATTGACACTTCCTGGTTTAGGCTTTGCGTGGCTCAGTGAGGGTCCTTCCTCTGATTGGCTGAAGAGATACACGGTTGCTTTCCCAGTTTACACAGATCCGATAACTCCTGTAGAGGTCACTGCCCTGTTTCAGATGCCTAATGGCTCGACGTTGCCATGCAAAAGCTCATAAAGCAGCTGGGGGCAGCTGTAAGCATGGCTACTGTGCCATATTTAAGTGAAAGAAAGGACAAAGAAAAACCTGCATTTATAGAGCATCTTTCACACATCTCAGGATATCCCAAAGCATTTTACAGCCAGTGAAGTACTTTAAAATGTCGTCACTATTGTAATGCAGGAAACATGGCAGCTAATTTATGCCAGCAAGCTCCCTCATAGTGGAATGCTGATGACAGGCACAATGTGCAATTTTTGAACACCTCGTGAAAATTAATAATTTATAGAGAAGGATTTGGAGTGAAATGAAAATAAGCATTGTGTTCAGTAGGGCGGAATACTCCATTCTGAGCCCAAAAGGGAATGGAAGCTGAAGCTTTTCTCTTGTATTCATCTCCTGAGCTGTGTGCGAGGACCGGTGTCATCGGCTAGCACCTGGGATCATCACTTACTGTCTGGGCTATATCACACCTCCACTCTGCCTTCTTCTCTGCTTGACATCTAGAATAGGCTGTGCAAAGAGTTACAGTGTTAAACTCTCGTTGGCAGCCTGGTGTGACACTGTGCCATGTCTGGATGCACCGGTGTGCGGCGCCAACAGCTGTTCTACTTACTTTAATGTGGTGCCCACAGTTTGGGAATAGCTTCTTAACATTTGAACTGTGGCAGTTCGTGGAGGCCTGACCCCTCGCCTTGCCCCACACTTGCGGAGTGGTGCCCCTCAAGCTATATATAACCCATTGTCTCCCTCTCTAATGGAAAGAGATGACTATGGTCCTTTGTGGACCAGGGCTGAATACCTTGCCCTCCACTCCCTTTCACAGCGAACCATCCAAGTCACAGCAAGTTAGATGTGCAATGCATTTTGTTTGACTTGAAGTGACTCACAAAAAAATAGTTTGCTGAGCTCTTGTTGCGCAGTTCCAACAAACTGTGGCTCAAACCCTCTGTGGCTGTTTTACAATGACTTTCAGCATTGGTTGTGGCTTGCAAGGCCCTTATTTTCCATTGAACTCGGACTGTGTTCAGTCATGTACTTGGCAGAAGGTGATGTAATTTCCAAAGCATTGCCTTGTTTCAACTCCTGGAAGCATTTCAGCATAAATATTGTTATCCAGAAAGTACATGGAGCTCACATATTGCTGCGGCTATCAGTGAAATTTACATCGTCTTTCAATCAGCAACCAGGACACAATTAAATGCTTCAAGTTTCTGCCTCTGCAGGTTTTACAGTGGCTGGCACTTCTCAATGCCAGCCGCTGATTATTTTACTCGCTATGGGTCAAATGTTTCTCTAATCTTTGACATTTTTCTTCATTCATTCACGGCATGTGGGTGTGACTGGCATAGCCAACATTTACTGTCATCCCTAGTGAGGTGTTGATGGCGGGGCAACTGAGTGTTGCCAGTTCAAAGGGCAATTTATAGTCAATCAGGTCGGTGTGGGACTGGAATAGCAGATAGGCCCAGATTGGGTCAGAGCAGCAGGTTCCCTCCCCCAAGTGACCTGAGCAAACCGGAGGGGTTTTTAACAACAAACCAATCACTTCATGCTCACTTCTCATCGTGAGCAGCTTTTATTTTCTAAACTAAATGCAAATTCTTAAACTGCCATGATGGCATTAGAAGTCACGCTCTCCAGATTACTAGCCCAGTCGTTTACTACGGCACCACCATATCCCTGATCAGTTACACAGTGTAACGCATCTGAATGCATGTCACTGTGGAGTCGTGGCTCAGCTGGTACCGCCCTCACCTCTGACTCAGAAGGTTCTGGGTTCAGCGATTGAGTGCGAAAATCTGGGCTGACACTCCAGTGCAGTACTGAAGGAGTGCTGCACCGCTGGAACCATGGTCCTTTGGATGGGATGTTAACCTGAGGCACCATCTGCTCTCTCAGATGGATGTCCCGGTGCTATAAAATGCACTGTATAAACGCATGATTTTGTTTCACGTATTTGCCAGAGTTAGCCTGCCAATGCTGCATACTTTATAATTAGTATTCTCATCACTGAAAGTTGCAATGATTTGCATGAGCATATTACTTGGTTAGAGGTTGTAGAGACTGGAACAGAGCCGTTTGATCTGACCATGTCTGATTAATCCGCAGTAATTGCATTCATCACTAAACTGCGATACTGTCGAATAGTATAATCCTTCCTTTATAGGCTGTTGGTAATAGTCAGGTTTTTGTGCAGATTCTACCTTGACTGATTTACATTACAAAGTGTGTACAGCACAGAAACAGGCCATTCAGCCCCACTGGACCATGCCAGTGTTGATGCTCCACTCAAGCCTCCACCCGCTGTACTTTTATTTAATTCTATCAGCATAGCTTTCTGTTCCTTTCTCCCTCATGTACTTATCTCGCTTCCCCTGAAGTGCATCCATGGTGTTTGCCCTTACCACAAAGGAAAGCAAGAGAGACATGCATTGCTGTAGTGCCTGCCTTTCAGCACCATGAGACATCGCGAAGCATTTTACAACCAATTTGCAAATGCCGTCACAGTGAGTAGCTGTAAACAGCAACGCAATGATAACTGGCTAATCTGTTCCTGTGATGTGAATTGAAGAGTAAATATTGGCCAGCTTGGCTGGGAGAGCTCTGCTCTTCTTTGAAATAGTGCCATGGGATCTTCGCATATTCATCTTTAAAGGGCAGACAGGTTTAACTTCTCATGTGAAAAACAGCGGCTCTGCACTCTCTCAACACTTCGCTTGGAACGTCAATTTAGGCTTTTATGCTCACTCTCAGGAATGGGATTTGAACTCGTAACCTTCTGATTTAGAGGCAAGAGTGCCACCAACTGATCCAGTTGATGCTGCCACAGCTGATGTGGCAGCATGTGCCTCGTTCTAACCACAGTCAGAATATCTGAGGCGGTTTGAGTGGGGCTAAGCAAAGTGTGAGAGACTTCCCTGTACCTTGGCTGACTCCATTCCCCTCTGTCACCGGTTACTGGTGAATTTGTCAAAGCTTTTCATTTGGTCCTGACTCCATAATTATGCAAAATGTGATTTACAAATATTTATGGACTTCCTTAACACAACACTATTGAATTACCAGTATATTTTTTCAATTATTTTTTGGGATTGGTAAACTGGAAAATTCACTGCTCCAGGCCATGTCTGGATTGCAGTCTCCTTGTGTACAAGAATCCAATTACTGCAGAAAGGATTTTTTTTTTTTGGAATAACGATTTCCTCTGGGCAGAGGTCGGATCAGTTTTCCTTCAGCCTGAAACAAAAGCAAAACACTGCAGATGCTGGGGACTGTGCGAGGTTGGATGGGTTGAATAGCTCTCTCTCTCTCTCTATTCTACAGTTCTAGACTCCGAGCAGCTCTCCATACCAGGAAGAGAATTAACCTTCGGCTGTGCAAGTGACTAACCAACCTCATAATAGCCAGATTATCCCTCCCTTCTCAGCTCTAATGCTTTTCCCTAGGGATTCGATAGGTTAAATATGGAGAAACTGTTTCCTCTGGTGGGGGTAGGGTGGCACGTTCTTAAAATTAGAGCTAAGACATTTAGGAGTGAAATGAGGAAGCATTCCTACACACAATTTGGAAATCTCAAACACTCTCCCGGCAAAAGGCTATAGATGCTGGAAGGGGGTCAGTTGAATATTTCAACCCTGATATTGATAGATTTTTTATTAAGGGTTATAGCGCACAGGCGAGGAAAATGGAGTTGAGGTGCGGATCAACAGTAATCAGATAGAATGGCGGAATAGATACAAGGGGCCGAATGGCATCCTCCAGTTCCTATGGGCTGGATTCCGCTGGGTAGGTCGTGATCCTGATGTTGGCCTCCATTCCGGGTTAGGAACCTGGAACTCACTGCGATGAAACATTGGACTCACTCTTCCTGGAGGCAGCCAATTAAGATGCCGCCCCCAGGAGCCCTGCCCAATTAAGGATGGTGGGTGGGCCAGGGAAGGGAAGGTCGAGTAGGAAGACCTCTCAGCAAGATCCAGCTGGCAGCCCCAAGATGGATGCACTCCTGCCGCCTTCTGCAAATGTTAGATTGAAGAGGCCCACAGCAGATAGAGCCATTGGTGTGAGAGGGAAACCCTCCGCAGGATAGGTCTCGGCTGCAGTGGCAGTCTTTTCTCTTGGCGGCATCTTTGTTGGTGCATGGAGCATCCTGCCCAAACGTCCCCCTGGGGGGGCTCTGTCTAGAGAGCTGGTGGGGCTCCGCACATGAAAGAGGGTCCGCTCCGATGGTGAGATGAACCCATCCCTATCAGAAAATGCCCCCTAATTGGGCCCTTCAGTGGCATAATTGGCTGCCTGTCGAGTTGGAGTGTGCTACCAGATTCCCCGCTCCACCCTGGAAAGGTCCACGGAAGGTGGGAATACGTCAGGGAGCTGCCCCAACATGGCTCCTCGTACTTTCCCAACCCCCCTCCAACCCCTGCTTCTAACCCCGTCGTGACAGGGTCAGGAACATTCAGCCCTATGTTTCTGACGCTTATATTTGGTAGATTGGGGAAGTTGAAAGTCTGATGCTCCTGCTACTTTAGCATCCTCTTTGGTGCACAGAAGCTAGAGTTACCAACCCTCCAGGATTTTTCCGGAATTGAGAAGGAATTTCCTGGTACCTGCTGCAAGTCAACCTAGCTAAGAAAGCGGAGGGGCTTTACAACAAGTATTGTGTTACTTCTTTCATTGCCTTTGAACACATTTGTCTTGTAGTTACAAAAATGTCAGGAGATGGGAAAAGGGCTGCTGGACAGGACAGGGAGGCGATGATGAAATTTCCAGGAGTAACGTCCAACCTGAGTTGGCAACCTTGACTGACACCTGTGTTGTCACTTTACCTGATGGGTTTATTTTAACTTGCTGGGTATCCATGTGGACTGGAATGGACTGTGTGACATGGACTAGTAGGAGCTGCGATGCCTCACACAGTTGAGTTCCCAGTCTCAGCCACATTGCCATCTGGGGAAGCACAGAGCAGAGGCCACACATCAGACACTAAAGGTTTTCATTGTTTACCTTTTTTTTAAAAAAAGGGTGAATTTATTGCCATCGCAACTTGTGGCGTTTTGGTGCTGAGGAACGTGACTCTTTGCAGTTCGGCTGCTCAATGTCACTATGAGTAACCCACAGGTCAGTTGTGACACAATGAAATATTATTGATCATTGCCCTTTCCTCCCCCAACAGTGGGAAATGAGACAGTTTCAATGGGGTAGATCCTGGAGATGCTGTGATAGGGTATAATAGGCAAAAGCAAGTTAGCCGCCTCTTTTACATCTTTCCATTTGAAGCCAAAGGCAATACAAATTGAGGAGGAGATGTAAAATGAACTGCTGCCTTGCTATTGTCTATTTTACTCTGTTGCACAAAGCCAAAATCGCACTATTCCAGTGAGTTTGGGACTCAAAGTCAAGTTGTCCCTGATTGCCATAATGTTCTGCTGTGCCAACCTCTATACCAATTGCAGGCATCCCCTCTAAACTTTAAAAGTAGGGGTTGGGCTCACTGATGTTGCAACACTCTATGACACGAAATGATAAACAGACAGGCCACACATCAGACAGAGGCTCCGAGAGCCTAGATATCTGTAGCCCGTGCCAGACAACATCTCATCATTACCTTAGTATTTGCCTCTCCTACTTGAATGGACGTACTTAGCATTTAGAGCAACTTTCAAAAATACGTGAAACTTCATTGCCTTGAGCAAACTCCATCTAAAGATAAGGCAAAAATTACCAGAGAAGCTTCTCTCTCTTTGCATTTCAAACTCATTGACACAAATATTGATCTCCATTTCTGCTGTGTATATAGAAGATACTGGGAAATCAACCAGCGGGCATAAAAATAATCTTTTATAAAGCTCTGACTTTACTGTTAAGTCACTGAGCCCAAATGTGGATCTTGTTTAAGTGCCCATTGATTGATCGTACAAGTTTAATTACGAAGGCTTTTGGTAGAGTAAATAAAGGGAAACTGTTTCCATTGACAGAAGGGTTGGCAGTCAGAAAGCACGGACTTAAGGTCATTGGCAAAAGAATCAGGGGGAGAATGTTTTCTTTTTTAAACAGTGAGGCCAGCATTTATTGCCCATCCCTAATTGCCCTTGTTCAGAGGGCATTTAACAATCAACCACCTTGCTGTGGGTCTGGAGTCACATGTAGGTCGGGCTGGTTAAGGGTGGCAGATTTTCCTTCCCTAAAGGGCATTAGTGAACCAGATGGGTTTTTACAACAATCAGCCATCATCAGACTTGTAATTCCAGATTTTATTTCATTGCGGCCAAATTATGGGGATATGGTAGCATAGTGGTCTTATCACTGGCCTAGTATTCCAGTGACCTAGGTTAATGGTCTGGGAACCTGGGCTCAAATCCCACCATAGCAGGTGGTGGAATTTGAATTTAGTAAAAATCTGCTGACCACTGATTGTTGCAAAAACCCATCTGGTTCACTAGTGTCCTTCCTTTAGGGCAGGATTTTACCGTCAGAGAGCAGGGGTGGGGCCCGCTCGCCGACGTGTAAAATGACGCGGGATGATGTCAGGTGAAACCTCCGGCGTCACCCCGCCCTATTTAAATTTTCAGGAGGGCGGGGGCGCAGCAAAATCAGCTGCGGGCCCGTCGACCTGTCAATGGCCACTTGAGGCCATTGACAGAATCAATTAAACAATTAAAGGACCTGCCCGTCCAACCTTAAGGTTGGTGGGTCGGCCAGGAGCCCCGGCGGGGAATAGAAAAAACATGAAACCTCATCCAGCGGCGGGATGAGGTTTCATGTAGGGATTTAAAAATTTTAATAAAGTTGTAATGGAAATTATGAACATGTCCCAATTCATGTGACATTGTCGCTTGAGGGGGACATGTAAGGGTTTTTTTTTTCTCTATTTTTAATTTTTTTAAAAGTCAAGGCGATCTCCCTGAGGCTGCACCTAGCCTCAGGGAGATGTGAGCTCTTTCGTGCGCATGAGCGAAAGAGCGGACTCTCGATTTTAGGGATTCCCCCCGCCCGCACAGGGAGTGCATAGCGCTTCCCTGAGGACGTCACGCCGGACGGGACTTAATTGGCCCGCCCATGTAAAATGGCGGTGCAACCCCGATTGCCGGTGGCGATCAGCTCCGCGCCTGCCCGCGATTGGGTCAGCCCCGCCTGCCCGACGAACGGAAAATTCAGCCCTTAGGGAAGGAAAACTACTGTCGTTACCTGGTCTGGCCTATTGGTGACTCCAAGAGATGGGCATGAAACGCGGGCTTTGCCAGAGCAGCCCACATCATATAAATGAGTTTAAACCTTGTCTTATGACTCCTCTTTCCATGTAATTATTGTGGTTGAGATGCCTGTCCTGAAGCCTATTTACTCATTTTCTTGATGTACTGTCATTATGACAACCAGCAGTCCAGGGAAGATTGTCAAAAACAAAGCGGCATCAATAGACAACAACAGAACTTACAATAGCGAGAAACATTACTGAACCAAGTATTGCAAACAATTTGCAGCCTGCCCACAGGGAACTTAGGCATCTTTCCCTGAGCTTAGAAGTTTTTTACCTCATTCAAAGACATCAAGAAAGTGAGGATATTTTTTGAGAAGCAATATGCACTTGCCTGTTGTCTGTTGGTGTCCATCAGTTGAGCTCAGGGAAAGATGCCTAACTTGCCTGAAGAGATGAGGCTGATCCACTCTCACTGATATAATTGACCCTTAATGTTTGTGTCGGTGTGATGTATGCAGTGGGGAAAGTAACAGTCTCACCTCATAGTCAGAAATTTGCGAGTTTAAGCCCAACTTCAGAACTTCAGCAAAGAGCCTGGGTTAAACACAGCGATGAGGGGATGCTGCATTGCTGGAGGTGCTGCCTTTTGAACGCATTCTCATTGCACTATTCAGAGAAGAACGAGAACCTCTCCCAATCACCTGCCCAGAATTCCTCCCTCAGCCATGACATAAAAAGACAAATTAACCCCTAAGTATCTCAAGCTGTTTGTGGGAGCTACACTTTGATTAATTGTTGGAAAGTCGTGAGAATATGAGGACCATCCCGTGAATGCAAAATCTTTCTTCTCCCCGTATCACCTGCTTCGTCACTGGTGTATATCACGGGAAAAAATCAGTCTCTATATTCTCCCTTTATTTAAATGAGAACATAATGTACTTTTGTACTAATGGGAGCAGCTAATGTACTAATGAGAGGAACAAGTGAGTAAAAAAAATAAGTCACGTCTGACCTTTATAATTCTCAGTATTTAAGAACCGAGGTTGATCTATTTGATGAGTGGATTGAGTTCAGTAAATTCCTTTGACCTCAGTGAACTGGATGTTGCTAAAATGCCAAGCTGTTATAGAACTGTACTCCTCACCCCAAGTAAAGCCTCTGCTGACATCAGAAGATAAGTAATGGAATTATAGAATGTTTACAGCACAGAAAGAGGCCACTCAGCCCATTGGGCCCTTGACGGCCCTCTGCAAGAACAACTCTGTGAGTTCCACTCCCCTGCCTTTTCCCTGTAACCCTGCAATTTTTGTTCTCTTCAGGTAGCTACTCACTTGCTGGTATGATAGTGTTACAGCCCAACCTAGTATAAAGTATAGAATGTGTGTAATTGAGCAGTGCTAATAACCTATGACAGATCATTGGTAATAATTAATGATTAATAGGTCAAAAAATCCCACACAAGAAACCTTACATGGTCCTCCGTAATTTTTTTTGAAGGTTGCTCAATTTTTGATTAAGAGTAAACATTCCTGCAGTTTTGAAAAGTCAGTGCTGTTGCTGTGACACCTGAGCACCAAGACTGTCATCTTGGAGGCCCGAGTCTCCACTGACAGTTAGACTCGAGCCTCTTCAAGAGCTCGTGTCTGACTGTGTTGCTTGGTTGCCTGGGGGAAAGGGTCTGGGATGGAGAGAGCACCAGCCACCTAGCTTGCCTTTTGCATTGAGGCCCATGAAAGTTGAGGTCAGCAATATAAAAGTGGAACTTTGGTGTGTTACTCCATCTTTATAATACCCAGCTCCCAGGAGAGAACTTGCATCTCTATAACGCCTCATCATGTCACCAGGATCTTTACAAAGCACCTCACAAGCCAATTGAAACTACGAATCTTTCTGGCCTCTATAATTGTGGTTTTATCAGGACTTATACTCACAGCTTATGTGAAAATTCAAAGAAACTAGAAAAGTCAAATGTTGTTTGCGACAGCACATTTAGCCATTTATAGACTCTTGCAGCTGTTGACCAGGATGTGAATCATGACCTTGTGTCATATTTAAATGTTATCGTAAGGCCTCTGTTAATTTATACATGGGTAATTGGGCTAGTAAAGGGAGGGTGTATATTTGTTTGGCTCATGCCTGTGGTGTTGCTCTCTTTGTAATTCTGCTGTTAGTTTGCACACTGGCTACTCTGAAGCTCAGCGTTGAAACGAGATGGTCACAGGTCAGAGCAGCCCTATGATTACGCTAATAAGCCACATACCAACATTAAAGGACAATGTCACATAGCCAAAAGGTGAAAGTGCAAATCTTCACAGTGAATGTCTTTAATTATGTAAAAAGGCTGCCGTGTAAATTAAGGGAATATATTTTTATGAATTCTTCATAAATTTCCAAAAGGATTTTGGTTCCCCCCCCTCCGCCCCCCGACCAGGAAATCCACATTCGTTACTTTTTACACAGTTAACTCAAAAATGTTTGTAAGTTATTTCTGATCCAGTTTATAAGTGAAAACTAAATTAATGCTGATGCTCGCGCTATTGGTAACAATGTCCCTTAGAATGAATAAGAGTACATTTAATGCCTAACTCGTCTTGAGTAATTCATGGTCCTCATCTGCTTGGGAAGGCTCCATGGAGACAAGCCTGGTAACCTACATGCCCCCTTTCACTGTGATTCCATCAGTAAAATGATCATTTGGAACAGGAAAAGAAACGTGGAGCCCGATTTGAAGTTGGCGGGCAAGGGCCAGCCTCGCTGGCATGGAACAGGGACGGCCGATTTAGACTTAAGTGTCACATTTGAATAACGAAGATCAATGTCCCACTTGAAAGAACTTGCTTTTATATAGCGTCTTTCACAACAGCAGGATATCCCAAAGCACTTTTACAGCCAATCAGGTTTTTTTAAAGTTGTAATATAGGAAACATGGGCCTGAATCTTACATTCGTTGGGCGCCTGCCATCGGCCGACGCGAAATGCGCTTCCACCCACCATCGCCCCCCCCCACCCCCGGACACAATTTCACGCTGGCTGAGAAAGCCTCAGCGCTGCCGAGGGGTGTGGGAAGAGGGCGGGCGCCAACGAAAGTGAGGGTGCGGGCGGGCACTCCTCGCGAGCTCGCTGAAGGCAAACAGCTGCTGTGGAGCTGCCCTGGGGAGCTGCAGACCCGGACAGATTAAATGACAAGAAGAGACTGCACCAAACTGTTTCTGTGCAGCACCTTGAAGCACCTGACAGCGGACCTCAGAAAACACCAGTCCCCAGATCTCTTTATTTATTATATTTCACTCCGGACGTTTCACCCCACCCTGGATCGAGGGTTCAGCGAAAACGTAAAGGCCGCCTGGCCAATTGGCCCGTCTGCCAACTGTAAAAGTGGACGGGCCGCGTGAAGTCATTCTCAATTACTTCCTTAATAGGCTTAATTGCCCACTTTGCTCAGAAGAAGAGTCATACGGACTCGAAACGTTAACTCTGTCTTTCTCTCCACAGATGCTGTCCGAGCTGCTGAGTTTTTCCAGCATTTTTTGTTGTTGTTGTTGTTGTTGTTAATTGCCCACTTAATTGTCGGCGGGCACGCTTCTGACTGCCGCACGTGCCTGCCGAGCAAAATATCGCGCAGGTGCCCGATGACGTTGGGATGTGCCACCCGACGTCTTCTCGCGCGATTTCACCCGCTGTTGGGCTGGGCGGGCGTCCGCACAACCAGCGTAAAATTCCGGCTGTGGGGATGGAAATTTCCGTTCTGGAGACTGAGTGCAGTGGAAGGTGGGAAAGTGGGTGTGTTTCCTGCAGGGCGGTGTGGCGGTTGAACAAGTGTGACCTTCTGCTTTTAACTCATGCATGCACGAGGAGCTCGGCAAAGTTCGTGGCAGGTGGGCAGGAAGTCGCCTGCCCTGCTGTTACCTCATGGGGCCGGAGTTAGCGGCCCCATTTTTAAATGACACCTGGACACACATTCACTTATTTCAGGCCAGGATCTCCACATCACTCCTCTAGAGTCATTGCAGCCACAGCTCATCCTGGAGAAGCTGGCAGCTATGAGCAACCAAATCCTGGAACACACAAGGGCGCCTCCGGCTTTGACTGTTGCTCATCACTAGACAAGATCACCTCCAGCGATACACCCATGGTTGAGCCAATGCAGTGGTCCATGCATGCCAACACGTTGGTCTTATAGAGGCCCCGCTGCCTCTTGCCACTCAAGCCCTTGCTCACCATGGCCCTTTGCCAACTGGCGATGGGTCCTCCATCTCCTCATCTGGATGAGAGACCATACCAAGGCTGAGTTGCCTTCAGCCTGCATCACCCACGCCTCGGTGGATGTGTGAACAAATTGAAGTGTTAAATTTAGTGAGCTTGTCATTTACAGGTTTCCCTCCATCTCAAAGCCAGCAGGCAAGTGCTAAGCCCTTCATCTGGCCCCTGTCTAGACATGGCATCCCCACCTCGCCTCTGCCAGATAAAGGACATCCAGGAGGACCAGAGATGGATGTTCCACCATTTACACATGAATGCATATGGCGACATTGCTCCCTGACCAGGGTGATGAGAGCCATGTGCAGGAAGCCTCACACGGACCCTTTCCCGCTTGTCTCCACACCCTCGGAACCCAATAGAGAGACCATTGCCTTGGCAACATAGAAGATCAAACAGATGATCCCTTGCCAGCCATGACCATTCACCCGGGAGGATGGAGCTTTAGTGTTGCAAGTTGGCTGCCCCCGTCGGCCCTGGAGGCATCCACCCCCCTCCCTCCCTCCATCCCTGTCTCTGACAGCAGCCAATGGAAAATTGCACAGAATAAGTGGCTCCTCCACACCTTGCTGGGATCTCAAGGTTATAAGACCCATGATTCGGGAACAAACTTGCTGCCATGTGGGCTTCACCATTGAATGAGGATCACAACTGAGCATTGTCCCCATGTTCCCCCCCGTAAGCCTGCCTCCCCCTGTCCAGCCTTGGTGCTGCCTAGTGATAGACACCCCCACCTTGTGACTCTCTTAAAGGTGGTGAAAGCAACATCTACCGATCTCAAGGCTGTTGACGAAGTGAAGCTCGCCGGGTCATGTACAGTCACGAAACAGACCGTTCTAATGATCCGCTGGCGGGGTGATTGATGTGGAGGGGGGAATGTGATCCCAGCAGGTTAGGCTTTTAATGAGCATTCATGAGATGCAAATGAATGCAAACGTGGTTCCCCACATAGCTCAGCGGGAAAGTCGAGCCATCTTTAACCCACCATCAAAGCCGGGAGAACAAAATTCCAAACGGAGTTCCTAATGGTGGAAAACTGACTTTTCCCACTACTCCAAATTTTGTGGCCCCCGCTCGCCACGATTCCCACCGCCAGCGGGAGTGGAAAATTCTGCCCATGATTGCCCATTTGTGCATCGCAACTCCCTCAAATCGTAATGAGGTGAATTACCAGATCATCTATTTTAGTACCAAGGGGTCTTTGATGTCCACCTGAAAGGGAAAATGGGCCCTTGGTTTAACATTTCAGTTGAATGATGGCACCTCAGGTAGTGCAGCACTCCCTCAATATTACACAGGGCGTATCAGCCTATATTTTGTGTTCAAGATATTTTTTTTATCCTTTGATGGAATGTGGGCATCACTGGCAAGGCCAGCACTTGTTGCCCATCCCTATTTGCCCTTGAACTGAGTGGTTTACTAAGTCATTTCAGAGGACAGTTAATAGTCATCCACGTTGCAGTGGATCTGGGGTCACATGTAGGCCAGACCAGGTAAGGACAGCAGATTTCCTTCCCTCTCATGAACCACATGGGCAGGATTTTACGCGTCGGCGAGCGGGGGCGGGGCCCACTCGCCGATGCGTAAAACGACGCGTGGTGACGTCGGGGGGAACTCCTTAAGGTTGGGCGGGCAGGCCAGGAGCCCCAGCGCAAATTAGAAAAAGCATGAAACCTCATCCACGAGCGGGATGAGGTTTCATGTAGATTTTAAAAAATTTTAATAAAGTTTTTGTGAAAATTATGGGCATGTCCCAACTCATGTGACATTGTCACATGAGGGGACATGTTAGGGAAATTTTATTTTTCTATTTTTAGGTTTTTTACATTTACAGCCGATCTCCCTGAGGCTGCACTTAGCCTCAGGGAGATGAGTGCGCTCTTTCATGCGCATGCGCAAAAGAGCGCACTCTCGATTTTGGGAATCTTCCCCCCCACCGCCCGCACAGAGAGCGCATAGCGCTTCTGTGCGGATGTCACGCCGGGTGGGCCTTAATTGGCCCGCCCACGTAAAATGGCGCCGCGTCCCCGATTGGGGGCGCCGATCGGAACCGCGCCTGTGCACGCCCGCCCTTCAGCTTTGCCCCCGACGAGGGGGAAATTTCAGCCCCATGAGTTTTTACGACAATCGAAGATAGTTTCACAGTCACCATTATTGAGCTGCCTCAGGGGGATGAAGCGATATTTTAAAAAAAGAATTTAAAAATGTAATGAAACATGTCCCGTCATGTGACTGTCACATAAGCAGGGACATGTTATTAATTAAATTTTAAAACTTTAAAAAAATTATTATTTGCTTTTGGAAACCTCATCCTGCCCGTGGATTTCCAAAAAAAATGCAAAGGCCGCTTGGCCTTTTTGGGCAGTGAAAAAATTAATTTAATTGATTATTTAATGGCCTTAACAAGCTTTTTAATTGTTGGCGGGTGTGCTACTGACTCCGGCGCACACCTGCCAACCGAACTATCACGCTACTGCGTGTTGACATTGGCACGCTTGGTTGACATCAACACGCGCCCGCCCACTGAGCGAAAATTTCTTCCCATGGAACAGTGCTCGATCCCAAAGCCTTTTGAGGTAAAAGGGAGATTGCCACATAGCTGTGCCTGACACTGCTTGAAGTGGGGTTGGGATGGGTGATGATGGGAATTGGAATTGAGGTGGGGTCCACCAGCCCCCTCACCCCCAGTCCCAGCCCCAGCAGGGGAGCTGAGCGTAATGGTAAGTGCTGAGGTGGGGAGGTTCTCAAAGGTGGTTTGGGGAAGGAGAGAGAGGGCTGGGGTGAGAAATGCCTGACGTTTACTTCTGGCTTCAAAGTTTTCATTTATCCCTCAGCCGCTTCTGACTGCCTCCTGCTACGGTTTCTCTGGTGGGTTTGACATCTAATGGGCCTTGCCCTGGGTCACGGTGAAAACACCTCACCGTACCAGTGACATCATCGGGCAGTGACCTTTCTGTTTTATTGACATCTCTGCCTATTTCCTCGATGGGGAGCCTTGACCAACTGCAAAATCAAGGAAGAATAAGGAGGTGCCGGGTGGCATTGAAGCATTCCAGGGGGTTGGGTGGCAATTAGGCTTGGCCTGACCTTAAACCCCTCTCCCACACACTATTCCTGCTCAGGGGAGTGAGGGGGTTGGGGAGGGGGTTGGGGGGGCGGTTGTCAAAATCCCAGCAGCATGATCCCTCAAGAATTGCTCAAGGCTAATTTACAGTATTATTTATACAGCCTTGAGAGCAGTTATCAACGTTCAGGTTCACTCAATCTTGCACTGCAACATAAGTCATAAACTTTACAGGAAGAAAGGGGTAATCAGTAAAAATGTCCTGCTGCTGCTTTTCAGAGATTCACGCTGATTTAATTGAGCAAAGTGACTTCCTTGGCTCAATTCAGAATTGGAGGAACGCTGAATTTTCCAGGGGCTCGAGGGGCTGGATGAGGTTACAGTGATAGGGAAGGAGAAGGTCCAGAAGGAAGTCAAAAATGTGGACGAAAATTCCAAATTTGACACGCTGGACCGGGAGCCAAAAAAGTGTCGGCACACAAGGGTGACCGGCGTGCGGGGACTGGGCGCTGAATGGGATACGGGTGGCAGAATTTAAACTGAGCATCAGCTTTTGGAGTGGGGGGAATGGGGGGCTGCTCAGTAAGCATTGGATTAGCCGAGTCTGCAGATGACAGAAGCGGAGGCGAGTGTTTCAGCGTTCGATGAGCCGAGGTTATGGAGGTGCGAGGAGATTATGATGGAGAGGGTATGAGGTCAGAAGCTCAGCCACAGTCAAATGGATCACTGAGGCTGCGAAGAACATGAGGCGATGGCAGGGGAGGAAGATGGAATTTGAAAGTGTAAATTTCCTCCCTTTTTAACAGTGCAAGTATAACACCTGTCAAAGCTCCTCAGTACTAATTTGCATAGCTCCACGATTCAACTGAATAGAAATTTCTTTGGTTAATGCAATTAGCAATGATGTTGCTTGAGGAATGAATATTAGCCAGGGCGCCATAGAAGTCTGTGAAGACAGGCAAGTACACGAGGGAGAATAGAATAGGACATGGTGTTAGGATTACTAAGTAAGGTGGGAGGAGGCTCATGTGGAGCATAGAGGCCAGCATAGAGCAGCTGGGCTGAATGGTCTGCTCAGTGCTATACATGCTAAATAGTTCTAGGTAACTTAACGAACATCTTTGCTTAGTAATCTGTGTTTTAGAGCCAAATTCCTTTGTGGAGCTGATTTGGTAGCTAAAAGAACTTAAAAGTGCCATAAAGACTTAAGATAAAATGTTAATTAAAGACATTTAAATTAGATTTAAATTTAATACTTGTAACACTTTGCCTCTTGTTAAAGATAATTACATTCTCCCATATTTCTCCCAGCAGCCCTTTTCTTCCGGTTGGTATTGAGAGCGACAAGGGAAAGAGAAGAGGTGGGGTTAGTGGAGGATTCCGATCTTGATTGAAATTGCTCTGCTTTGGCAAGCCCACTTAATGTACCTCTGAATTCACTTCTGAAGAGACAATCATCATTAGTGTAGCTATTAGTAATTCCATATAATCGAGAGGAAGCTCACTGGGGAAGTTGAGATGCATCCTTGGTTGATGCTGGCTAGTTAATTGCGAGGGGAGGCTCATTGAGAAACTTTAGTGACCCTCTAGTAAGCCATTCAGCTAGCAACTTATCACTTGTAGTCAAGAGATACTCGTCAGGGGATCTTCAATGATTTCCCTCATTACTGTTCAGTCAGCGGTTATGGCAATGAAAAGAATTCATAATTTCCAGTGAATTCCTCGTTCATGGGGATGTGAATGATGACTTGCCTTCTCAGTGATGCTAACTATCTAAACAAATAACAGGGCACACCAATATCAAAACAACGATCAAGACTCCACTCTACAGGTTATAGGCACAAACATGCAAAGTTGATGGACAGGAAAACAACAGCTGGTTCATCCAGGCATTACCACACCATGATGGTTGGTTAAGCAGTATTTCAATTTCAAAATTCTCATCCTTGTTTTCAAATCCCTCCATGGCCTCATCCCTCCCTATCTCTGGAATCTCCTCCGACCTGACAACTCCATGAACCCTTCAATCCTCCAACTTTGGCTTATTGAACATCCCTGATTTTACTCACTGCACTATTGGTGGTCATGCCTTCAGCTGCCGAGGTCCTAAGCACTGGAGTTCCCTCCCCAAACCTCTCCATCTCTTCACTCCTCTTTCTCTTCTTTTGACACACACTTTAAAACCTACTTCTTTGGCCATGCTTTTGGCTATTGCAGTTTGGAAGTTGCAAAAAGGCAAGGGAATGTTCTCAAAAATGGGAGGATACAACGTAGTGTGGAGGAACAGAGGGACCTAGGACTATATGTCCACAGATCCTTAAAGATAGCAGCACAGGTCGAAAAGGTGGTCAAGAAGACATATGACATGCCTTCCTTTATTGACCAAGGCATAGAATAGAAGATCAGGGAAGTTATGTTAGAACTGAATACAACACCAATTGGACCACAGCTTGAGTATTGCGTACAGTTCTGGTCACCACATTACAAGAAGGATATGACTTACGAGGATGTTGCCAGGATTGCAAAAATTTAACTATGAGGAAAGATTGGATAAACTGGGTGTTTTCCTTGAGGAACGAGGAGGTTCAGGGGTGACTTAAATGAGGAATATATAACTGAGGGGCATCAACAGAGTAAATAGGAGCCATATATTGACCTTAGCTGAGGGCTCAAAAAACCAAGGGCTGTAGATCTAAAGTGACTGGTAGAAGGATTGGAGAGGAAATGAGAAAACATTTTTCACCGGGAAACGGCAGAGCAGTTGAATATGTACTTTGCTTCAGTCTTCACGGTAGCATTCCAATACTAAATAATCAAGGGGCAAAAGAGGGTGAGGAAATAAATGCAATAACTATCACTAGAGGAAAAGTACTAGAGAAACTAATGGAGCTAAAGCCGTTAAGTCCCCTGGACCTGAAGGGTTGCATCCTAGGATACTAAAGGAAGTAGCAACAGAGATAGTGCATGTACTGGTAGTAACCTTCGAAGAATCCTTGGATTCTGGAAAAGTCCCAGAGGATTGGAAAACTTTATTCAAAAAGGGAGAAAAAAAGCAGGTAACTATAGGTCAGACAACTTAACATCTGTCTTTGGGAAAATGTTAGAGTCTATTATAAAGGATGTAATAGCAGAGCATTTAGAATCACATAATCTAATCAAGCAGAGCCAGATGGCTTCATGAAGGGGAAATCATGCCAGACAAATTTAATAGAATTGTTTGAAGAGCTAACAAGCAGGATAGATAAAGGGGAACCAGTAGATGTAATATATTTGGATTTCCAAAAGGTGTTTGATGAGGTATCACACAAGACTACTTAATAAGATAATAGCCTATGATGCTGGGGGTAGTATATTAGCATGGATAGAGGATTGGCTAACTAATAGAAGGCAGAGAGTTGTTATAAAGGGGGCATTTTCAGGATGGCAACCTGTAACTAGTGGAGTGTCACAGGGATCAGTGCTGGGCCCTCAGTTATTTACAATATATATTAATAACTTAGATGAAGGAAGTGAATGTACTATCGCCAGATTTGTGGATGATACAAAAATAGGTGGGAAGGCAAGTGGTGAGGATGACACAAGGAGTCTACAGAGGGATATAGACAGGTTAAGTGAGTGGGCAAAAACTTGGCAGATGGAATATAAGGTGGGAAAATGTGAGGTTATGCACTTTGTCAGGAAGAATAGAGCAGCTGAATGTTATTTAAACGGAGAAAGACTGCAGAAAGCTGCAGCACAGAGGGAATAGGGAGTCCTAAAAAGCTAGCGTACAAGCTCAATGGGTAATAGGAAGGGCAAATGGAATGTTGGCCTTTATTTCAAAGGGAATGGAGTATAAAAATAGGGAATCTTGCTGAAACTATACAAGGTACTAGTTAGAATACTGTGAACAGTTTTAGTCTCCTTATCTAAGGAAAGATATACTGGCATTGGAGGCAGTCCAGAGAAAGTTCACCAGGTTGATCCTGGGTATGGAGGGGTTTTCTTATGAGGAGAGGTTGAGTAGGTTGGGCCTGTACTCATTGGAGTTTAGAAGAATGAGAGGTGACCTTATTGAAATATATAAGATTCTTAGGGGGTTTGACAGGGTAGATGCTGAGAGACTGTTTCCCCTTGCGGGAGAGTCAAGGACCAGAGGGCATAATCTCAGAGTAAGGGGTTGCCCATTTAAAACAGAGAAGAGGAGGAATTTCTTCTCTCAGGGGGTAGTTAATCTGTGGAATTCTTTACCGCAGAGGGCTTTAGAGGCTGGGTCGTTAAATATATTCAAGGCTGAGATAGGCAGATTTTTAACCGGTAAGGGAATCAAGGGTTATGGGGAAAAGGCAGGAAAGTGGAATTGAGGATTATCAGATCAGCCATGATCTCATTGAATGGCAGAGCAGACTGGATGGGCCAAATGGCCTACTTCTGCTCCTATGTCTTGAGGCCTTATGGACCTGGAACTCACTGCCTGAAAGGGTTGTCAAGGCAGAAACTCTCACCACATTTCAAAAAGTACTTGGATATACTTGTTGAGCCTTGACCTGTCGGGCTGTGAACCTAGTGCAGCAAATTGGAATTAAGCTGGGTAGCTCTTCATTTACTGGCATGGGCACAGCGGGTCAAATATTGCAAATTTTCTGTGATTTCTATGATCTTATCTATCTTTTATCTCCTTATGTGGCTTAGCATCATGTTTGTTTTATAATGCCACTGTCAAGAGCCTTGTAAAGTTTTATTTTGTTCGAGGTGCTATATAAATACAAGTTGCTGTGGTTGTTTTATGAGTATCATGTTTAAACACGCCCTCTTACCTCTCTCTCTCTCTCTCTCTCGCTCTCCATCTCTCTTTCGCCACCCTTGCCCCCATCCCTGCACCCTGCAGCCATGTAATCTTCTGGGAGAGGCAAAAAAAAGATTAGAACCTAGGCCCAAAAAAGAAATGAAATAGTCTTGAGAGTTAATCAAGCATATTCCTTTGTGGTTTGGTATGAACATTACTTATTCAAATCTTGCTTGAATACCAGAAGTACATTTAACATAAACACATGACGACCTGTAAATCTCTTGGGTCAGTGATCCTGCCACTTATGCTGAGGCCAGGCCAACTGGTTGACTTGTGCCATTCACTCGGCCAGAGCATGAAATGTCAGCTGAAGGCCATGCTGGCAGCACCCGTAGGGGTACGTTGCAGGCACCTGTCGATCCAGTGAGGCAGTAACCAGAGTACCAGGCCTGGGCAGAGCTTCTTGGACCATGAGAACGGCAAATGTAACCTTCATTCTTCAGGAACTGAGCTCATGCTCCCACAAGGTGGGTGGACTGTTGAAGAAGGTCTACTTTCCTACTACTCCAGTCTCTGAAGATGCAGGCCTCAGAGAAAGGCCTTTGACTGCATCCTCTCAGCCTTGCTAGAATTGTGAGAGGTGGGGGTGGGGGCAGAGGTGCTGCCTTACACAGGGCCCCTTGGATATTCAAAGTGCATCTAGATCTCCACCTAACTCCCAGCCTCACCATCGCACCCAACCAGAGTTAGGGCAGGAGTGTGTAGGAGGAGACTTTGGGCCCCATGAAAGTTCACGTTGTTAAAAAGATATCCAGCCGCAGTCCAAAGTGGTTTCCATCAGTTATAATTTATGTAAAAAAAATACAGAGAGACACATTTTAAAAGCCACCCAGGTGATGACACACAGAGAGTGGATTTCCAGCTGCATGTTATTAGTGTTTCGAGTAGAGTAATTGGGCAGCCTAAAGCAAAGAATGTACAAACACATGGGAATGTTGCAATTTCCTTTCAGCTGGTCTTTCACGTTACAAAGTTTATTAAACCCCTCAGACTGGATTGTCATTGTTTAGCACCTTAACAAGAAGGGAAAATACCTCATGACCCAGAGAGAAAATTGAAGCCTCAACCAATTCAGATGCACAGAATGAAAACCTTGTATTAGTGTCACAAAACATTCTCTCAGAAAGGTACTTTTACTGACTTGGAAACCACAAGGGTTGTCCGTCAGTTCATGGTCTGGAAAATCACTTATTTTTTTGGATCAGGTGGTAAATCCTTCAAAACAATTGCCAAGAAACAGGCCTGTAAAGAAGTTACAAGGTGGGTCAAAGGCACATCCAGCACCTGTAGAACTTGGCAGGAGATCTGACAAAGGCTCAACACTGAGAAAAGAACTAAGCAGAAACTGGCTTTGAATCGTCACAGGTGGAAGTTTATGGGCCACCAGGACATCAAAGTGTTGACTTCGTCGGTAGAAGTGATGTTTGCCCTGAGCAAAGGCAGTGGATCTGCTCAGTACATTTGATCGTCTGTAATGCTGTGCCATATAATATAATGGCAGCAGAGTTTAGTTTGTGTCAGGAGCTGGAAGACTGCAGTGGTTTTGGTCGCTGACGGCTAGCTGCCTTGTGTGTTCCTGCACGTGGGAAGAACTCTCCATAGTGACTGTTTACAGCAATCTTTGCCCTGGTACTCACCCATACCCAATTGCTGTCAAGCCTTCCGATTCTCTCAGCTCAATCTGTTGGTCATTGGTTGGATAAGAGACCTTCCACCAAGAGCGTAGAGAAGGCATTGACACTGGCACGTAGCCACAGGTGAGGTGAGGTAAATGAGTGAAAGTTCTATTGGTACACATTTACAAGAGCATTTTATCCTCGTAGTCTTTGATCAACTCTTTAACAGTGAGCTGTAGAAAGTACTGGGAGTATTTAGTGAAGTAGCAGTAGGAAAATATCAAGCATTGTGACGGCAACTTGTTCATTATATCCGACACTCATTGTGTACAAATCCTTGTTCTATTACATAGTGGCTCAAGGTTCCTGTCATGCCAGGAATGCTTTGGCACTGTCAAGTCTATGACATAGATGAGGGTTTCAACAGGTGAGCTGAGGCAGGGACAAAGTTCCGGAGGTGGAAACAGGCAGTCTTAGTGATTGTGTGAATATGTGATTGGAAGCACGTGGAAAGCTCTCTGAATTGAGTCGTTTGTTATTGAGATTGGCTTGGTTTCTCCATCATAATCCACAATCCTGGTAACCGAGCGGAGTTTCCGCCCACCGGCGGATCGGGCCTTGGGCAGTGAGGAGAGCCTATGATTGGATCTTCACCATGCAAAATTGGGCAACAGCATACTACCACTGCCTAAGGGGCTGGCATCACTTCTCTGCCCCCTCGACAATCACAGGGTGTCAGCAGAATTGACAACTAATTGCAAGGAAATCTGGCATGATTGCCAGGTCCCAGCTTGCCACCATCATTTGCAGGCAACGGGGAAGGAGGAGGAAGATGGTGGCTGTTATGATAACCGGGAGGTAGGCCTCTCTGGCTGCTTCTCCTAACACCACTGTACCAGCCAACTTGGGGGCATTGCAGCAAAGATAAAAACCAGGTCTACAATTCACAGCTTTACGGGATCTAGAACTCTTCGCTTCTGCCTGAGCTGTTCCATTCAGCCGTCTGAAATAAGCCAGTGACAAAACTTCAGGGAAGCTGTGACCTGCAGACAACCATAACAAGATACATTTCTATAGTGCCTTTCCTGTAGTAAACAGTCCCATGGCGCTTTGCATGAACCTTGTCAGACAACATTTGACACCAAATCACCTTCAGGAGATATTAAGTCAGATTGTCAGAAGCTTGATCAAAAAGGTAGGCTTCAAGTAGCCTCGTAAAGGAGGAAAGAGATATGAAGAAGCAGAGAGGTTTAAGGGAGGAATTCGAGTGCTTGGGGCCCAGGCAGTTGGAGGCATGGCCACCAATGACTCAGTTAAGGGAATTGGGGATGCACAAGGGGAAATCTGATTATATTTTCTATTGATATCACGAGTTCTGTGAATTAGAGGTTTCATTTAGTGTGTTACTGAGTTTAGTTACTCTAATTTCCTCTAATCCTTGCCTATTGTGCCTAGGAGATTATATTTTTGAATTTTTTTGACAGAGGATCACAGATGCTGGCTCTTGTGTAGTCATTCCTTCTGAAAAAGCACCATGCTTTGCACGACAACTAGCCATGTTTATTAGCTCTCTTACACACCACTGATGCTTCCTCTTGCATTAGTCATGTGGCTTCTGTCCATTGCCAGGTAGAACTACAAATCTGTTCAGTACAAGGTAGCTGCTGCCTGATGTCTTTTGCTGCTGTATCAGCTGTCAGCTATGGCTCAGTGGGTAGCTTGCTTGTCTCTGAGTCAAAAGGTGATGGGTTTAAGTTCCACTCCAGAGATTTGAGCAGGCTAACCCAGTGCAGTACAGAGGGATAAGAGCAAAATACCACGGATGCTGGAAATCTTAAATAAAAACAGAAAATGCTGGAAAAACTCAGCAGGTCTGGCAGCATCTGTGGAGAGAGAAACAGGGTTAACGTTTTGAGTCCAATCGGACTCTTCTTCTTCTGAAGAGTCATATTGGACTCGAAACATTAGCTCAGTTTCTCTGCCTGCAGTACTGAGGGAATGCTGCCTTGCCATCGTGCCATCTTTCAGATGAAATCCTGTGAAGCTATTTCAAAGAGGAGCAGGGGAGTTCTTCCCAGTGTCCTGAACGATGGTTATCCCTCAACCAACATTGTTAAAATAAATGGTCTGGTCATTATCACATTGCTGTTTTTGGGAGCTTGCTGTGTGCAAATTGGCTGCCGTATTTCCTACAAAACAACAGTGGCTACACTTCAAAAATTACTTAATTGGCTGTGAAACACTGTGTGGCTTGAGTTCATGCAAGGCGCTATATAAATGCAAATCTATTTTTGCTTTGTGGGCATTGGTTCTGTAGTGGAGTCGGCTGAGGGGAAAGGTTCCTGTTGGCTGATTAATAAAACACGTTGAATGGTTTGCACAGAGTAGATAAGCAGAAACTGCTTCCAATAGCAAGAGGGTTGGTAACCATAGATTGAAAGAATTGTACAACACAGGGAGAGGCCATTTGGCCCATTGAGTATGTGCTAGCTCTTTCGAAGAGCAATTCAGCTGGTTTCAATCCCTCACCCTTTCCCCATATCCTGCCATATTTTATTCCTTAAGTGTTTGTCCAATTCCCTTTTGAAGGTTACTGTTGAATTTGTATCCACTGTCAGCCTTGTGTTGACTCTGGTTCTTCTTCCAATCATCTTGTATCTGTGCCCTCTGGTTATTGACTCTTTAGCCTTTGGAAACATCCTCTTCATTTACTTTATCTAAACTCTTCATGATTTTAAATACCTCCACCAAATCTCCTCTTAGTCTTCTCTGCACTAAGGAGACCAGACCTGGCTTCTCCAGCCTTTGTACATAACTGTAACCCTTCATCATTGGGACTATTGGAATAATCTCCTCTGTACCTTCTCCAGAGTCTTCACATACTTCCTAAAGTGCGGTACACAGAATTTTACAGAATCCTCCAAGTGGGGATGAAGTTTTATGGACGTTTAGCATAACTTGCTGGCTTTTGTACTTTATGGCGCTATTTATAAAGCCCAGGATTCCAGGTTTTATTCACTGTTTTGTTCACCTGTGTTTCCACCTTCAGAGATTTGTGCACAAATACCCTCTTGTTCCCCCTTTTAAATTGTACTATTTAAGGTGTATTCCTACCAAAATCCAGCACCTCACACTTTTCTGCATTGAATTTCATCTGTCATGTGCCAGCCCTGTCCACTGGCCTGTCCTTATTCTCTTAAAGTCTTTTACTATCCTCCTCACTGTTTGCTACACTCCCAAGTTCCAAGCCATTTTTAAATTTCAAAATTGTGCCCTGTGCCCCCAAGTTCATATACTTTTAGAAAGTATATGAAAAGCAACATGGTGCTATCATTAGACCCTGTGGAACTCCACTGTATCCCTAACCCTAACCCTAACCCACTGTATCCCTAACCCTAACCCTAACCCACTGTAACACTAACCCTAACCCTAACCCACTGTAACACTAACCCTAACCCTAACCCACTGTAACACTAACCCTAACCCTAACTCTTCAGTCTGAAGAACATGAAAAACAGCCATTCACCACAACTCTTATTTTCTGTGAAGCATAATAGGGTTCCCCTTGTCCTCACCTTCCACCCTACCAGCGTCCGTATTAAACCAATCATCCTCCACCATTTCTGCCCCATCTAGCATGATGCCACCATCAAGCACATCTTCCCCTGCCTCCCCCCCTCAACATTTTGAAGGGACCATTCCCTCCGTGACACCCTGGTCCACCCCTCAATCACCCCCAGCACCTGACCCCTTTCCTACTGCACCTTTCCATGTCAGTGCAGAAGATGCAACAGTCCTTTTATCTCCTCCCTCTCACCATCCAAGGCCTCAACCACTCCTTTCAAGTGAATGAGCGATTCACTTGTACTTCTTTTACTTTAGTATATTGTATTCACTGCTTATGATGTGGTCTCCTCTACACTGAGGAGTCCAAATGCAAACTGGCTGACTGCTTTGCGGGACACTTCCATTCAGTCTGCCAGTGTGACGCTGAGCTTCCTGTCACATGTCATTTCAATTCCCCACCTTGCTCCCACTCTGACCTTTCTGTCCTTGGCCTGCTACAGTGTCCCGATGAGGTTCAATGCAAGCTTGAGGATCAGCACCTCCTCTTTCGATTCCGCACTCTACAGTGAGTTCAACAACTTTAGATTATAACTTCTGCCCCAATTTGTTTTGTGTTTCTTTGATAGTTCAGATTTTCTCTTGTTTCTTTCTTAATCCCTTTTACTCTACGGTTGGATGGCTGCTATACAGCCATTCTTACCTTACCTTGGCACATTTTTTACCTCTTTACTTGTGCTATTATCACTCCCTTTGCCTTTTGTACCATGAAACCTTCTGTAATTTAATTTCTTCAGCACCCCCCACCTTGCAATAGACCTTCCCTTTTATTCTTCTTTCCGCTTTCTCTCCCACCCCCACCCCCACCCCCACTTCATTTGCTCAAAACCTAATATATTTTTAATTTTACTCAGTTCTGAAGAAGATCACAGACCTGAAACGTTAGCTCTGTTTCTCTCTCCACCGACGCTGTCAGACCTGCTGAGTATTTCCAGCATTTTCTGTTTTAATCTCTGATTTCCAGCATCTGCAGTATTTTGCTCTTATTTTCTGTCCCTTGGCCAATTTTGTATCCTTGCTTCTCCGTCTTTTAGTCCAATTACTTCAATTTCACTAACGAGGCTAATTATGTGGTGCTTCATCAAACATCATTTGAAAGTTCATGTACACAACACTATCTGAACTGCCCTCATCTACCCTCCCTGTTTTTGCCTTGCCTCATGGGCAAGACCAGCATTTGTTGTCCATCCCTAATTGTCCTTGAGTAGGTGGTGGTGAGCCACCTTCAAGAGCCACTGCAGTCCGTGCAGTGCAGGTACACCCACAGTGATGTTAGGGAGGGAGTGCTAGGATTTTGAGCCAGTGACAGCGAAGGAACGGCATTATGTTTCCAAGTCAGGATGATGTGCAGCTTGGAGGCGAACTTGAAGGTGGTGGTGTTCCTATGCATCTGCTGCCCTTGTCCTTCTAGATGGTGGTGGTCGCAGGTTTGGAAGGTGCTGCTGAAGGAGCCTTGGCAAGTTGCTGCAGTGTATTTTGTGGATTGTACACATTACTATTAATGTGCCAGTGGTGGAGGGAGTGAATGTTTAGGGTGGTGGATGGGGCTACTTTACTTGGATGCTCTTGAGTTTCTTGAGTTTTGCTGGAACTTCACTCATTCAGGCAAGTGGAGACTTGGAGACTATTCCATCACACCCCTGATTTGTGCTTTATGGATGGTGCACAGGCTTCAGAGGAGTACAAAGGTGAGTTAGTCAACACCAAATTCCTAGCCTCTGACCTGCTCTTGTAGTCAGGGTATTTATATGGCTGGTCCAGTTTAGATTCTACACAGTGGTAACCCCCAGGATGCTACCTCATCAAATAACTCAATCAAGTTAATCAAATACAATTTGCTCTAGCAAATCCATGCTGACCCTCTTTTATTGGTCCAAGCTTGTCCAAGTGGCTGGTAATTTTCTCCTGGATTATAGTTTCTGAAAACCACACTACCGATGACAAATAGACTAGCGTACAATTGCCAGGATTAACATTCCCCCCTTTTGTGAACAAGGGTATAATGTTTTCAATCCTCCAATCCTCTGACACCATCCTAACATTTAAGGAGGATTGGGAAATTGTGATCAGCACCTCCACAATTTCTAAACTTACATTCCTCCTCAACCTCGCAAGCAACCTAATAGGACCAGGCGTCTTTTCCACTTGAATAATTATCAGCCTTTCTAGTAACTTCTCATTGTTCATTTTAATCTCCTTCAGTATCTTGTCAACCTCCTCGTTTAGAGAAATGCAGGGAACAGCACCAACCCTTGTACATGGCCTTCTTTGATCTCACAAAAACCTTCGACGCTGTCAACTGTGAAGGATTATGGAGCATCCTCTTCCGGCACCATCCTCTGTCTGCTCCATGATGAAATTCAAGCCGTGACCCTGACCAATGGATCCACCACAGACCCAATCCACGTTTTGACTGGAGCCAAGCAAGGCTGCCATCACACCGATGCTCTTCTCGATCTTCCCTGCTTGCAATGCTCCATCTCACCCTCAGCAAGCTCCCGCTGGAGTGGAGCTAAACTGCCGAACAAGCCAGAACCTGTTCAACCCCCGCCGCCTGCAAACCAGATCCAAGGTCATCCCATCCTCTGTCATTGAGCTACAGGATGCAGATGATGCTTGCTTCTGCTCACGCTCGGAGGCCGAGCTCCAAGCCATCGTCAACACCTTCACCGAGGTGTACGAGAGCATGGGCCTTCCACTAAACATCTGTAAGACAAAGGTCCTCTACCACCCTGTCGCCTCCACACCGCACTGCTCCCAGGTTATCAAAACCCACAACGAGGCCTTGGACAATGTTGACCACTTTCCATACCTTGGAAGCCTTCTGTCAACAAGGGTAGACATCGCTGATGAGGTTCAACGCCACCTTCAGTGTGCCAGTGCAGCCTTTCGCCGCCTGAGGAAGACAATGTTTGAAGACCAGGACCTCAAAGCTGGCACCAAGGCCAGTATTTATTGCCCATCCCTAACTGCCCTTGAGAAGGTGGTGGTAAGCTGCCTTCTTGAACCGCTGCAGTCCATGTGGTGTAGGCACAACCGCAGTGCTGTTAGGGTTTTGACCCAGTGACAGTGAAGGAACGGTGATACATTTCCAAGTCAGGATGGTGAGTGGCTTGGAGGGGAACTTCCAGGTGGTGGTGTTCCCATTTATCTGCTGCCCTTGTCCTTCTAGATGGTAGCGGTCATGGGTTTGGAAGGTGCTGTCTAAGGAGCCTTGGTAAGTTACTGCAGTGCTTCTTGTAGATGGTACACTGTGCTGGAGGGAGTAAATGTTTGTGGATGCGGTGCCAATCAAGCGGACTGCTATGTCCTGGATGATGTCAAGCTTCTTGAGTGTTGTTGGAGCTGCGCTCATCCAGTTGAGTGGAGAGTATTCTATCACACTCCTGACTTATGCCTTGCAGATGGTGGACAGGCTTTGGGGAGTCAGGAGGTGAGTTACTCACTGCAGGATTCCTAGCCTCTCTTGTAGCCACAGTATTTATGTGGCCAGTCCAGTTCAGTTTCTGGTCAATGGTAACTCCCAGGATGTTGATAGTGGGAGAATTCAGTAAAGGCCATGCCATTAAATGTCAAGGGGTGATGGTTAGATTCTCCCTTGTTGGAGATAGTTATTGCCTGTCACTTGTGTGGCGTGAATGTTTCTTCCCACTTGTCAGCCCAAGCCTGGATATTTTCCAGGTCTTGCTGCATTTGGACTTGGACTGCTTCAGTATCTGAGGATCTTATTGAAACATATGAGATCCTGAAGGGACTTGATAGGGTTGATGTTGAAAGAATGTTTTCCCTTATGGGAAGAGACCTGAACTAGGGGCCACAGTTTAAAAATAAAAGATCTCCCACTTAACATGGGGATGAGGAGAATTTTTTTTCTCTCAAAGGGTCATTAACCTGTGGAATTCTCTTTCCTGGAGAGCAGGAGAGGCAAGGTCATTGAATATTTTTAAGGCTGAGTTAGATAGATTCTTGACTGAAAAGCGAGTGAAAGGTTATAGGGGATAGACAGGAAAATGGAGTTAAGGCCACAATCAGATCAGCCATGATTTTATCAAATGGCCAAATAGGCTTGAGGGGCCGAATGGCCTACCCTTGCTCCTAATTTGTATTTTTGTATATTCGTATCTGGAATGTGCCACCTGAAAATATAGTGGAAGCAGATTCAATGACGACGCTCAAAGAGGAATTGGATAAATATTTGAAGGGGAGAAAAATGCAGGGCTACGGGGAAGGGCAGGGGCTGTGGATGTAATTGGATGACAGAGGAACTATGGGCCCAATAGCCTCCTACTGTGCTGTAAAATCCTTGAAGTGAGCAGCCTAACCTGTAAAATAATATTTGTGAAAAAAAGGATTGATATTTTGAAATGACTGGTTGGAAATAAAAGCCTAAAACAAGAGCGCAGTAGGGATGAAAGTGCCATGGCTTTATAATGGGGAAAATAACATGCATTATTGAACTGTTAGGAAAAGAACACTGGCTGTTGTCAACTCTGAATAATGCCTATTTATTAAGCCTATTCAGTAACTAAGGCCTCCCACTTTGGCACTCAGTTTATCAGTCTTTTCATTCAAGAAGGCCCTTAAAATTAGTTTCATTGATCTGAGAGACCTATTAGATACCCTGGGCTGCAGAATACATATCGCTTTGCTTTATTTATCTTGAGCTTTTATTTTGTTCGCTTATAAATCCTGTTTTCTTAAGCACGTGTCCAGGATAAATGAAAGGAGGGCAGACTGCCAAGGTTTCTGTGTGGACCTTCCCCTGGAGCACCCTGCTCTCTTAATATATCAATGTCTCTTCTGGTCGGTATTTGATGGGGGCCGGCGATGGGTTGCGTCCTGAGGTAGAGATAGGGTAGTGGAGGTGGCTGTCCGGGTGTAACGTACACAGACTGTAGCTTGGATTGAAGTAATCAGGGTTGGTCAAGGCCTTAGGAATGCCATTGAGGTAAGCAGTTGTTTGGAATGAACTAAAATGATCATTTTCATAGCTATTCCCATTTCACTGTTTGCACTCACATTAACAAGAATCATTGCTGTTATTTACGGTCTCCATATAAGTGACTTAAAGTGGCACTGGTTCATTGAAATGGACTCTTTGGGAAATTATTCACTCTGTACTATATGAAGCATTTATTAGAACTTGTGGTGTGTCGTGATTGAAAGGGATGCCTAACGATTGCCTCCATGCCACTGAAATCAAGTCACGCAAACAGAAGCCCATTCTAGGCAGTTATCTATCAGCCTGTCTATCTTTCTATCTGCTTATTATAGCTATATATAAATCACGGTGGGGGTAATTTTGACTTTGTGTGATAGTTCCAAACAGGTAATAGTGAATCAGCAACCTGTTTCATTTCTCTCCCCATTGAAGACAATGGAAGCAAACAACGGGGAGAAATGTTAAACAGGCTAATGACTGCTTCCTGTGTTACAACAGCAACTACACTTCAAAAGTACTTCATTGACTGTAAAGTGCTTTGGTGCGTCTTGAAGTGAAAGACGTTATATAAATGCAACTCTTTCTTTCTTTGACAGTGTGGCACAAAGTCAAAATCTACACCATAATGTTTAAAGCTGATTTCGCCTTTGAGCTTGTTCCTCGGGCTGGTGTAGTGAGTTCATGGAATTAGATCACAGGTTGGCCACGATCTCATTGAATGACGGAACAGGGTCAAGGGGCTAAATGGCCTCCTCCTGTTACTATGTTCCTAAGATCTTGGCTGGCATGGTAATAGGTGATGTCACATTTGGACTGAGTACCTCTGCTCTGAAAAGAAGAATTAAAGTCCAGGCATGTATGCTGCATGAAACTCTGCCTTTCTCAACTATTGCATCAATCTGTTGACAGCATCACTTGTGTAGGATTACAGTCCATCTGGGTTTGGCCTTAAGCACCTTCCCAGAATAAATGCAGGAAGGGGAAGTACCCCCAAACAGTGCCTTCTCTCCCAATATATCAGCGACTCTTTCTGGCCTGTACTTGATGGAGGTCAGCATTAAGTTGCATACATTGCTGCACCAAGTAACAGTGACAAATTGTAAAATGTCCTGGATTGGAGCTGGGTATATAAAATAATGCATAAAGTCCATTGAAGAGAATTCACTTTCGCTCTGGCTGATTTGAGTCCCTTAATTCGATGATATCCTTCAGCAGCAAGATGCCCCAGTTGATTAGTTTGGATTAGTTTAGATATTAAGGCCTAGAGTTTCTGCTGGAGGGCAGCTGGGAAATTTGACTCAAAATGTGCTGGAAAGTGCGTCGGCTTCGCTGAGGTAAAGTTACGCCCAAGTTGGCTCTCAAGTTTGTTTGCTTAATCCCGAGCATAAGACCTCCCAAGAATCGGCCCATTCAAACAGCATTATCAAACGTAATCAGGTATTGACTGGAACAGGGTCAATGGAGCTTCACGATTATGGAACTAAACTAATTTACACTGAAAATGTGCTCAAGCAATTACTGCAGCTCGAGGAACAGGCTATTCAGCTGTTTCAGTCGCGTGGTAGTCACAGGCTTCATGTATGAGGGCAGATCAATTGACTGACTTTGAACTAATTTAAACTGAGTTTAAAGCCATTTAAAGTAATTCTGGCACCCATATGAGAAGCAGACCTGGCTGAGGCTTCAATTAAGCGCTGGCCACTGCATCTATAGGTCATTAATGATGGATTAATGTGACCACGGGTGCCTGTGAGCCGAGAGTTCTGGGGCGTTGTGATCAGCACCCGTTGAACGGGTGCAATCGGTGGAAAATAATCATGCCAACTTGGGGGCATGGCCAGTTTTATGGACAGCGTCTGCTTGGGATGAAATAACAATTGAACTAATGTAAAAGAGCACGGAATCTCGAGTGTAAATGGCTATGGGTGCAATTCAGTTACGTTTTATGGTTTTAAATTCCATGATCTTTTGGGCTTTTTCACTCAGTATCACTTAGATTGTGCTGATATCTGGGCTGAAGCCAAACGGAAATGCCAGGTCCAGGTATTGAAGACTCGGTAGTGAGAGAACAGACTGTAGAAGGTTCTTGAAGAGCAGGATACCGAAAATGATTAAGGAACCCTTGAGCAAGCAAGAGTTCTTCAAAGATTCAGCCTTAGGAGAGTTACATAAAACTTAGCAAATAAAGGCTTGCATTTCTATAGCGTCTGTCACAGCCTCATGACATTCCAAAAGTGCTGTACAGCCACTTGAGAATTTTTGAAACAGTCACTGTTGTAATGTGATAAACACAGCAGCTAATTTCTTCACAGCAAGGTCCCACAAATAACAATGAGATCCATGACCAGATAATCTGCTCTATCTAAGGGATAAATATTGACGCAGGGATAAATACTGGCCAGGACTCCAGGGAGAAATCCCATAATCTTCTTTAATTAATGCCATAGGATGTAGTACATCCACCAAGAGATCAGAACATACGAACATACGCATTAGGAGCAGGAGAAGGCCACTCAGCCCCTCGAGCCTGCTCCGCCATTCAATAAGATCATGGCTGATCCGATTTGAACCTCATATTCCTGCCTACCCCCAATAACCATTCACCCCCTTGCTTATCAAGAATCAACCTACCTCTGCCTTAAAGATATTCAAGGACTCTGCCTTAACGAGAATTCCAAAGTCTCACAACCCTCTGAGACAAAAAAAACCTTACCTCTGTCCTAAATGGGCGAGCCCTTATTAAACTGTGACCCTGAGTTCTAGATTCTCCCACAAGAGGAAATACCCTCTCTACATTCACCCTGTCAAGTCTCCTCAGGATCTTATATGTTTCAATCAAGTCGTCTCTTACTCTTCTAAGCTCCAGCTGATACAAGCCTAGCCTGTCCAACATTCTATTAGCTTTCTTAATTACTTGCTGTACATGCACACTAACCTTTTGCGATTCATGCAGTAAGGGACCCAGATCCCTCTGCATCGCAGAGATCAGACATGACCTTGGTTTAACATAACATCCAAAAAAACAGCCTTTTTAACAGTGCAGCACTCCTCATAACATCAACCTAGACTTATTACTTTGCTTGCTAGAGTGGGACTTGAACCCACAGCCTTCTAACTTGCAGGTAAGAGTGCTACCAATTGAGCCAAGCCTGAAACCAGCCTCTGTAGTCATAAATATTTCTTTACAAAGGTTTACTAGCCACAGTGACAAAATAACAATACTGTTTCTGAACTTAAGTTCATTACAGTTATTGAGACGGGGGATATCCCGATGTGAACAGCAACGATCTTTGTGCTTCCCATGGCCAATAGGATCCCTCTGTACTGCACTGAAGTGCCAATCTAGATTATGGACCTAAGTCTCTGGAGTGGACTTGAACCACTGAGCTGAGGCAAATATTCAAAGATAAAAGAATGCTGAAGAGAATGGGAAAATCTAAAGTATAATACCAAAGAAATCGTGTTCATGTAATGGTCCGAAAACAGAACCAAAATCCAAACAGAAAATAAGTCTGGCCGTGAGTTTAAATGATTATCCAAGCACATAATTTTAGTGATGCAAGTGCTTGCATTTTACAATATTCCCAACACTGCTCAACTGATCCTTTCAGTCAATGAGGCAATATGTACGAGTCAAAGAAAGACTTGCATTTATATAGCAGCTCTCACCATCCCAAAGTTCCCCATACTCAATAGACTACACTTGAAGCGTAGTCACTGCTTTAATGCTAAGAAGCACCACAGTCAATTTGTGCACAGCAAGCTCCCACAAACAGCAAGGTGATCATGAACAGGTGATCTGTTTTTCGTGATGTTGGCTAAGGGATAAGTATTAGTCAAGAGACTGGGAAGAACCCACCTGCCCATCTTCAAAATATTGCCATGAGATCTTTCATGTCCGCCTGAGAGGGCAGACATGGGCCTCACCTTTGAGATCTCATCTAAGAGGTGGCCTGACCGACAGCGCAGCCCTCCCTCGGTACTGGCACTGGGAGTGTCAGCCTAGGTCATGTGCTCGGTTTGCTGGAGTGGAGGCCTGAAAACCACGATCTTCAGACGCAGTAAACAACGAAATACAATATTTAAAAAAAACTGAGAATAGCAGTCCAGTTCTAAAAGAGCTGGTTGAGAAGAAGGAGGAACATGTATTAAAATATTCTGCATGAATCAGTTGCATGCTGCCGAAAGTGAAAGGAATCTAGTCGTTTGCTTGGGTTTCGTGCCTCTAATACTTTTTCAGTGAGGCCTCCCAGCATGAAGCATTAAGTAGGCAGCAGTCAACTCAGTTGGAGCTGAGATAAATGTGCAACGATTAATTTAGGATATTTACAGTTCAAAAACAAATGCACCATCTATATTTGTTACATAAAGCTAACGGTACAAAAGTTAGAATTTTTAAGCTGTAACACAATCTGCAGGGTTTGATTATGTTACTGAACAGCTCAAAGTTTTCTCTTATGTTTTATCATATCGGTTGCACCCCCTCGATTGCCTTGCTGCTTTGAGTTCATTATAAAACTGTGCAGTATCGCAGGCAGGTAGAAAGTGACACAGCTGGCTGGAAATGGGTCTTCTCATCCTTATCATTAACGTAGTCTTCTCTGTTCTTAAATAAAACTGCACAGCCCGTTTCCATGGAGACAAGACATTAAGCTGCCACCCTCCAGCAAACAGGAAGTTTACAGGATTTCAAAGCCCTGTCTGCGATGAGTGTTTATAAAGTCTCTGTGTTGTCAGTCTGTCTAAAGCTGCGAGTAATTATCTCCTTCCCTGTACAGCTAACAACTGATAACCTTGTTGATTAACACAGTTCTGGTCATGGGTTTGAGGACATCTTGCCTAAGACCATATTTACTCAGGAGTCTCTTCATTTCAATTTCATAGGAATTAAGGCTTCTTTTTTTATAATTAAATTGTAACAGGATCAAAGCTGCCTAGAATTTCAGTGGACTCTAAATAGAATACCTCATTCTTTATAAATGGTGCTGTGGTTTAAGATTCAGAATGATCTTGTTCAGAATTTAACCTCTTTAAGCAGAAGAATTATAGCGTGATTTACATTTAATAACAGCCCAGTCACCTTCGCTGAGTAGGGTACTGATGTATATCTGTGTGTAACTTTGCATATATCGCCTTCTGATAGGAGGTCATAGCCAGGGATGTGTGAACCAGCTTGACCCAAACTGTATCAAAGCCTCTTCACGCCTCGCAAATTCTGACTGCTTTTTCAATCTACACTGTCCTAAGAACGATTTAACTATCCACTTGAAAATTGGACTTGTTTGCACTCAGTTGAAAGCCATGAGCTTTTTATTAAGCATATATTTAAGATGGCAACTGGGTTGGGAGAGAAACTAGAGAGAGGAACTTGTTAGTGCCATCTTGTGGCTGCAACTACATTGTGACAGTTGACATAGCAAACTTCAATTGGACAGGTTGATGTAGAAACCTGCATTGAAGAAGTTGACAGGAAACTGTGACCAAACATTGCGATAATAGGTTTGTGGACAAGTACTTGCCGTATACAAGATTTTTAATAGTGTATTTAGAAATATCCAATGCCTGTGCTGTTGAAGCAAGGATGGTACATGCTGATTTGGCTAGTTACAGCGGTAGCAGCCTTGTGATTGGCTCAGCACCTAGGGATGGGGCAGCCAGCCTGGATTCCCACACCTGACCATACTCAGCACCAGCTAGAAAATGTGCCCATGCATTGGTTGCGAGCATGATCACCTCTTCGGGTGATTCTAACCACAGAGGAATGGTCTGTCAATGCTGTCTAGGCTCACATTTGATGAATAGCTAATTGCTCAGGAGAATGGAGGACTGAAGGGTGTGTGTAGAATCCTAATCTGGTCTGATGAGGAGAAGAGACAATGGGGTGAAAAATATTGGGGCTATCCCATAACTCGGCACGTACTGACATTTTAAATAAAGTTTCTTACCGCTGGTGGGATCATTTTGCTCACAGAATATCTCATCAACTGAAGAGGAGTCAATTCAACTCCAAAGCATGCATTACAACAACAACCTGCACTTATGTAAGAACATGAGAAATAGGAGCAGGAATTGGCTGTACACCTCCTCAAGCCTGTTCCACCATTCAATAAAGTCATAGCTGACCTTTTACCTCAACTCCACTTTCCTGCACTATCACAATATTCCATTTCCCTAATGCTTTGACATAGTAAAATGCCACAATGTGCTTCACAGGAGTGATTATCATACAAAATTTGACCCCGCGCTTTATAATGAGACGTCAGGGCAGGTGACCAAAAGCTTGTTCACAGAGGTAGGTTCTGCGACTTAAAGGAGGAGAGAGCGGTAAAGAGGCGGAGAGATTTAGGGAGAGAATTCCAGAGCGTAGGGCCTAGGTAGCTACAGGCATGGCCGCCAGTGATGGAGTGATTAAAATCAGGGATGCACCAGAGACCAAAATAAAAGGAATGCACATATCTCAGAGGGTTGTGGAGCGGGAGGAGATTGCAGAGATAGGGAGGGGTTTGAAAATGAGGATTCGTCAGTTTTTTTGTCACGGCTAACATTTTTAGATGAAGACTATTTATGAATGATTCTGCAGTGTGATCTTGGGGCATTAGAAGCAGGGAACTCTGGGAGCTGTAGTGTGAAAGGAACATTGTACATTTATACTCCTCTAAATTTGATATATGGGTACAAGTTACAGCTAATTACAGTCTACCCTTTCCAGTATCAGCATGATTCCAACAGTAAAACTGTCACAGTGGTGGAAGACGCTATGTGTGAAATAAGTTGAGCTTTTGTGTGATGTTTAGGAGCTGTAAAAAATGAATCTGAGATGTAGCTAGCTCTTTAAGTTTATTCTTCAGGAAACAGTCTCGGCATCTGGGAGAACATTGCAGGATATTTTGAGCAACACAGAGATTTATAGATAGAACTTGCATTTCTATTGCACCTTTCTCCATTTCAAGACATTCCAAAGCAATTTTCATCCAATAAAGTATTATTGAAGTGTAATTACTGTTATAATGGAGGAAACATTGCAGCCAAATTGTGCACAGCAAGCTCCCACACCTGCAAGAAAAGCATCTCCAACAATGCATTCGGTCAGTACTGCACTGGGAGTGTTGGCCTAGATTATGTGGCTTAAGCCTCTGGGGTAGGACTTGACCTTATAACTGTATAACTCAAAGGTAGGCACACTATTTGTTGAGCCAAGGTTTAAGCATTCAAATAGCATGTTTCTGGTTTCCCGAGCTATGGTCCATGTCAGGAGTCAGTTTAGTACCGTTTATTTGTGTCTCAATAAATCAGTGGAGAAGGATGGCAGGCTAGAAATTACAGATAGTAATATTAGTGGACAAACATTTAATGTGTTCATGCAATATTTCTCTGTCAGTTTAAGAGATGTTGACATGTTTATTTAAAGCAGACTAACCTCTCCGATAAGATTGTTGACACAAGAATATCATATCAATGTGTTAAGCATTTGGAGGCCAATATTGGCAAAGGATGGCCTGAGTTGCCTGGAGCCTACAAGACACTGAGGCCACACAGACTCCGGTTCATTTTAAATGATATGTAGTACCAAAAGGTATGGATCTTCACTTCTGTCTCCCCTAGGTTGAAGAGTTGAAAATCAAAAGATCAATACAAAAGTATTAGCTTCTGACTTAGCTCAGTAAATTTGTTTTCTCATATCGCTTCCCTCTGATTTAAGCCCCTACGATAATCATTGTGGAATCATTTCAGTTATCCAGTCATCTATGGCGTATCCCACTCGCAAAGGTTTTATAGGTCTGACATTCATTGTGGTTCCATGAGGCACTTGCCCTGACAGTGCAGATGATGGATAAAACTCAATAAGGGCTTCAAGCCTTCATGTTGGGTGATGAGTGAATGGAGTCCGTGAGGCTATGAGGCCAAGGTTATCAGTCAAACACAGGTGCTTCTTCTCAGTAGCTGAGAACTGATAGATGACAAGGAAACAGATTAAACCTGCTCACGAGAACAATTTGAACCCCTGCCTGTTGTTGCTGTGAACAAGTGTTCTATAAGATTTTCGAGCTAACAGACAATAGCATGAAGGATGGGATTTGCAAAGAATTGTGGAAATTACTTTGGGCAAGTGTGATAGTAACTCTCTTCCAATTGATAGTATCTTGAACTCTATTAGGAAGGAAAGACTTACATTCCTACACGCTCAGGACATTCCAAAGTGCCTTCAAGCCAAAGAAATACTTTTGAAAAGTAGATACTGCTGTAAAGTAGAAAATGTGGTAGTCCACTTACCCACAGAAACAGCAATAATGTCATGTTTAGACATTCATTTTGATGATTGAAGGGAAATTATTGGCCAGGAAAATAAGAAGAACTTACTTGCAAAATAATGGTATGGAATCCATGACATTCAGCCGAAGGCAGACAGAGCCTTAGTTTATTACATAATTGGAAAGACAGCATCTCCAACAGTGCTGCACTCCCACATTATCAGCCTAAACTGTGTACTCAAGTCCCTAGAATGGAACTTAAACTTACAAACTCCTGGGTCAGAGGCAAGAATACTACCAACTGAGAGATTCAGATCCCTTCATGGCCTTTTCCCACCTTATCTCTGTAATTTACCCCAGCCCTACAATCATCCAAGAACTCTGTATTCCTCCAATTCTGACTTATTGTGCATCACTAATTTGCTTCCTACCAGAAATTGCAGATGTCCCTTCAGCTGCCTAGACCCTAAGCTCTGGGATTCTCTCCTTAAACTTCGCCGCGTCTTTTTTCACCTTTAAGGCGTTCTTTAAAATCTGATCAAGAGGTAATCCAGAGGCCAGGCTAACGTTCTGGGGAAATGGGTTCAAATCCCACCATGGTAGCCAGTGGAATTTAAATTCGATTAATAACACCCGGAATTAAAAGCTAGCCTCAGTAATGATGAACATGGCAGCCATATCAATTGTTGTAAAGACCCATCTGGTTCACTAATGTCCTTTAGGGAAGAAAATCTGCCATCCTTACCTGGTCTGGCCTACGTGTGACTCCAGAGCCACAGCAATGTGGTCGACTCTTAATTGCCCTCTGAAATGACCTAGCAAGCCACTCAGTTCAAGGGCCAATTAGGGATGGACTTGCGGGCCTTGCCAGCAATGCCCACATCCCATGAAACAGCAAACTTAAAAAAAAAAAGCTTTTGGACATCTGACCTAATATTCCATTAAGTGGTTCGGTGTCACATTTTAGTATAGTACGCTTGTGAAATGCTTTGGGACCTTTTACTGTATTATAGGTGCTATGTAAATGCAGGTTGTCATTGTTGCTTTGTTCAGAGCTGCTGAATAAGCTTGAGAAAGAAAAAGCAGCTGATTAACAAATGACAAGGGTCTGCGCTGTAATAATGAGGCGAGCTTGGAAATGGCAGAAGAGAAAAGCTGCTAATTGACATCTGTAGTTTGCACTTCATTAATTCAAAGGGAGATTTTGGTTTGTTGCAGCCATTGGTTTAACTGCACAATAATTCCATGAAATTCAGCCCACCAGCTGATCCTGTTATTTAACTTTATGCTCTTTATAAACTTTACAGTGTGTTCGCAGTACTCGGAGTTGTCACCCCAGAAACCTTCAGGCAGATTTTCTAGAGGATGCCACAAATAGTACCAAGCCCAAGTCCCTATCACAATCTGCTCCACAGCAACCTTGGGATTTTATAATTGAGTTCATACAAACTTAAATTGATTTTTACTTTGTGGAGAAAGAAAAGCATTTAGCGTAATCCAAAATAAACACACTTTTGAGTTTCTTTTTGAATGGTTTCTTTGTGCGCTGTATGAAAAGGACTTAAAGGGGTAGCTGTCGAATATCAGGTGTAAAATGGGAGCATTACGCAGGCATTGGTCCCACTGCTAAGTTCATGGGGCCCTTTCCTCTGGTGACCTAGGCAGACATTTGTGGCATTTTCTCTTTAAACTCAACTTCATGAGAATTTTTGTTTCACTGATTAAGATGTCATGCTTGCAGTTATCTCACGCAGTGACCCTCCAACCACACCTATTGATTTCTGATGCCCCTTGTTACCAGTGTATGATAATGAGATCGCTTCACATTATTGGTGGTTATTTGGGAATGTTGTGTGTATTTTCTGTTATGTCTTGCAAAACCTTTAATCAATAAACTTGTAGGCAAACTATATTGAGCTCTGCAATCTTAAATGGTGGCTATGGACTGGTTTTGACAGGAATTGCCTTTGACTTGTAGATCACAGTCAGTTGTCTGATAACATACTACATTAACCTCAAATGTTTATCTCAGAACATCCATAAAAGGAATTGAACCTGAGGTAAATTTGCTGATCAACAATAAACACAAATCAATAGAAAGGCTTATAGGAACTGTCCATAACATATTCAAGTAGTATAATGTATGAAATGCTATTAAACGGGGGGATGCTCCTCCCAAGTGGATATGACAATCTTGGTTCAGTTCGTGGCTCTCTTGCTTTTGAATTGGGAGGTTCTGGGTTGTAGTCCAATTCGGGAGCGTCGAGTCTCCCAATCTAGGCTGACCCTCCCCAGTGCAGTACCGAGGGAGTGATGATGTGCTGTGGCGTTGGATTTCCCAGTCGGCCTCCAGTTTCCTGACCAAATGGGCAGCTTTACTGCCTGTAGGCGGGCACCCAGGGGTCTGGACTCCAGGCAGGCCTACAGGACCACCCTGCTTGACTGAGTGGGGTTACAGCCAATGATCACCATGTACAGAGATTCCCCTCGCCTCCCCCACCTCCACAGTTGTGGCCTGGCTGCTGTGTGTGTTTTTTAATTTGAACTTTTAAAACTGTTGGTGAGAGAGAGCACCGCCATGTTGAAGCACCCTCTCAGTTGCTGCCCTCCACTTAAGAGGCTGCTCCTCTAAAGCTGGGAGGCCTCTGGTTGGACCTTCAGCTTTAAATGCCCATGCCCCGTCCTTTAATTGGACAGGGAAACAGTCTCCATGCCAAATAATGGGGTGCCCCCATGAAAATCTCAAACAGTGACTGTTTTCTCCTGGGGTGCAGGTTTGGGACCTGGAAACAGTGCTAACTTGTGTTATGCGCTACTCTGCCCTCCCTGCCCCTTAGGGGAAACCCAGCTCATGTTTTCAGTTTCATAGAATCATTGAATGGTTACAGCACAGAAGAAGGCCATTCAGCCCAAAAAGCTAACATCCAAATTCAACAGGTCACAGGCAAGGCAAATGGAATGTTGGCCTTTATTTCAAAGGGAATGGAGTATAAAAATAGGGAAGTCTTGCTAAAACTATACAAGGCACTAGTTAGACCACACCTAGAACACTGAACAGTTTTGGTCCCCTTATCTAAAGAAAGATATACTGGCAGAGAAGGTGCACTCGGCTGATCCCAGGTCTGGAGGGATTTTCTTATGAGGAGAGGTTGAGTAGGTTGGGCCTGTACTCACTGAAGTTTGAAGAATGAGAGGTGACCTTTTGAAACATATAAGATTATTAGGGGGCTTGACAGGGTAGATGCTGAGAGGTTGTTTCCCCTTGTGGGAGAGTCCAGGATCAGAGGGCATAATCTCAGAGTAAGGGGGCGCCCATTTAAAACAGAGATGAGGAGGAATTTCTTCTCTCAGAAGGTAGTCAATCTGTGGAATTCTTTACCACAGAGGGCTGTAGAGGCTGGGTCGTTAAGTATATTCAAGGCTGAGATAGACAGTTTTTAATCAGTAAGGGAATCAAGGGTTATGGGGAAAAGGCAGGAAAGTGGAATTGAGGATTATCAGATCAGCCATGATCTCATTGAATGATGGAGCAGACTCGATGGGTCAAATGGTTTAATTCTACTCCTACGTCTTATGGTCTTATGTAGCCCACCATGTCTGTGCTAGCACTCTGTAGGAGCAATTCACCTAGTGCACTTGCTTGCCTTCTCCCCTTAGCCCTGCACATTCATCCTTTTCAGATCCCTCTATACTGCAAGTGTGTTGCAGTCTCTCTCCATTCAAATAATATTCAGCCCCTCAAGGCTGTTACCCTTTTCAGTGAGATCATAGATGATCTGTATCTCAATTCCAATTTCCCACCTTTGGTCCCCAACCCTAAATGCCGTTGCATCACAAAAAAGCTAGAAATCTCAATAGGTCCCCAGCCTCAATGGCTTTTTAGGGGAGAGAGTTCCAGAGTCCTGCTACCCTTTGTGTGGAGAAGGGCTTCCTGTCATCACCCTTGGATGATGTAATAAGTATTGTAATTCCACTCACCTCTATTCCCCCCTTTCTTGACACCATGTTTTACCGTATCAGGGAAAGGAGGAGTATCTATCGTGACCTTGTTTCTGGCTGCAGTCAGTAGCTTCATGTATATGAAATCATTAGTGTTACTTAACGTATTGACTAGAATGATTCGAGTCAACTGGAGTGAATTATTCACTAGTCTGTTATGATTACATGTGTCGCCCAGCATATTGACTAATTCTTAACAGTCACGTGATGGGAACTGCTCTCATTATCTCTGGTAATTATTGCATTTCACAAACTCCAATGATCCTTTAATACCAGAACTCCTTAACCTAACTGAGCATCAAAATAGAAGACATCCACTTGGCTGATTCCTAAGGCCACAACTGACATTATCAGACAACTGCACATGTATTAAACATTCCACCCATCTCTCCTGTTTATCTTTGTTATTTATGGCACAGTGTAACTCTCATAAAGGGCATACAGATTACTTATAATTTGCTGTGTATAGATGTCAAGGAGCTCAAAAGGAGACAAAAAAATAGGTAGCATTGTTTGATGTCAGATGAATGAGTGTTGACTGTAGTATTCTTTCTAGAAAGAAAATACTTCTCCGTCTAAGTGGGAACATCGACTTGTGAGGAATTTAATTCGTTTCATTGGATAATTTTGGAAAGCTGTTGCCTAATTTTAGATTTTTAAAAATTCTTTCATGGGATGGCATCGCTGGCAAGACCAATATTTGTCACCCATCCCTAATTGCCCTTGAGATGGTGGTGGCGAGCTGCCTTCTTGAACTGCCACAGTCCCTGTGGTGTAGGTACACCCACTTTGCTGTTAGGGCCATCTTCTCCCCGTAACCTTTGATCCCCTTACCAATCAAGAACCTATCTATCTTGGTCTTAAATACACTCAATGACCTGACCTCCACAGCCTTCTGTGGCAATGAATTCCATAGATTCACCACTCTCTGGCTAAAGAAGGTTCTCCTCATCTCTGTTCTAAAAGGTCTTCCCTTTACTCTGAGGCTGTGCCCTCAGGTCCTAGTCTCTCCTTCTAATGGAAACGTCTTCCCCACGTCCACTCTATCCAGGCCTTTCAGTATTCTGTAAGTTTCAATCAGATCCCCCCTCATCCTTCTAAACTCCATCGAGTATAGACCCAGAGTCCTCAAACGTTCCTCATATGTTAAACCTTTCATTCCTGGGATCGTTCCCGTGAACCTCCTCTAGACCCTCTCCAGGGCCAGAACATCCTTCCTGAGATACGGGGCCCAAAATTGCTCACAATATTCTAAATGTGGTCTGACCAGAGCCTTATAAAGCCTCAGCAGCACATCCCTGCTTTTATATTCTAGTCCTCTCAAAATAAATACCAACATTGCATTTGCCTTCCTAACTACCGACTCAACCTGCAAGTTAACCTTAAGAGAATCCTGGACTAGGACTCCCAAGTCCCTTTGCACTCCAGATTTCTGAATTCTCTCCCCATTTAGAAAATAGCCTATGCCTCCATTCTTCCTACCAAAGTGAATGACCTCACACTTCCCCACATTGTATTCCATCTGCTACTTCTTTGCCCATTCTCCTAACCTGTCCAAATCTTTCTGCAGCCTCCCCGCCTCCTCAATACTACCTGTCCCTCCACCTATCTTTGTATCATCCGCAAACTTAGCCAGGATGCCCTCAGTTCCTTCATCCAGATCATTAATGTATAAAGTGAAAAGTTGTGGTCCCAACACTGACCCCTGCGGAACTCTACTAGTCACCGGCCGCCATCCTGAGAAGGATCCCCTTATCCCCACTCTCTGCCTCCTGCCAGACAGCCAATCTTCTATCCATGCTAGTACCTTGCCTCTAACACCATGGGCTCTTATCTTACTGAGCAGCCTCCTGTGCGGCACCTTGTCAAAGGCCTTCTGGAAGTCCAAGTAGATAACATCCATTGGCTCTCCTTTGTCTAACCTACTCGTTACCTCCTCAAAGAATTCTAACAGATTTGCCAGGCATGACCTCTCCTTGATGAAACCATGCTGACTTTGCCCTATTTTACCATGCTCTTCCAAGTATTCTGAAATCTCATCCTTAATAATGGACTCTAAAATCTTACCAACAACCGAGGTCAGGCTAATCGGCCTGTAATTTCCCGTCTTTTGCCTCACTCCCTTCTTAAACAGGGGGGTTACATTAGTGATTTTCCAGTCCTCTAGAACCCTCCCTGACTCCAATGATTCCTGAAAGATCACCACTAACGCCTCCACTATCTCTTCAGCTATCTCCTTCAGAACTCTGGGGTGTAATCCATCTGGTCCAGGTGTTTTATCCACCTTCAGACTTTTCAGTTTTCCTAGCACCTTCTCCTTGGTAATGGCCACCATATTCACCTCTGCCCCCCGACTCTCTTGAACTTTGGGATGTTATTCGTGTCTTCCACCGTGAAGACTGACGCAAAGTACCTATTCAGTTCCTCTGCCATTTCTTTGTTCCCCACTACTACTTCTGCAGTGTCATTTTCCAGTGGCCCAATGTCCACTTTTGCCTCTCTCTTACCCTTTATATATCTAAAAAAATCTCTTGCAATCTTCTTTTATATTACTGGCTAGTTTACCCTCATATTTAATCTTCTCGTTCCTTATTTCTTCTTTAGTTGTCCTCTGTTGGTCTTTGTAGGCTTCCCAATCCCTTGGTTTCCCACTGCTCTTCGCCGCATTGTATGCTTTCTCTTTAGCTTTTATGCTGTCCCTGACTTCCCTTGTTAGCCATGGTTGCCTCGTCCTCCCTTTAGTATGCTTCTTCTTCCTAGGGATGAATTTTTGCTGTGTCTCCCAAATTACTCCCAGAAACTCCTGCCATTGCTGTTCCATTGTCTTTCCTGCTAGGCTCATCTCCCAATCAATTCTGGCCAGCTCCTCCCTCATGCCTCTGTAGTTGCCTTTATTCAACTGTAATACATCTGATTCCAGCTTTTTCCTCTCAAATTGCAGGGTAAATTCTATCATATTAGGGTCACTTCCTCCTAAGGGTTCCTTCACCTTAAGCTCCCTTATCAAATCTGCCTCATTGCGCATCACTAAATCTAGAATTGCCTGTTCCCTAGTGGGCTCCACCACAAGCTGCTCCAAAAAGCCATCTAGTAGACATTCCACAAATTCCTTTTCTTGGGATCCACTACCAATCTGATTTTCCCAGTCTACCTGAATATTGAAATCCCCCATGATCAATGTAACCTTGCCTTTCTTACAGGCCTTTTCTATCTCCTGGTATATCTTGTGCCCCACATCCTGACTACTGTTCGGAGGCCTGTACATAACTCCCATTATGGGTTTTTTACCTTTGCAGTTCCTCAACTTTACCCACACAGATTCTACATCATCTGACCCTACGTCATTTCTTGCTATCGATTTAATTTCATTTCTTACTAACAAAGCAACCCCACCCCCTCTGCCAACCTGCCTATCTTTTCGATAGGATGTATATCCTTGGATATTTAGCTCCCAGTCCTGATCCCCTTGCAGCCATGTCTCCGTGATGCCCACCACATCATGCCTGCCAATTTCAATCTGCGCCACAAGCTCATTTATCTTATTTCGTATACTGCGTGCATTCAGATACAACACCTTCAGTCCTATATTTCCCGTCCCCTTTCTCATTGTCGTCCCTTTATCTGATGTGCTTGAAATTAGATTCCTAGCCCTTTCCAAACACTCTGTCCTATTTTGTGTTCTGGAGACTTTAATAGCCTCTCCTGGGCTCTCCTTTCTCTTCAGTTTTTTCATAATTTTCCATGAAGTTGAACCTATCCCCCCATACGCTAACCTGCTGCTTTGTTTCCCATTAGTCATACTTCTTGGAGCTTTACCCTTCCCTCCCCATATTCAATGGCATTACCATCACTGACTCCCCCACTATCAACATCCTGGGGGTTACCATTGACCAGAAACTGAACTGGACTAGCCATATAAATACTGTGGCTACAAGGGCAGGCCAGAGACTATGAAATCCTGCGACGAGTAATTCACCTCCTAACTCCCCAAAGCTTGTCCACTATCTATAAAGCACAAGTCAGGAGTGTGATGGAATACTCCCCACTTGCCTGGATGAGTGCAGCTCCCACAACACTCAAGAAGTTTGACACCGTCCAGGATAAAGCAGCCCGCTTGATTGGCACCACAGCCACAAACATTCACTCCCTCCACCACCGATGCACAGTAGCAGCAGTACATATCATCTACAGGATGCACTGCAGGAACTTATTAAGGCTCCTTCGACAGCACCTTCCAAACCCATGACCACTACCATCTAGAAGGACAAGGGCAGCAGATAGATGGGAACACCACTACCTGGAAGTTCCCCTCCAGATCACACACCATCCTGACTTGGAAATATATCACCGTTCCTTCACTGCCGCTGGGTCAAAATCCTGGAACTCTCTTCCTAACAGCACTGTGGGTGTATCTACACCACATGGACTGCAGTGGTTCAAGAAGGCAGCTCACCACTACCTTCTCAAGGGCAACTAGGAATGGGCATTAATGCTGGCCCAGCCAGCGAAGCCCACATCCCGTGAATAAATTTTTAAAAAATAGTTTTTTAACCCTCTTGTTGGTTCCCTCATCACCTGCCACAGACCCAGTCTGGCAGCTAAGTCCTTTAGGACTCGGCCTGTTCAGTCAGTAGTGGTGCTATTGAGCCACTCTTGATGATGAACATTGAAGAACCCACCCAGAGTACATCCTGTGCCCTTGCCAACCTCAGTGCCTCTTCCAATTGATGTTCAACATGGGAGTGTACGGCTTCATCAGCTGAGTGGGGCAGGTGGGGTTGTGGGGAGTTAGGCAGTAATCAACAGGAGGTTTACTTGCCCATATTTCACCTGATGCCATGAGATTTCATGGGGTCCGGAGACAATGTTGAGGACTCTCGGCAACTCCCTCTCGACTGTATACCACTGTGCTGCCACCTCTGCTGGGTCTGTCCTGCCTGTGGGGCAGCACATATCCAGAGATGGTGTAGTGGTGTGGGATGTTATATAAGATATGATTTGGTGCATATGTCTCTGGCACGCTGTTGCTTGACTAGTCTGTTGGACAGCTCTCCCAACTTTGGCTCAAGTCCCCATATGTCATAGGGGGGAGCTTTGCTGGATGTGCTGTTGCCATTTCCAGTGCCTGGGTCAATGCCGGGTGCTTCATGCAGTTTTATTCCTTTTCAACACGGTTTGTTACAACTGGGGAGCTGGTGAGGCCATTTCCGAGGACAGTTATGGGTCAACCGCAATGCTTTGGTTCTGGGGTCACATGTAGGTCAGACCTGATGAGGACAACAGATTCACTAAAGGGAAGGATGATGTTTTTTTTTTACAACAATCAATGATGGTTTCATGGTCACCATTACTGAGACTAGCTTTATATTCCAGATTTATTAATTAATTGCATTTAAATTCCATCAATTGCCATGGTGGGATTTGAATCCATGCCCACAGAAAAACTTCGGATTTTCCAAACTCTGCGCTCCTGACTCGGGAGCAAAAATTCAGCCTGAGACCTCAACACAGGATTTCTTGTATGCCGAATGGTAATGACACTGGGCTGGTAATCCATAGGCCCAGGACGTAACAAAACCGCAGAACTTAGATCGGATCTGTGGGGTCGCTTGGCATTCCCACGGACCCGACTTAAGTTCTACGGCTCTGCCATGTTCTGGGCCTCCGGATGACAAGTCCAGTGTCATTACCATCACACCACTGTCTTCCCACCCCCACCCCCGCCCCGAGTTATTACTTTATCATTAAGTTTACAGGAAAGGAAGAGGCTATTTTTGATCTCTGCTGGTGAACCGCACTCAAAATTGAAGCTGTCTTCTTCCAAATAATTGCATAGCTATTACCCTGACTATTTTTCAAGCATTGGTCCAGTTTCCTTTTAACAGCGTGTTATAGCTTGTGCCTCAAAAGTCATTTGTAGTAAAGGACACCATGTTCTAATACACCTTTATGTGTAAACATTTCCATGGATTTGAGTATGACCCTAAGGCTATGGCCCCAGCTTGCCTCTTGTCATGTTACAGAAGTTTGGCAGTAATTTTTTTTTTGCCATGAGATACGCAGTGATGGAAGAATTAAGAAGCTTGAGAATTAGTTTCCCTGTGCTGACTTCATGCCAGTATCATTTGCTCGATTTGATAAGAAGTGTCTTTGATTTTCCTGATGACATCCTCCCTAGAAGGATGAAGCGCTTGGCTTCCATGAAGTTGTCTCGTCTTTTGGATGGGATGTTAAACCGAGACCCTATCTGCCTTCTCAGGTGGATGCACAAAATCTCAGAGAGCTATTCAAAGAATGGCCGGAGAGTCCTCCCTGGTGTCCTGGTCAATATATATTCCTCAACCAACATCGCAAAAAAACAGATTATCTGATCGTTATCACATTGCTGTCTGTGGGAACTTGCTATATGCAAGTTGGCTGCCAAATTTCCTAAGCTACAAGAACAACCGTACATCAAAAGTATTTAACTGATTGATCAGAATTTGAGACATTCTGAGGTCATGAAAGGTGCAATATAAATGCAAGTCTATCTTTTCAGGCTAGTTTTATGCGTGTGTGTTCCCATTGGCTGGCTATATATGGCAAGAATGGATTGAAGTCATTTGGGCGCTCGAAAAAATTCCATTCAACTTGACCAGGATGCTTTTCTATCTATTATTTATTTTCACTCATCTTGCCTCCTTTGGTTCTTTCACACTCACACCAATTATTTCACATTTGTTCGTGTTGAACTGTAGCAGCCACCTACTGACCCAGTCACCTAAATGATCAAAAGCTTTCTGAATCTGACCACATTGTTCTCATTTTTTCCACTTCCTGTTATTTTTGTATCTATAGAGAGCTTGAAGGTTGTGTTTATTTATGCTTTCCCATGTCACTCACTTATTTGTAAACCAGCAAACAACCCAGGATTGACCCCTCAGTACATTGCAAGTAACCTTTTCCCAGCATGAAAAGTTTCCATTCGTAGCTTTCCTGTTTCAATTTTAAAGTACATTTTCAATCTAGTGCCTTGTTTTACCCTATTGCCATCATCATCAATCACTGAGGTGGAATCTTGCCAAAACCTTTTTGAAAATCCAGTATATATCAACTACATTTGCCTTATTCCTTGTGTCAATAATATCTTTGAAAAATATCAACACACATCTTCCTCCTAGCTCTGTTTCAACAGAACCATAGACCAAAATGTCCCATGTTTAGCCTCCTCTCTGTGCTAATATAGTCAATCTCAATGGGGGTGGTGGTAGGGATTATTGCAATTGGCTTAACATCCATGGCTTTGGGAACAGGAAAACATTTTTCAAGGTTCTCCCTAGTTGCTATCTACCTGATGAAATATGTGTGCTTTTGTGAGTGTGAGTGTGTGCTTGTGTGTAAGAGCGTGCACGAGTGTGTGTGCATGTGTTTGCTTTTGCACACCTATTTGTGTGTGTGCATGTTTGTGAGTATGCATGTGTGAGTGAGTTTCTGTGAGTGTGTGTTTGAGTGTATATGTGAGTGTGCAAGTCTGAGTGAATAGGAGTGTATGTGTGTTTGTGAGTGATTCTGAGTGTGCATGTGAGTATGAGTGTATGTATGACGGGTGAGAACAGACTACTCTTAGCTGTCATGTCTCCTCATGTTTGAACAGGCTGCTAACATTTAATGACTAGCCTAGTTGGCATTGTGGTTATGTTACTGAACTAGTAACCTAGGAGAATGTGAGCTCGTAATCCCACCATGAGAAGTTGAAATTTGTTTTTAAATCCATATACAAGCCCATATCAATAAAAGTAATCATGAAGCTATCAGATTGTTGCTAAAAACCTCACAAAAAAATCACTAGTGTCCTTTAGAGAAGGAAACCTGCTGTACTTTACCTGTCTCACCAATATGTGACTCCAGTCCCACAGCATTGTGGTTGACTCTTGGCTGCCCACTAAAGTGGCATAGCCAGCCACTTAATTGTACCACCACGTTCTCAGGGCAACAATGGACAAGAAATTTCAACCTTGCCAGTGATGCCCACATTCAGATAATTATTAAGTATTTAAAAAGCATACAAGGAAGAGCTCCAGGAGCAAGGTAGGGCTCCACCAGCCATGGAAACAATCCCTTTAGCATGAGGGAGCATCATCAGAAAAGGAGGAAAGCGGGGAAATGGAGAACCGGCAGGAAAATGGAGTTGAAGCCCAAGATCATGTTGAATGGTGGAGGAGGCTCAACGTGGCCGTGTGGGTTACTCCTGCTCCTATTTCTTGCGTTCTTGTGTTTTTTGTTCTTTTGAAAAATGCCAAATATCAGTGGATGAGGTGACATATGATTTCTTCTTCCTGACTCCCTGAGGATTGTCAGTTTATATTTTTCAAGAAAAGAAATCACCCCATCATCAACATCTTATCAATGTAAATATCATCATATTGGGCCCTCAGAAACCAAATATGACATCCAATGAATGAGGCACTTGACATACCATTAACTAAAGCCTAAAGCTTCTCCCAAAGTCCGTTTGCTGTCATTAGACAAACAGGAAATCTATAGTGTGACACGTGTCATTGAAAACTAGGCCCGGGTTATTGTGGTAGGCGGTAATTTTATTTTGATTTGAGAAAAAAAAAGGTGATTTACTGTTCATGCAGATGAAATGCCTGAGTAAAAAAATATTTTTTCTTGTTCTTCTCCTCAGGTCAGCCTTTCCAACGAGACCAGCTGTGTGGAAGAAATACTCCGGGTTGGTGTTTTTCTTTTATATCATAGCTCTACCGTCGGGCTTGTGGGAATAAGCAGAGGAGTAGTCAGAACAAAAGCAACAAAAATAAAAGCAACACAGTTATATATTAGGTTTTGTTATAGGGTAGTGTGGGGAAACATGTTAGTTATCCACTGACAAAAATATGAAGTATGTGGATTGGTCAGGAATGTGCCTTAATCACAGCCATGCTACAAGGGGTTACATCATGGCTTAAACCCCTTTTAGACACTGGTTCCCAGAGAGAATTCTTTTTACATTATTGGCTGGCAACCTTCCATTTTCATCGTGGGTATTTAAGGAGAAAAATGCTCCAGCCAGCCAGAAATTTGAGTGGCTCCATTGATGATGATCTTAACATACAATGTGTAAAGTTTAAAGTTAATGTGGCAGCTTTAATTTAGCTTTGGAAAAACAACGTGCAACCATCTCACTGATGAGTGAGGCTGTGATGTTGATGGTGGTTGTTAGGACTGACAGATTAATAGGAAAATAGCCCAATCCCCATAGCTTTCAACATCGCAACATATAAGATATGAAACACATGTGAAGGTTTAGACTATCTGCATTAAAGAATAATGCCATTAACATTGATGCACTCAGTTTACAGGAACATAGGAACAGGGGGAGGGCATTCAGTTCTTTGAGCCTATTCCCCCATTCAATAAGATCATAGCTGATCTGTGACCTAACTTCATATACCCGCATCTGTCCCATGTCTCTTAATGCCTTTGATTAACAAAAACCTAAGAATCTCACATTTAAAATGAACAATTGACCCATTATGAATTGTCGTGTGCAGAAGGAATTCCAAACTTCAAACATCCTTTGTGTGTAGAAGTGTTCCCTAACTTCAATCCGGAAAGGCCTGGCTCTAGTTTTTAGACTTTGTCTCCTTGTCCTGGACTCCCCAGTCAGTGGAAATAGTTTCTCTGTGCCTGTCTTCTGTTAGTCATGAAGTTAGGTCGCAAGATAAACTATGGTCTCATTGATGTCAATGTCTTCTGTGTTCCCTTAATATCTTGAAAACTTCAATCAAATCACCTCTTAATCTTTAAATTCTAAGGAATACGATCCTTGTAAAATCTGTCTCCATGGCTTAACCCTTGGGGTTCAGTTGTCATTCTAGTAAATCTACACAGCACTTCCTCCAAGGCCCTAACATATCCTTCCTCAGGTGTGGTGCCCAGAACTGAGGCCAGGCTCTAGGTGTGATCTAAAGGACTTTGTATTGCTGTAGCATTACTTCTACCCTCTTGTATTCTATTCCTCCAGATATAAAGGTCAGCATTTCATTAGTCTTTTTGATTATTTTCTGTACATGCCCATGGCACTTTAATAAACTGTGGACCTGGATCCCCAAATCTCTTTGCGCACTTCCACTGTCTCTAGCATTTCATCATTCAGAAAATATCCTGTTCTACGCTTCTTAGGTCCAAAGTGGATGACCTCACGTTTGCCATGTACAATCTATTTGCCACAGTGGTGGTATTGTCACTGGACTAGCAGTCCACAGACCCAGGGTAATGTTCTGGGGATGGTGAACCACAGCAGATGGTAAAATTTGAATTCAGTAAAAATTCTGGAATTAGAAGTCTATTGATGTCCATGAAACCATTGTCAATTGTTGTAAAAACCCATCTGGTTCACTAATATCCTTTAGGGAAGGAAATCTGCCATCCTTACCGGGTCTGGCCTATATGCGACTCCAGACCACAGCAATGTGTTTTGACTCTTAAATGCCCTCTGAAATGGCCTAGCAAGCCACTCAGTTCTCAAGGGCAATTAGGGATGGGCAATAAATACTGGCCTAGCCAGCGACACCCCCACCCCATGAATGAATAAAAGAAAATCTCTTTCTAATTTTATGTCTCCATTTACGCTGCTTACAATGTTACCTACCCTTATACTATCTGCCAACTTGAATACGTGACTCTGTACCCTGCCATCAAAGTCGTCAATAAATACATGAATCGTTAAGACCATAAGACATAGGAGCAGAAATTAGGCCATTCGGCCCATCGAGTCTGCTCCGCCATTCAATCATGGCTGATAAGTTTCTCAACCCCATTGTCCCGCCTTCTCCCCGTAACCTTTGACCCCCTTACCAATCAAGAACCTATCTATCTCGGTCTTAAAGCCCCAACACAGGTCCCTATGGGACACTACATCCTGCCAATTAGAATACCTGCTTATTATTCCTACTGAGTGTTTCCTGCCGCTGAGCTGATTTCCTAACCAGGTCGATAGTTTGCCTTCAATTCCACAAACTTCAACATTATAACAACCTCTTGTGAACAAGTGTCAAATGCTTTCTGGAAGTCCATACAACTAACATCCCTGTCTGCTGGTCACCACCACCTTCTCAAGGGCAATTAGGGATGGGCAACAAATGCTGGTTTTGCCAGCGACACTCACCTCCCAGGAAAGAATAAAAAAAATCAGTTGTCACCTCTTCAAAAAACTCAGTCAGGTTTGTCAGGCATGACCAACCCTTTAAAAATCCATGCTGGTTCTCTCTGATTAGCTCGCAATGGACACTTTTATATGTACATTATCTGAGGAAATAAATGGCCATTATTTAATAAATATATCCAAACCTGAATTTAATATTTTGACCAGGATTATAGGTAATACCAACGACTTGTATTTATAAAGCACCTTTAATGTAGGGGAACATCCCAAGGTGCTGCACAGGACCATTATCTAAGTTTGACACTGGGTCATACAGAGGTACTGGGACAAAAAATTGGTCAAAGAGGTAGGTTTTAAGGAATGACTTAAAGGAGGAGAGGGAGGCGGAGAGATTTAGCAAGGGAATTCCAGTATTTAGGGCCCATATGGTGGCAGTGTAGTGGTATTATCATGGGACTAGTATCCAGAGATTTCCAGCATAAAGCTCCAGGGACCCAAGTTCAAATCCCACTGTGGCAGATGGTGAAACTTGAATTCAATAAAAGAAACCTGGAATTAAAAGACTGATGATGACCATTGCTGATTGTTGTTAAAACCCATCTGGTTCACCAATGAGACTCCAGCCCCACAGCAATGTGGTTGACTCTTAACTGCTCTCTGACCAAGGGGCAGTTAGGGATGGGCAATAAATGCTGGCCTAGCCAGTGATGCCTACATCCCATGAATGGGGGGGGGAGGGAAAAAAAAAGACAGCTGGAGGGTGTTGGAGTGAAGGAAAGTACAGGAATTTGGAGAGTGCTGAGTTGGAGGAGGTTAAAGAGATAGGGCCAAGATCCAGGAGGGATTTGGAAAGAAGAGCTTTTAAATCGAGGAGTTACCAAACCAGGAGCCATGAATGATTGGGTGCATGTTGTATTTTCAAAAATGAAGGAATCCTGGAGAAGTAAAATTAAATAACAAAATTAACCATGTCAATCGATTTGTGAAATGGATACGCAGATGTCTATCTCAGCATACTTTTGTGATTGCGACCAGGCAACCCATAACCCAGGGAAGCTATATATCAGGTAAAATAACTTAGCAACTCATACATACACAGGAAGCAAAAGGTGAGTGAAACAACAACATTTCATCAGCAGTGTTGGAATAGACAAGGAGGAAACTTAGGAAATCTTTGTAACTTTGTACTGACTTAACGTGTTACATTTCAGAGCAACAATTAACAACGCCAGTAGAATGTTTCTAAGATAATAGCACACACGCCAAGGGTGACATTTTTTGCAGCAAGTTGCTATGACCCAGATTGACTGCCTGAGAGGGTGGTGGAAGCAGACTCAACTGTAACTTTCAAAAGGAAGTTGGATAAATACTTGAAAAGGAAAAAAAGTTACAGAGCTACGGGGAAAGAGCAGTGGGGGTGAGAATCATTGCCCAGCTCTTTCAAAGAGCTGGCACAGGCACAATGGGCTGAACAACTTCCCTCCCTGCTGCACGATGCTAATTCCACAGCCAAAAACAGCAAGAATGTAAGACAGGGAGATCCTAATTAAATTGCCAGAGACCAGGCAGAGAAAAACTTCAGGGTTGGCCCAAGCGACGAACATGAGAGTTATGCGCAAAGACTGAAGAAATTTGGGGCTGAATTTGGGTGGAACTGTGTTGGTGTGGAGGTGGTGTGACATGTCCTGCCTCTGTTCCCGATCCTGCCAATTTTCATGAGGACGGTAGGAGAGCGAGGTGAGGGCGTGGTGGAGGGTGTGAAAGTGAATTCGCCCACATTGTTACTCAGGTGCATTTAGGTAGTTAAGCAGCTCCTTAAGAGCTTGCCTTCTAAGGTAGCACAATTTTCACGAGGCAGGTCGCTGTCTGGAGCTCTGTAAAGCTGAACAATTCCAGCCAATCAGGAATAGGATTGGCAGCATGGAGAAAGTTTCATGTGATTGCACAGTAATGAAATTTTAATAACATTAACATTTCCCTATCCTACCCCGGGTTCCAGCTCTCCATCTGTCCTGGTCAATTTGAAGGTTCATATGCTTCCATTCTTTTAAACCATGTAAAGTGGCTGCCAAGTTGAGCCAGAAGAAGGGGAACCCCCCTGGTGTGCCCCCCTCCCCCCCCCAATCCCCGCGGCCACTAATTGGCAGCCATTCCACACTCCTCGCCTCCACCAAAATCAGAAGCTTTGTCTGCTTCCCATCGAGGGCTGAAAACGAGCCCTCATCCCGAATCCCACCTCCTCAGCCTCAATCCAGCCCCTGGATTTTTCTGCCTGGAAAAGAAGGCATCTTGAGAGCCACCTGACAGACAAATATAAGATGGCAAACCGACTAGGAAAGGTAGACCCAGAAAATTACTTTAGACCAAATTAGTAGGCTGGGGCAAGAGGACAAGCAGTTTAAAGGTAAATGTAGGACAGACATCAGGCCGTTCTTTCCCCACAAAGACTAGTCAAAGTACAGGATAGACTTGTGGATAATGGAGCTGAATACCCTGGAATGTTTTTAGGGGGTGATGGTAGCATTGTGGTTATGTGGCTATGTCACTGAGCTAGTAACCCCTGAGACCCAAGCTAATAGGAGCACAGGTTCAAATGGCACCTGGTGGAATTTAAGCTTCAATTAATAATCCTGCCTTCTCAGTAACGGTGACCATGAAACTATCATTGTCTATATTATAATGGGCTTTAGGGAAGGAAAATTGACATCCTTACCTGGTCTGGCCTGTGTGTGACTCCAGATCCAGAGCAATGTGGTTGGCTCTTAACTGCCCTCTGAAATGGCCTTGCAAACCATTTAGATCAAGGGTAATTAAGGATGGGCAACAAACACTGGCCTTGCCAATGATGCCCATAATGCCATGAATGAGCAAGTGAAAAAAAGAAACAGTTAGGTGTTACAATAAGGGGATTTTAGGGTCTCTCCAGCTGGGTGAGATTTATTCATTCATGGGATGTGGCCATCACTGGCTGGGCCAGCATTTGTTGCCCATCTCTAACTGCCCTTGACAAGGTGGTGGTGAGTTGCTTTCTTGAACCACTGCAATCCCTGTGGTGTAGATACACCCACAGTGCTGTTCCAGGATTTTGACCCAGCGACAGTGAAGGAATGACAATATATTTCTGAGTCAGGATGGTAAGTGGCTTGGAGGGGAACTTCCAGGTGGTGGTGTTCCCATCTATCTGCTGCCCTTGTCCTTCTGGATGGTAACAGTCATAGGTTTGGAAGGTGCTGAGTAAGGAGTCTTGGTGAGTTTCTGCAGTGCGTCTTGTAAATGGTTCACACTGCTGCTATTGTTCGTCAGTGGTGGAGGGAATGAATGTTTGTGGAAGGGGTGCCAAACAAGTGGGCTGCTTTGTCCTGGATGGTGTCAAGCTTCTTGAGTGTTGTGGGAGCTGCACTTATCCAAGCAAGTGGGGAATATTCCATCACACACCTGACTTGTACCTGATAGATGGCAGACAGTCTTTGGGGAGTCAGGAGGTGAGTTACTCGTCACACAATTCCTAGCCTCTGACCTGCTCTTGTAGCCACAGTATTTATATGGCTAGTCCAATTCAGTTTCTGGTCAATGATAACCCCAGGATTTTGATAGTGGGGATTCAGCGATGGTAATGCCATTAAATGTGAAGGGGTGATGGTTAGATTCTCTCTTGCTGGAGATGGTCATTGCCTGGGACTTGTGTAGTGTGAATGTTACTTGCCATTTGTCAGCCCAAGCCTGGATTTTGTCCCGGTCTTGCTGCATTTGGACATGGACTGCTTCAGTATCTGAGGAGTCACGAATGATGCTAAACATTGTGCAATAATCAGCAAACATCCCCACTTCTGACCTTATGATGGAAGGAAGGTCATTGATGAAGCAGCTGAAGATGGTTGGGCCGAGGACACTACCTTGAGGAACTCCTGCAGTGATGTCCTGGCACTGACATGATTGACCTCCAACAACCACAACCATCTTCCTTTGTGCTAGGTATGACTCCAACCAGTGGAGAGTTTCCCCCCTGATTCCCATTGACTCCAGTTTTGCTAGGGCTCCTTGATTCCACACTCGTTCAAATGTTGCCTTGATGTCAAGGGCAGTCACTCTCACCTCACCTCCGGAATTCAATTATTTTGTCCATGTTTGAACCAAGGCTGTAATGAGGTCAGGAGCTGAGTAACCCTGCCGGAACCCAAACTGAGTGTCAGTGAGCAGGGTATTGCTAAGCAAGTGCCGCTCAATAGCACTGTTGATGATCCCTTCCATCACTTTACTGATGATGGAGAGTGGACTGACGGGGTGGTAATTGGCTGGGTTGAATTTGTCCTTTTTTTTGTGGACAGGACGTACCTGCACAATTTTCCACATAGCCGGGTAGATGCCAGTTTTGTAGCTGTACCCGAACAGCTTTACTAGGGACGCAGCAAGTTCTGGAGCACAAGTCTTCAGTACTATTGTCGGAATATTGTCAGGCCCCATAGCCTTTGCAGTATCCAGTGCATTCAGCCATATCTTGATATCACGTAGAGTGAATCGAATTGGCTGAAGACTGGCACCTGTGATGCTGGGGACTCCGGAGATGGCCGAGATGGGTCATCCACTGGGCACTTCTGGCTGAAGATTGTTGCGAATGTTTCAGCCTTATCTTTTGCACTGGTGAGAATTGTAGCTTTCACTTATATCCTGAGCCTTCTTTTGAAAGGTAACGAGTGCAACCAAAAGTTGTACATTTGTTTTTGGCTGCACATCACACAGAAAAATGAGAGATTATTATCTTGAACTAAAGCGCCAATCACGGAATACAGTAATGTGCCGACGAACTGAGTCATGTTCACAGCTTATAAAGACACAGCGTGTGCATGTTTCATGAATGATTTGCAATTTTTTGCCTGAGTTTGGAATCTCTCATATCACGAAGGAACGGGCGAATTAAAATCGACAGGAAATTGAATGGAAGCAGGGACAGGCTGCTTTAGATGGCAATCAACAGCAACACAGGCACTTTGCTAAGCAGTGTATACTGCTAAACACTACCAACTGTTCTCTGCAATGTCATTTTCTTTCAAAGGCATTCCCTTCGAGTGGTTCTCACACCTCTCATCATTTTTCTGATACTTTGCGCTTCCATGACAAGACATTCCTTGCAGCCGTCTTGCCATGCAGTGTCAATTCGAAGTGAAATTCAAGGCAGAAAGGAACAGAGAGAGACTGAAAGCCAGACAGTTGTTGCAAGTGGGAATTCAGAGATGACGGAAAATCTTCATTTTTGGCTGCGTTTTCAACATCTCCCAACAATACGACCTCTAGCCCATGCACTTGGGAACGCATTGCTGTAAGGTAGCAGAGATTTTGTCGAATTTACCAGATAACAGCATCGGCCACTCTTCCTCGCCATCAGCTCTGGCCTTGAAAATTAAAGTTTCTTTTACTTTACCCCCATTTTGATTTATAAGGCACAAAATGGCACTGTGGATTTCTGCCCTTGCAAGCTCTTAATGGGATGGTGTGACATTTCTCTCTCCACTATTTTAACGGAGGTTTTAATTTCATTCGGGTTAATGCTTCAACTACAATAGCTGGGAGAGGAAGGTGAGACAAAGATGTTAAGCATTCAGTCACAAATATCCCACAATTTAACCCCAGTACCTTTATTTAGTGTCAATCTTTCACCCTGTCAGCCAAACTATTGTTCAGATTTCCTTTGCAGCAATTGTCAGTGGAATACAAGTTATTTTCCACCAAATGCAGTTTATTTTTAACATGATGTGACATTATAGGATGGTTAAACTCATTGGATAATTTGAAGCAAGCTGCAACAATTCTGTGTCTATCAAGATGATTTTTTTTTTAAAAAATGCATAGAACTGTCTCATTTCAGTCTAGCATTGCAGGTTCCAATTTTGAATTGCTTTTGGTACTTGTCCTTTAAGTATCTCAGTACCTCAATTTTAATAGGCAAATGAATTTCTAGCAATGTAATTTGATTATGGTGGGGTTGGAACAGAATGATCCTTTAGGCTTAGTGAGTAGCTTATCAATGAATATTTTTAGGATGGTGCTGTTAAGGACAGAAGTGGGACTGTGTGAACAGCTGGACTATTATACTCTACCTCTACAGAGAGAAATTATTGAGATGGTGAGTGATGGAGCAAGGGATGAAAAATTGAAACACAGCCATCTCAGAGGAGGACTAGTCACCTTGACTCAGATGGTCTTAAACCCAGCTGTTTAATAGGAACTGGAATAGTGACTATCAGGAAGGACTGAACAGCCTTGTGCTCTTTTCTCTTGAACAGAGAAGACTGAGATGTGACCAAACGGAGGTCTTTAAGATTATGAAGGGGGCATAAATATAAGACAGTCACCCAATAAATCCAACATGGAATTCAGTAGAAACTCCTTCACATCAAGAGGGGAGAATGTGCAACTTGTCACCAGAGGGAATAATTGTGGTGAATGAAATAGATGCATTTAAGGGGAAGCAAGATAAATACATAAGGGAGAAAGGAATAGAAGGATATGCAGATAAGGTGAGATGAAGGAGGGTGGAGGAGGCTCATGTAGAGAATAAACACTGACATAGACCAGTTGGGATGAATGACCTGCTTCTGTGCTATAAATTCTATGTATTGTATGTATTTGGATCCGTGCATTGGTTTCCTTTTGATTAGCAGAGTGCAGAGAACTAGGAAAATCTGTACAAAGGCCATTTTGTTGGCACCCGCAGGGAAGACTGGTTGAGAACTCATGCACCACTGCCTCTGATTTTCCATCCATCAGTTCCAATGGATGGAAGCTTAGTGTCTGCACCTTCCCTGTGAGCCTGCTTCTTGCCTTGGAATTGGGAAGGGGATGTTCCACTTCCGGGAGTCAGCCCTACATTAAAAACCAAAATATTGATAGGCATAATGAAATGGTTGCCAGTGATGCTTTCATTCTGTGTCAGAGCAGATCTGAGTAGCTCATTTGAGTCTCATAGCATTCAAAAGCAGAGCCCAGGCAGTTTCTGAATGACTGTGCAGGCCTGAGGTTGAATTTAGAGTCACTGGGAGCTTGCTGTTGTTCTTAAGAATGCATGTTGTTTGAATTTTATTTTTAAAGATAACCTTAGCTATTGATTTACCTCCCAGTGACAGGTACAGTATATTCAGGCATGACGTGAGTGAAAGGGCAAAGAAGCTGATTGGGTCATTAGGCCTGGGACTATCTGACACCCTGGAATTGGTGCTACAGTGTTGTTCAGATACCCTTTCACCATTTGCAGCACTAGGAGTGTATCACTCAGACAAAAGAGGTCTTATTTTTCTCTCTTGATTTAAACAAAATAGAAAAAGAAAGTATATGGAAGCTTTCTATATGTCCCAAAGCACTTTACAACCAATTAAATAACTTTTGCTAACTGTCATCACTGTTCAAATTTAGGAAATGCGGCAGCCAATTTGTGCACAGTAAGCTCCTACTATGTGATAATGAGCAGATTTTTGTGATGTTAGGTTAGTGGTTAAATATTGACCAGGACACCGGGGACAACTCCCTTGCTCGTCTTCGAAATAGTGCTGTGAAATGTTTTGCATCTACCCGAGAGAGCAGACAGTTTAACAGCTCACTGAAAGACTACACTTGTGACAGTGTGGCACTCCCTCAGCAATGCCAATGGATACTGTGCAGTATTAGTGGATGAAAGTAGTTTTTTTATCTGCTATTTTAATGGGAAAGCTTGTTAAACACCTGCCTCCCAATATCACTGAACATAATGTTCAGTGGGGAGGTGTTGGGATAGTAGTATTATCACTGACTAGTATTCCAGAGACCCAGGGTAATGCTCAGGGGACCCAGGTTTGAATCCCGCCATGGCAGATGGTGAAATTTGAATTCAATAAAAAATCTGGAATTAAAAGTCTGATGACAACCATGAGACCACTGCCGATTGTTGTAAAAACCCATTTGGAAGGAAGGAAATCTGCTGGTCTGGTCTGGTGAGTCCTACATGTGGACTCCAGACCCTGGTTGACTCTTAAATGCCCCCTGAATGAGGGTAGTTAGGGATGGGCAATAAATGCTGGCTTAGCCAGTGACACCCACAGCCCATGAATGAATTTAAAAATATCTAGGTCTATGCATTGTGTAGGCAGGGTGAAGGTCTGGCTCTGTAGGTAACCTGAGCCAGCTGCTCTCGGTTCAAGTCCATCTCCGGGACTTGATATCCGTGGAAGGTGTGCTTATAACATGGCCATACAGATTAGTTATCAAGCTATAAATCCTTCCAATATGCCCGTGACCAGGTGGTAAGAATGGGAGAGTCTCCTGGTCAGTCATGTTTAACGTGGAGTAGTGCCCCTCAAGCTACAGCCACAGACTTGTTCCAGGCAAAACTAGTTACGGAAACAGGTGTAAGCCTCATGTGTCTGTAGGTGTGGGAAGAAGAATTATGCAGGACTTTGTGGACTACGTTTGTGCTGAATGAGGAGCATAGTTTGGGTCACCATCTTAGATGACAGTGAAGTATTTTAAAGGTTCTAGTGAGTTTGGCAGATCCTCTTTACCTACAGTTTTATGGCCTTTCCACCAGGAGAGATTGATAGTCTTAGAGAGAAACTTTGAGACAGTTGTGTGTACTCAAATTTATCACACAATATTGCAGACTGTAGTTAGGTAGCTGTCAGCCTTTGGATAGTTAGCCCTCAGGTTAAAGCCTATTGCAGGACCTTGGAGATCAGGAGGTAAGAATGGGGAGCAGGAGCTCTAACCACCCTTAAGACCATCTGTAATTGGTGCTCCATCCTATATTCATGAAATGCGAGAGGAAAGATCAATCACTGCCATACAGTACTCACTTTCCTCTGAGAATATCACCTCCATACACTGCCTTTGGACATGCTTGTGATAAAGTATTGAATATAAAGACTCCAAGGATAGTGGTGCACTTTGAATATAATGTGGGGAGAAGAAGTCAGCTGAATATACAAGACAAGTTCATAAGAATCAAAGACACTAATTTGCAATATTAGGCCTATGAAGTCTATGCCAAATAATGCTATTTCCAGGCCTCAATAATTGTAAAAACCCCTTTGTACTTCAAAACCAAAAAACAGGCTCTTATCAGTCTGCTGTTCATGATTCAACTCAGTTTGAGCGTTACATTAAAATCAGGTTGAAAATACCCTAGGTGCTGTATTGGCGATTGCTTTTTGGTGCAGGCGTAGAGCATTAGCAGTGTGGGAGTACATGTTGTGCATTTCAAATGATTATACAGACGTCATTGGAAACCGGGTAACGTGTCCACTGGCATAGTCAATCATGCAGACTTGACAGTCGTGCAGACAGCTGTGGGAAGAGGTGATGTAAAATAACTGTATCCAAGCAACACGGCATTTAGTCAGCAGGAATGACTAACAGTACATCTCTGCTCAAGTGAATGAATCCTATATAGAGATATCTATATATATCCCCAATATTTATATATCTTAAGTATTTTATCAATAGACGCCTGTGCTTTTTTTTTTGCTGAAGCAATTACACAGGACATGGGAGGGAGATGCTTCAGTCTTTAGGAACATGTCACAGTTATATTAATTAGCCTTCATTCCTACTGGGTTGATTTTTTTTTTGTATGTAAGCCAGATAACACATGCTGTTGGGTACCTCAGAAATTCCTGACTGGAATCGGGTTGCTTTCATGGAATTTCATACTCGTTACAATGCTTCCGGCTTTAAGACCCAGTCTTGTGTCGGTGCAGACTAGCAGGAGCCAGCTGGAGAAAACACAAGGACATCACTGAGAAAAGCAGATTGTTTTTTCAAGCAATGAACAGCATGTTCTTGTCGTGACAACTCTGAGCTAAAGAGCGATTAAAAAAAAACAGCACTTTGAAAGCACAACACTGCAGATGTGTTAACCACTCCAGCTGTTAGCTTTTGAAGTCCATTACTACTTAAGATTAGAGTCACATCCCTTATACCTTTGCAAAAAGCGGCACTGAATTCTCTCAGATACATATTCAGGTTGCCTGATTTCTATCTATCGCCCTAACCACACCCCTCAGCATCCGCACCCCCCCACCCCCCACCCCCCCCCCCACCCCCCCCAAACACCACCTCCCCCACCCCGTCACTGCTTAATGTAGCATAGGGTTTTTACAGCCCAGCTGGAAATCTGCCAAACTGAAACTAGAAAGATATGCAGACTGAGACTTGTTGCCAGGTTTTTAACAGAACAGTTCAGAATGGTGTGGGAGGGTTACGGGGCCCCCGAGAACCATGGCTTGCCTGTTTGAATCTTCCTCGGCTGATATTCAAAGGCACCTGTGTTGGTGAGGTGAGTATTGCCAAGTTTCTGGTGGGGCTTTGACATGGAACGATGTGACCTGTACACCGGCTGTGTGCCGGACTGGGGGGGTGGGTGGTGTGGTGGTGGAGGGAAGCCTTGGGGAAGTGAGGCTGGAAGGTAAAGTTACAAACTCTGGCTGGACATATTCTTCGAGGTTTTCATTACTTGGCCTCCTGCCTCCGACCACACCATCCAGTGATAGGCTGGGGGTGGGGTGGGGGGTGGGGGGGGCGGGGAGAAGAAAATGAGGGATGCACAAGATGCCAGAATTGTAGAGAATTTGTTGGAGTTCATTTTAAAGAGAATTGGTGAGACGACATCTGAAATACTGTGTGCAGTTTTGGTCTGCTCGCCTAACGAAGGACAAATTTATCCCAAGTGAGTGCAACAAAGGTTCACTAGGTTGGTGACCTTTCTACAAAGCTGATGTATGGTCACCAAGCTGTAAAGTTAAGTTGATTTCTCTCCCCACAGATGCTGCCTGACCTGCTGAGTATTCCCAGTATTTCCTGTTTTGATTTCTGATTTCCAGCATCTGCAGTGTTTCGCTTTTTCACTAGTTGGTTCTTGGGATGAGGGAATTGTCCAATGAGGAAAGATTGAGTAGACCCGGCCTACATTCCCTGGAGTTTAAAAGAATGAGGCGATCCAATTGAAACATATAAAACTCTTAAGAGGCTTGACAGGCTAGATACCAAGAAGATATTTCCCCTGGCTGAGGAATCGAGAACACAGGGTCACATACTCAGAATGAGGGATTGGCCAGCTAGGACCGAGGTGAGGAGAAATTTCTTCACTCAAATGGTTGTGAATCTTTGGAATTTTCTCCCCAGGGGGCTTTGGATGCTCAATCATTAAGTTGGAGGCAGTTCAGAGGAGGTTTACTAGATTGATACCTGGAATGAGCCTTATGAGGATAGGTTGGACAGACTGGGCTTGTTTCCACTGGAGTTTAGAAGAGTGAGGGGTGATTTGATTGAAGTATATAAGATCCTGAACGGTATTGACAAGGTGGATGTGGAAAGGATATTTCCTCTTGTGGGTGAGTCCAGAACTAGGGGACACTGTTTTAAAGTTAGGGGTCACCCTTATAGGACAGAGATGAGGAGAATTTTTTTCTCTCAGAGGGTTGTGTGCCTTTGGAACTCTCTACCTCAGAAGGCAGTGGAGGGGGGTCACTGAATGTTTTTAAGGCATAGGTAGATAAATTCTTGTTAGGCAATGGAATCAAAGGTTATTGGGAGTAGATGGGAATGTAGAACTTGAAACGCAAACAGATCAGCCATGAACTTATTGAATGGCGGAGCAGGCTCGAGGGGCTGAATGGCCTACTCCTGCTCATATGTTGTATGTTCGTATATTCAAAACTGAGGTCGATAGACTTTTGGTTACTAAGGGAATTAAGGGAAACAGGACTAGTGCAGAAAAAGGGAGTTGGGGTGGAAGGTCACCCATGATCTTGTTGAATGGTGGGGCCAGGCTCGAGGGGCAGAATGACCTACTCCAGCTCCTATTGCTTATGCTATTATGTCATTTATCCTGGACCAATCTCACATCTGATCAAATTGCTGTTTGTGCGAATTTGCAGTGTGCAAATTGGCTGCCACGTTGTCTACATTACAACAGCAGCCACATTTCAAAAGTACTTCATTATTGACTGTGTTAAACTTTGGGACATCTTGAGCATGTGAGAGGTGCTGTATAAATGCAGGTTTTTCGTCCTTTCTCTCTCTCTCTCTCTCTCTTTCTCTCTCCAAATAGCAATGCTTCCCCTCCAAATGATAAGATCAGAGAGAGATACGCACTTGTGACTTAGTGCCACACTTACTCAAAGAGAGATGGGACAGATGGGCATTACCTTGTGTTTGCTGAATGTGTGATCATAAAGGCCAAAGCTGCATATGTCCCTGCTATGGGATGGGCAATAAATGCTGGCCTAGCCAGCCATGCCACATCCCATGAATACGTTCATCATTGACCTGAGGAGAAATGTACTACATTTAAAACCATTGAAGTTTTGTGATCTAAAAATGGTAAATAAGTCAATGCAAGTTTTTTAATGCTTTACGGTCCAACCGTCTGCCTTGATGTCATTGGTCAGTTGCACTGGAAGTAACATTCTTAGGTGCTATGGTAGGCCGAACTGCCCAGAAATAAGAAGCACAAGCAGGTCTTACTATTTTACAGCGATATGTGTGCAGTCAAATACCAAGGCCAATGCAGCAGTAAAAAAAACTTCAATGAGGTGTGAGCCGTGGCTTGGCCTCTGAGTCAGAAGGTTGTGGGCTCAAGTTTCATTCCAGAGTTTTGACCATATAATCCAGGCTGACATTCTAATGCAAATGCTGAGGGAGGTGCTGTTTTTGAAAACGATATTAAACGGAGGCCTTGGCAGTCCACTCAGGTGGATGTAAAATATCCCATTTTGAAGAAGGAAAGGGGAGTTCTCCTGGTTTGCCAGCCAATGTTTATCCTTCAACTAACATCTCTGAACCAGATTATCTGGCCATTATCACATTGATAGCTGTGGGAGTTTACTTTGGGCGAATTGCCTTCTGTGTTTCTCTGCATACAACAATGACTCCACTTCAAAAGCACTTAATTGACTGTGAAACTAATTGGGGGTGGCCTGAGATTGTGAAAGGTGCTATATAAATTCTTTCTTTAAACATTCTTTGCACTCTGACGGAGTTTAACCAAGCTTGATTGGTGTTGAAATGCAACTATGCTCATGCACATGCAGATAGATAGCCCAACAAAATGGTCCCGAACTCTCCTGCCATGCAAAATCACATGACTTGTGTCAAGACACCAGTTTGTGTTCTCCCCAGATCAATGTCATGTCTGTAATTCATTGTGTATAATGGCTCTGCAATAATACCCAACAAACTATTTGAAACTTCCTATGATGGCAGCTTTAATCAAGCAGACCTTAGCGAGTGTTGATATATTTTGGCCTCCTGCCATGCCAGTCTTCCTCTTTAGCTTCTTGGGGCCAAGGAGCCTCCAGGAAAATATCAACATACAATGTTGTTCTTTGTCCTAGGCACAGGCAATGAAAGCCAGTACCACCCATGTCCCACGAATGAATAATAAACAAACAAAAATAACTCCTTACCACTTCCTCAGGGCGTACCAAGGTGCTCCACACAGAATGACTTACTTTTGAAGTGTAATGACGATAGTTATGAAGACAAAGGTACAGCAGCCATTTTGGACACAGCAAGATCTCTTTGCCACCAAGAATGGTTGCGACAGTAAACAGAAGTTCAAAGCAGAGGAAAATTAAAGGCTATGGGAAGCACATGGACAGTGAAATTAGTTAGCCACCTCAAAGAGCTAGCATAGATATGATGGCCCGAATGGCCTTCTGTAAAGCCTTATGGTTTTGTTGTTATTAGAACATGGAATGGTTTGCTTCCTGCAAGCAACAAATAATGGAATTCTACCCAGGTTGCGATAGAAAAATTCTCAGGTTAGGTGTGATAGAATGAGTTCGCCCTGACCAGGATAGAACAGGTTTCTACTCCAGTTCTTTTTTAGCTTGTCTCAAGACAGGTAGGACTCTGTGGTTTCATTGATAACACATTTGCCTCTGTGTCACAAAGTTCTGAGCTCAAGTCTCACTCTAGAACTTGAGCCATAAGAATCAAGTCTAACACTCCGGTGCATCACTGAGGGTGGTACTGCTGTTTGGATGAGATGTTAAACCAAGGCCCATCTGCCTGTTCAGGTAGATGCAAAAGATACCATGGCATTAATTTAAAGAAGAGCAGGAGAGTTATCTCTGGTGTCCTGGCCAATGTTTATCACTCAATCAACATCATAAAAAAACAGATTATCTGGTCATTATCACGTTACTGTTTGTTGAGTGCAAATTAGCTGCCACATTCCCTACATTTCAATAGTGACTACACTTCAAAAAACACTTCACTGGCTGTAAAGCGCTTTGAGACGTTTGGTGGTCGTGAAAAGTGCTACATAAATGCAAGTCCTTCTGACCCTCTTTTATAATAGCCCTCAAGATTCTGAGCTAATTCTTAAAGCAGCAAAGATTTCAAAATGTTGATGCTACTGCAGACGAGGGTGAGAACTGCCAACAGCAATTAGATTTTAATTAACCAGAGAATGCGTTTATTTAGAGCAATCCCTCCACTCCCTTACTTCCAAGACTACCTCAACAGTGGTCTTAAGGGGTATATTACATCTGAATAGGATCATTGTGATCAACCCCACAGGAATTCAGCTAGTCTTTTAAGTAAAATATAGTAACTCTCCTCCAGGGTTAGGTTAAATAGTTTTAACTGTAAACTACCAATTTTTTTTTATATTAATGAAGTCAACTCATACAGATGTTCAAAGAGCAGAAATCTATTTTGCGATAAATTCAATTTGCATTTTAAATCAGGAGTAATTAGCATAACTAATTTGTTATTCCTAATCACAGTGTAGTTTTGGTTGTGCAAAGACATGATTTACAATTTTTGAGTTATAGGAAAAGTATATGTTCTAATTCATATAATTTTCATATACTCAGGTGTGATTTGTATAATCCAGTGATAAATTACTCCTAGTACCTCAGTAAGATAAAAGGATAGATTTACATTTATTTAATGCCTTTCACAACTTCAGAACAGACCAAAGCTCTTTACAGCCAATGCAATCCTTCTAAAGTGTAATCACCGTTGTCTTGTGGGAAATGTGGCAATCAATTTGTGCACAGCAAGCTCCCACAAACACTGACTGATATTGACCAGATAATCTATTTTAGGCATGTTGATTGAGGGAAAAAATATCAACCAGGCCATCGGGCGATCTCCACTGCTCATGCTTGAGATAGTGCCATGGGATCTTTTACAGCCACTTGAGAGGGCAGATGTGTTGAATGTCTCACCTGAAAGGCAGCATCTCTGACAGTGTAGCACCTCCCTCAAGTACTGCCCCAAAATATAATTTGGGATGAACGAGAAGAAAGCAAGTCCTTAGCGTTCAGGTGGAAGGTAACCCTTTGAGCACTGGTAACCGACAGTAAAATGCAGTCACCAGGCATTTGTATTCTTCAATATTACTATTAGACTCAAGGAGCCGGAACACTCACTTTGAGCTCGATTGGCTTCTCTTCTTGATATCACTCATACTAAATCTAAATCTAGGCACCATGAAGAGGCCAACTGATGTTTAAACAAATATACAGTAAATCTGCCTTGGCATTGCTTATGTTAAGTCAGATAACACAAGGACGGTGTGATGCTGAGTGTATTGTTCTGCTACGAAGGCAGGCAAAGCTGTGTTGAGCGGCCCTGTGTAAAGAAAGGGTCACAGAGGGCTTGGGAGGCAAACTGGATGGAAAAATACATTTTAAGGAACGTAATGGGAGTGTGATAGATACACAGTTGTGGAAGGGGGTGGAGTGAATGCAAGGCAGGAGGGGAGATTTGGTAAAGGCAGGCACAATGAAACCAGAGGAGTTGGAGAGTAGTTTTTTTTTAAAAAGGTTCTTCTGTGGGTTGAAGGCATTGCTGGCCAGCCTGATCTTTATTGTCCATCATTAGAGGCCTTCGAGAAGCTGGTGATGAGTGTTCTACTTGAACCACTGCAGTCCCTGTAGTGAAGATGCTCCCACAGTACGGTTAGGTAGAAGGCTCCAGACATTTTAAGCTGGAGACAATGAAGAAATGGTAAGAAATGTCTGATGCAGAATGATGTGTTGAAGGGCTGCTGAAGGTATTCAGAAGGATGTGGGGCTGCACATTTCATGGGACTGGGAAACAATGCAGCAGCACATTTAATCTGGGGGTGCATTTGTACACATTTAAATAGAAGGCCAGGAGTCTGGCTTTAAAGTGAGATCCAGTAAAATCAGAACTCAATTTTGAAAAGTGCTAAAGGCAGTGAAAGAACAGAACCAACAAGGGCAGAGTCAGCTGAAGACAAAGTCTGGAGGGATGCAGGGTCACGGAATCATTTATTTAAATGTAATGGCGGCAGAAAAGTAGATGGAGCATCTAAGGACGGTGGGAGGCCTGTCAGGAGGTCATTGGAATAGTCCAGTCTCGAGATAGTAGAAGTGTGCTTGAGGATTCAAGCAGCAGATGCGCTGACTGGTGATGCTTGGAAAGTATCCTTACTCACATCAGGTCCCATTCCTCCATCACCCTCTGTGCTCATAGAGTCCATTCTGGTAAGGCCTCAATTTTAACATTCTCAACCTGGCTTTCCCTCCATGACCTTGCCCCTCCCCATCTCCAACCTCATCCAGCCCTATAACCCACCAGAGATCTCTCTAACCCTCTAATTCTGGCCTTTTGTGCATTCCTGATTCTCATCGCGCCACCATTGGTGGCTGTGCCATTTAGCTGCCTAGGTCCTAAGCTCTGGAATTCACTCCCTAAACCTCTCTGTCTCCCTGTCCCTCTTTCCTCCTTGAAGATGCTCCTTAACATCTACCTCCTGTCCAAGTTTTGGTCATCAGTTTTAATACCACCTTCTGTGGTTGGTTCCAAATGTTATTTAATAATGTTCCTGTAAAGTCCCTTGAATGTTTTCCTATGGTTAATGTGCTTCACAAATGCAAGTTGTTGTTGATCAGAACAATTTCATGCTTGTGCAAAAGCGCATGCATATTATTGTGGAATATTATGGGGTAGCGAAACTAGTAATGATGTCCAACTAGATGTTGAACCTTCTTTCATGCAGAAGTATTCAAATTCTGAATTATGTCCAAACCAGTAAACATCCCTGCTCTAGTGCAAAAAAAAATTGAGACAGAAGGTTGATTAAGGCCAGTTAACAGCGAGCACGTAATCCTGGTCCCACTGGGTGGTCCTTGGAAAAGTTCTCCTCCCTTGTATGTGACCCTTGATAAACTACTGTAAATAAATGGCTTGTTATTCCTTCCTGCTCTGAAAGGAGAAAGGACAAAGCATTTCATCATCTGGCACTTTTGAAATTGTTTAATATCTACCGTGCTCGATAGCAAATGGTCAGGCAGAGGAAAATAGTTTTGCTTATTTTCTCCTTAAAATGATTTTATGTTAAAGCCCAACTCGACCCAGGCTGAGTCAAACGTGTAGAGTTGGATGAAGGGGAGACTCATCATAACACTGCACCATTCCTTTTGTTTTTCAATATACTTTGAGTTTTAGCCATTATTCATACTTCAAGCGTACCCATGCCACGTGCCACATGCACAGATGGAGTAGCATAAGCTGTGTTCCTTCACATGTACAAGTTATGTTCCTGAGCAGCACAAAATAGGGTAAATCTTGACTTTGTGCAACAATGTAGAACATTTGATAATGAATCAGCAGCCTATTTCACATCTTTCCCCATTTTTATTGCTATTGTGGTTAATAGAAATGAACATTGGGAGATGCCAAATGGGCTACTGATTCACTGTTGTTATACAGTATTGAATAAAGCCAAAATCTACCTGAGAATTACACACAAAGTGTGCTCCTGAGAATACACAAACTATGTTCCTGAGAACGGACAAAATGTGCTCCTGAGAACAAAGTGTGCTCCTGAGCATACACAGTATGTTCCTGAGAATACACAAAGTGTGATCCTGAGCATACACAGTATGTTCCTGAGAATACACAAAGTGTGATCCTGAGAAAACAAACTATATTCCTGAGAATACACAAAGTATGCACCTGAGCATATGCAAAGTCTGTTCCTGAGCATACACAAACAGTGCCCAATTACATGCAAACTAAATTCATGGCCTGTAGAGACTTTATATTATATGCATATGACAAACAAAAGGTCAATAAGGGACTGTGGCAGGTGTGTGATACAGTGCAGAAATAAAGTGTCTAAAAAGTGTGGAATGCTTCTGATTGCACTAGGTTGGAGTGAGATTCAGATCAAGTGCACTGTGCTGTTTGACAATGACATCCATCCAAATCAGTCTAGGCGTGAGATGTACTTTACAATGGTGATAATTCAACCAAAGCTATTCAGGTGATTGATATCACCAAACGGAGGTCAGATGTGTGGTGATTTCAGAACAAAAACTAACCTCTTTTGCTACAGTAAAAGAAACTGTCAGATTTGTTACAGTAATTGTACGCCTTCAACCTAATTCATTATGATGTGGCTTATAAATATTACGAAGTAGGACCGGAAGACTGAAACGTATGTTGAAATGGGCTGCTGTGACCTTCAGTGATATATGGTACAGTGACTGTTTCCTCAGACATCTGTCCAGAGCAGTGCGAGATGGATTGTGGGTGGTCACCCGCTTTGGTCACTCTTTGTTTCCTTGGAGCTGGATTTTTAACCAAGCCTGTTTTGCTTCAATCGCGAAGGCTCTTTGTTTAACTCCTTCACAGGGCCACCATGATTTATGCCGCCACTCAGTGAGCAGCATTGAGTTCAGCCTAGTTTAGTTATCTTTGAACAAGACACTAACGGATGAGAGGTTGTGTTTATTGTAGATTTTAGCCCACAAGTGAATGTTTTGGCATGAAGAAAAAGAAATAACTGAATCCTAAGCCACTAAAATTTAGGCAAGGATACATCCTTAAGTTGGTCATTTTCCATTAGCTTGTCAGTATGCGTTACCATATTCATTTTTAAATTGTATTTTAAAATTTGCTAACTGATTGTACTTCTCCGCGATCTTACCAGCTCTGGTCAGTTAAGTTTCTGAGGACTTAAGAAAGTGACTCAGTTGGCTTCTAGTGGTGGCATTAGGCAGTCACCAGATGTGAGAGTGCAACCAGATAAACTGATATCAGGCCTTTCACCCTCTGGAAAGGATGGTCAAGATGAGGTCTTGTGGTGCTGTGGGTAGTGTCCCTGCCTCTGAGGCAGAAACTCCAGGTCCGAATCCTGCTCCATGGAAGATGTGCTCATAGTGTGGCTGAACAGGTTGATTGTCAACCTGCAAATCCTTCCAATACGTCAGTGGCAGGCGGTAGTGGGTAGGAGAGTCTCCTGGTCAGCCAGAACCATGTGGTAGCTGCAGCGCAGCAGCCTCCCCAAGTTAAAACATTCCATGTGCAGGTTCTTGTCACAGGCTGTAGGGCTGTACTCTCATTTTGAGAGACTGCTGCTGATGATGATGGATGGTCAGGAGGACCAATGGCAAGATTGGGATTGAGTCAGTCTTCTACTGACTTCAGGAGATGGAAGGACTTTAATAGTGTAGTGCGTGCACTGCACCCGCAGACTGTCCCAAAAATCCACCACAGTCAACAAATTGCTTGTGGTAATTAATTTGTGGGACAAGGAGAGCAACCAATTGGTATTCAGTAAGATTCCCCCAACAGCAAATGAGAGAAATACCCAACTGGATCCATTTTAGCGGCATTTGTATAGAGATGAATGTCAGCCTTGCTCTGCTTCACGTTATTCTATTGGCTCATTGACAGCTACCAGAAAAGGGGCCTCCATTTAGTGCCTCATTTGAAAGATGGCACCTCCAACAAAGCAACCCTTCCTTAGTACTGCACAGTAGAGTCAGCTAGATGGTGTTGGTGTCTACTGCATTCGCTGCTCCCAATGCGGTTTCCTCTACATTGGAGAGACCAAACGCAGACTGGGTGACCGCTTTGAGGAACACCTTCGGTTTGTCCGCAAGCATGACCCAGACCTCCCTGTCGCTTGCCATTTCAACACTCCACCCTGCTCTCATGCCCACATGTCCGTCCTTGGCCTGCTGCATTGTTCCAGTGAAGCTCAACGCAAACTGGAGGAACAGCACCTCATCTTCCAACTAGGCACTTTACAGCCTTCCGGACTGAATATTGAGTTCAACAATTTTAGATCATGAACTCTCCCCTCCATCCCCACCCCCTTTCCGATCCCCCTTTTTTCCAATAAGTTATATAGATTTTTTTTTTCCCACCTATTTCCATTATTTTAAAATGTATTTCCATCCATTGTTTTATCTCTACCTTTTAGCCTATTTCAATCCCTTCCCCCCACCCCACCCCCACTAGGGCTATCTGTACCTTGCTCGTCCTGCTTTCTACCTTTAATTAGCACATTCCTTAGATAATATCACCACCTTCAACACCTCTTTGGCCTTTTGTCTATGACATCTTTTGGTTATCTCCACCTATCACTGGCCCTCTATCCAGCTCTACCTGTCCCCCCCCACCCTCCCCCTTTAAACCAGTTTATACTTCACCTCTTTTCTATTTTTCCTTAGTTCTGATGAAGAGTCATACCGACTCAAACGTTAACTGTGTTCCTCTCCACAGATGCTGTCAGACCTGTTGAGTTTTTTAGGTATTTTTATTTTTGTTTTGGATTTCCAGCATCCGCAGTTTTTTTGCTTTTATCTTAGATGGTGTTGGAGTTGGCTTTGAGTTTACAAAATTTATTCAGAGGCAACTGAGTTCAAATCGACACATGCAGGCATAGCTGGCATGCCTGACCTCTGCTTTTCACCTGGTTGCACAGGTGCGCTGGAATCAAAAAGACACCAGTAGGTGACTGACCAAACTGGAGTCCATGTGCAACACCTAAGTGACATGACATTCCAATGCCTTAACAGTGCACTGTCTGCAGTGTCTGTTGAGTTGCTTTGTGTATCACGGTGCTTTTTAAACAGGGAAAAATTAAAAAGTACTGATAGAAATTCATCTCGCCTAAGTTTATCATCAGTTCTTTATCTTCACGCAGTCGGATTTGATATAAGACTGAAGCCATTAGGTTGGTAATCGCCATTATGGTGTCTGTAGTCTACCTGCCAAATCATTCAGTCTTACCAATGCAGAGTTTAGCACAGGAACGCTGCTCCTTTAAAGCCAGGCCTTCTTCGTGTTAGGTGAGTTTATCGAATAGTGGAAAACATGTTTAATAACACTAAACAAAGGCTGTGACAGAGCTCAGTAGAAACTGCCTTCTAAGAACAAAGCGATTTGGATTCTGGAGACCGTATATCATTAGCCTGCAGCTACACACAGCAGAGGACTGTGTGGTTCTCGCCCACACATCTAATGGAGCATTGAGTAGAAAGTATCTCATTTATGCAAAGTGCCTGTGACAGCTTAGTGTCCCATATCATCAGCACATTTAGAAGAAATGGGATATAGCTTTTAGTTAAATCTTTTTTTTAATTGCTGTACTTTTAAAGTATAGGAGTTCACACTGTAAGAAGGAATAACTCATCACCAGTACTCGGCACATACAAAATAAACACAGTGCAAATAGCAAAAAAGTAACAGAAAGGTTTTGTTTTGCATTTCGATTCATGTCATTACACTAATATCATGAGGGGCGCTTTGAGCAGCGAGATGTCTACTGGAGACTGTTACAATGGTTACAACAATGCGCAGTTGACACACTGTGAAATGAGTCACAAATTGATTTTTGAAATTGTTTTGTTTCCTTCGCTGCAGGAGATGACACATTCGTGGCCTCCTCCCCTAACAGCCATACACACACCTGGCAAGGCCGAACCAACCAAGTTCCCGATTCCAAACAAGGTAGGGGCCGGCTGTTGAAGCTGAATTTAACATGACAGATTTGTGCTGGAGTCGGGAACATTTAAGAGCGACACCTTTTGACAGCAACTGGCTTTTAGAATTGAAATAATATAGTTCTAGCTTCACAGAGGGCTACAATATTGAGGTTTTATATAAAAACTGACGACTGCCATTTAGACTCCTTGTATTGAAACCTTTTTGGTATCTAGATTTATCTATACAATGTGCATCAAAGGAAGGCATTGAATTATACAGAATTTATAACACAGGCCATTTGGCCCAGTTGGTCTATGCTGGTTTTGATGCCCTACCTGAGCCTCCTCCCATCCTATTCCATCCTACCATTGGATATCCTTCCAATGTAAGGTCATCGAGATGGGTCTTACTCAAAGGTGATGCAGATGACACATCAGAGGTACTTCTGCATGAAATTTCTGCGTCTGGTTATATTTGCCACCCTGGGATCAATTTTTGGAGACTCAGAACGCGGTGGATCCTTGCTTGACTGATCCGAGATTTGGAGATAGAGAAAACGCCATTCAGAGTGCTTCTGATTTTATTGCCATTTTAGTTAATGGCCAAAGGAAAAGATGGCATAAGGGCTGCAAATCAGACTCCCTGACTGTCACTCCCAGTTCTTCGATGCTCCCATTTATCCTAACATCGTGCCAAATTATTGCCATTTAGTGGAGTGTAACAGACTGACTGAAACTGTTGCAGCTTACACTGCTAGGGAAACCCTCAAAGTTGATGAGATAGGGCCTTCATCCCACTTCACCCTTTCTTAAATTTGTATTTCACTGTGTGGGAATCAGTTTAGCTCAATCCACCCTGTCTGTTCTCCTCAATAGTTTGAAAGCTTCTGTCAAACCACCCCTTAACCTTCTAAATTCCAGGGAATACTACTCTAATTTGTGTGATTTCTCCTCTTAATTTAACCCCTGAAGTCTAAGTCTCACTCTGGTAAATCTACCCTTCACTACCTCCAAGGCCAATATGTCCTTTCTCAGGCGTCCAGAGCTGCTCACCCTTCTCCAGGTGTGGTCTGATCAGCATTTGGACTGGGTAGCTGCAAAGGATCCCATGGCACAATCCAAAGTAGAGCAGGGAACTTTCCCCGTGCACTCGTCAACACCCCTCAATCAACACCACTCAAAGCAGACTAACTCTTAATTCTGAAATGCCAGCAGGATTTAGAGGGGTAAATGACGAATACAGATTGAATATATTACCTCCTCCAGTGAAGGTGGATGGAGGTCATGTTTTCTCCCCTGCTTGATAGTCTGTTCGTCTGCAAACAATATATCTCAAAAACCAATGGACCGATTTCAGTGAAATTTGGTACATGGATAGGGGATAGAATCTTGTAGAGGCATCAGGAGACTCGCCCACCAGCTGGAGAGCCAGCGAGAGACTCACTGAACCACAAGCCAATTAGGCAGTGGCGAGGCCAGCAGCGAGCCTTCCCCTGGAATCAAGGCCCCTGGGGGCGGCCAATCAGAGGCTGGCAGCTCTTGTGCTCAGCAGCGCCACTGGGGAGGCCGTGGCTGCTGGTGGAAGGACAGGCACCGGAGTCCCAGGGTCGTGGAGCAACCCAGGCCACAGATAAGCAATGTGTGTGCGTGTGTTGATGGGGTGGGGATGGTGGGGGGAATGATATTGTAGGGTGGGGGCCGCAGGGAGAAGGGAGGGAGGGGTGAAGGTGTGTTGGGGGGGGGGTCAGCAGCAAGGGCAGGGAGGTAGCTCCCAGTGGGCCCCACTAGCTTCCTGATGTCGAGTCCCTCGACCAAGTACTGAGTGTCTTCGATTGAAGGACACCCACCCACCACCGCACCCGCCGCCCTCCTCCCACTCCACCGGAGGTGACAAGCAACCCACACGGGTTTACCTGTCATGCAGGCCGCATGGCAAAAGGCCAGCCGGCAGCTTGGTTAATTCGAGTGGCAGTGTGATGAGCCCTTGTTGTGGTCATTAATTGGCCATTTAAGGGCCTCAAATTGGCAGAGGGGTGGGAAGGTCGACCATGGGAGTTCCCGGCCAGAACTTAAATCTGGCGAAGGTGGGGAGGTGACGGGGTTCCAGTACCCCACCATCCCACTGAAGTATATACCCTTCCTGCACCCGTGAGAGCAGAAGATTCCGTCCAGGGTATGGGAAAAGGAAGAACTGATTCATTTTTGACGAAGATGTGGACCTGGATCCAGATCCTGGAATCTTTTAAAGGATCAGTTAAAATTGGGAGATAGGGCAAATGGACTTTTATTTTAAAATATAGCGGGCTCTTTGATTTAGAATATTGTTAATTGTTTTAGAATGTTGTAGATTGTCTCAGATGCTGTGGTGGAACTTGTCACAGTTTCCAAAATACGAACATACGAAATAGCAGGAGTAGACCACTCGGCCCCTCGAGCCTGCTCCGCCATTCAATAAGAGCTCTTTGTGTTTCAAGTACTATGTTCCCATTTACCCTCAATAACCTTTGAGTCCCTTGCCTAACAAGAATCTATCTAACTCTGCCTTAAAAATATTCAATGACCCCACCTCCACCAGCTTCTGATGCAGAGAGCTCCAAAGTCGCACAACCCTTTGAAAGCAAAAATTTCTCCTCATCTTTGTCCTCAAAGGGTGACCCCTAATTTTAAAACAGTGCCCCCCTGGTTCTGGACTCACCCACAAGAGGAAACATCCTTTCCCCGTCTGCCTTGTCCAGGCCGTTCAGGATCTTATAAACTTCAATCAAATCACCCCTCACTCTTCTAAACTCCAGTGGAAACAAGCCCAGTCTGTCCAACCTTTCCTCATAAGACAACCCACTCATTCCAGGTATCAATCTAATAAACCTCCTCTGAACCGCCTCCAGCGCATTTACATCCTTCCTTAAATAAGGAGACCAAAACTACACACAGTATTCAAGACGAGATCTCACCAAAGTGCTGTAAGCTGAAGCATAACATCCTTACTTTTCATGTTCAATCTCTCTCATAATAAATGATTACTTTCTGTACCTGCATACTAACTTTTTGTGACTCATGCATGAGAACACCTAGATCCCTCAGCACCTTGGAATTCTGGAGTTGTCCGCTGTTTAAGTAATACTCTGCTTTTTTATTCTTCCTGCCAAAGTGAACAACTTCACATTTTCCTACATTATACTCCATCTGCCATATTTTTGCCCGCTCACTCAGGTTATCTATATCTGCCTGCAAACTACTTACGTTTTCGTCACAACATATCTTCCTACGTCTCCTTGTGTTGTCTGCAGATTTAGCTACCACGCCTTCGCTCCCCTCATCTAAGTCATTGATGTAAATTGTACAAAGTTGAGGCCCCAGCACAGACCCCTGCGGGACTCCACTTGTCACACCCTGCCAATCAAACAAAGACCCGTTTAAGCATACTCTCTGCCGGCCAGCCAATCTATCCGGGCTAATATGTTACTCCCTACACCATGAACTTTTATTTTACACAATAACCTTTGATGTGGCACATCATCAAATGCTTTCTGGAAATCCAAGTACAGTATGCCTACTGGCTCCCCTCTATTCACTGCACATGTTACCCCTTCAAAGAACTCTAATAAATTGGTTAAACAATTTAAACAGAACCATGCTGACTCTTCCCGATTACCTTGAACTTTTCTAAGTGCCCAGCTATAATCTCTTTAATAATCAACTCTAACACCTTCCCCACGATAGCTGTCAAGCTAACTGGCCTATTGTTCCCTGTTTTCTGCCTCCCTCCCTTTTTGAACAGAGGGGTTTATATTTGCTACTTTCTAGTCTGATGGAACCTTTCCAGACTCTAGGGAATTTTGGAAAATGAACATCAATGCATCTACGACCTCATTAGCCACCTTTTTTAAGACCCTAGGATGAAGTCCACCTGGACCCGGAAACTTGTCAGTGCACAGCTCCATCAGTTTGCTCAGTATCACTTTCCTCGTGATTGTAACTTCACCAAGTCCCTCTCTCCCCTCCACCTCCTGATTTACAGCTATTATTGGAATGTTTTTTGTATTCTCTGTTGTGAAGACGGGAGCAAAATATTTGTTCATTTCATCCGCCATTTCCTTATTATCTTGTATTAACTCCCCATTCTCACTCTCTAGAGGGCCAACACTTAGTTTACCTACTGTTTTCCTGTTTAATCTGAGCTGAGTCTTCAGAGCAGGTTATTGGATGTGGATTGGCCTGAAGCCTCCTCAGTGAAATGGAAGCTCTTAACAAAAATACTTATTTTTCCAGCTTTGTAGTTACAGAACATCAACCAGGCAGGGAAAAGCCTTAAGCAAGAGCTGCATAATTGTTATAACGTTGAGTTAAGACAGCTTGGCAGAGGTATACACTTTACTGAATGTTATCTTATATTCCCTTGAATATAAGAGATTGAGGTGTGATCTGATTGCAGTGTTTAAAGTGCTTAAAGAATTCGATAGCGCAGATATGCAGAAAATATTTCCTCTGGTGGGGGAATCTAGAGAAAAGGGAAATAATTTAAGATTAGAGCTGGGCCATTCAGGAATAAAATTAGGAATCAATTCCTCAAACAAAGGGCATTAGAAATTTGGAACTCTCTGCACCAATAGGCTGTGGATGCTGAGGGCCGATTAGAGCTACGAAGACTGGGATCCACCTTTCTTTAAGCAAGGCGGTCAGGCGATATGAAGCAAAGTCAGAAATGGAGCAGTCATACAGGCGCACTGTCATCTAATGGAACGACAGAGCTCGTCCAAGGGGAGCAGTGTCCGCAGCATATAGCAGGGCAAGAACTATCAGTGCATGGGGCACTGAGAAACAACACTCCCACCAGATTATACAGACACGTAGCCAAATTGGTACTGGCTTGGAATCCAACCATGAACCCAGCCACCGAGTTAAGTGAATGCAACAACCAAAGCAAAATACTACAGATACTGGAAATATAAACATACACATTAGGAGCAGGAGTAGGCTGTTCAGCCCCTGGAGCCTGCTCCACCATTTGATCGGATCATGGCTGATCTGATTGTGGCCCCAAGGGTTCAACTCCACTTTCCTGCCTACCTCTGATAACCTTTGACTCCTTTGCTAGTCAAGAATCTATCTACTTTGGCCTTAAAATTATTCATTGATCCTGCCTCCACCACTCTCTGGAGAAGAGAGTTCCACAGACTCTCAACCTTCTTGGAGGAAAAATTTCTCTTCATCTCCGTCTTAAACGGGAGACCCCTTAATTTTTAAACTGTTTTCCCCTAGTTCTCGTCTTTCCCACAAGGGCAAGCGTCCTTTCAGCATCCACCCTGCCAAGTCCTCTCAGGATCGTATATGTTTCAATAAGTTCACCCCTTATTCTACTGAACGCCAATGGATACAGGCCTGAGCTGTCCAAACTTTCCTCGTAGGATAGCCCACCAGCACCCCTCACACCCCGGCCCCACCGATTCCAGCGATCGGTCGTGTGGACCTTCTCTGATCTGCTTCTAACGCAATGCTCCTAATCTGAAATCAAGACAGAAAATGCTGGAAATTCTCAGCAGGTCTGAAAAGCATCTGTAGGGAGAGAAACAGAGTCGATATTTCGGGGCCAAGGCCTTTCATCAGAACTGGGGAAAAGTTAGAAATGTAAATGGTTTTAATCAGTGAAAGAGGGAACGGTGGGGGATTAAAAAAACAAAAGGGAAGGTCTGTGATAAGGCGGAGGACAGGAAAGATTAATTGACAAATATTTGATGGTGTAGGGCCAATACTAAAAAATGTAAAGAACAAAAAGTGTGTCCAGAGGAAGCGTGAATGGCAAAATGATGATTAGCTGTCGTCCGAAAGCAAAAACAAGGAAACTCCGAGGGCAAAGCCGAAACCGACAAAGAGAAAGGACACAAAATGGGGGAGAGATTACAGTTTGAAATCGCTGAACTCAGTGTTGGGTCCGCAATGCTTATCGTGGCTAATTAAAAGGTGAGGTTCTGTTCCTCGAGCACACTTGAGCTTCACTGGAACACTGCAGGAAGCCAAGGACACAGAGTTCAGCGTGAGAGGAAGGTGGAAAATTAAAATGACAGGCCATCGCAAGCTCGGGGTCATCCTTGCAGACTGAAGGAGATGTTCCACAATGCATTCGCCCGATCTCCGTTTGGTCTCCCCAGTACAGAGCAGAACACACTGTCAGCTGCGAATACAGTAAATTAAATAGAAAGAAGTGCGTGTACATCGCTGAATCACTTAAAGGAGTGTTTGGAGCCTTGGAGGGTGAGGAGAGAGGAGGTAAAGAGGGCTGGTGTTGCATCTCCTGCACTTGGGAAGGGGGGAGTGGCGGGGGGGAGGTATGGGTGGTGGGGGTTGATTGAGGAGCGGACCAGGGAAGGGAAGGGCCCTTTTGGAATGCCGTAAGGGGAGGGGAATTTGCTGCTGACGTGTTTGCTGGAGGTTATTAGAAACAGTGGAGGACGATCTGCTGAATGTGGAGGTTGGCGGGGTGGAAGGTGAGGACATGGGAAACCCGATCATGGTTCTGAAAGGGAGAGAAGGGAGGACGAACAGAGGCACAGGAAATGGGATGGGCGCAGACGAGGGCCCTGTCAATCCCAGCGGGGGCGGGGGGGGGGGGGAGAATCAGGAAAAGGAAAGACATATCCAAACTATAGATGCGGAAGGTTGCATCATCAGAATAGCCAATGTTAAGTTGCTAAGCATAATTTGGCTGGCTTTTTTTGTAGCTCTTAACTAGTTTTAGGATAAATGAGGCTTCCATTTATCACGATAAAAAGGAATATGGAAATCCCTTGCTTAATATGCATGATGTATGCTTTTTAATGAAATAGGTACTATATTAAATGTTTCAAAGAGATATTGTTAAGATGACACAACATGTGATATTCTTTCATCAGCAGTATTCTGTCACCCTGATCTTATATTCATTCTGTTAGAATTGTGTGTTTAGTTCTAATTCGACCAGGTAATTATCTGACACAAACAGTACGACACAGTGCCATTGTGTTCTGCTTAATTGCTTTTGTATTTTCAGCCATTAATTTCTGCAGTCATTACATGTAAAAGCTAAATGAATAAATTCTTACCTCTCCTTTGCTTGCATTGTGTGGTTAGGAAACGAGCCCTGATGTGTCTCATGTTCTTTGTTTGTAGGACTCTCAGCATCTAACCTCCGGGTACAATGGGCAAAGTAGGTCACCTTTTACTCTTGTCTTTAAAGGCAATTTAATGCTCTGTCTGTAATTAAACTTAATATTGGAATGTTAATTACATGGTGCAAACATTTAGAAGACGGAAGAATAATTTCCCGATGATAAAGTATTGTGTGTTGTGGCACGTTAATAGCAGAATTTCAATGGAGATGGCAACAGCTGTAGATAGGTTCTATGTAAAAAATAACAAAGATGTGACACTCCGAATGCCTGCTTCTTTTCAGAGCGCTGTGATGTTCAAGGAAAACCTCCGACAAAGTCTGCGCCACAGAAATCGTGAGTCCCATTGGTTTGAGTTTTTTTGCTTTTAAAAAAATAGCTCACACGCTTTCTCTATGGTTGGGACTGAAGCCCGTTTGAGAGTGTGCAGGTCTCACCAGCACATTGCAGAGGTATCAAAGATTGACTGGGGCTTACAGTCCTGATTTAAGAAGTCAATTTTGTTGTTTTCACACCTAGGCCGCTTTGGTAAGACTGACGCAGCTGAACACCTGTTGTCCAGAAACCCAAGCTACAAGCCACAGTTCAAAGTATTACAAAGTTTTTACAATAGTATTGACAGGATCTGGAGCTAAACTTGTGTTTGTGCAACATGTCCAATATTTCAAAAGGTACAATGCAATTACAGCACAGAAACAGGCCATTCAGCCCATCAGGCCCAAATGTCATCTCCCATGCATCTCCATCTCAGCCCATTGACATATCCTTCTATTCCTTTCTCCCTCATTTGGTTATCTAGCTCTTAATTTATGTTTATCCATCTCAACTCCTCCCTGTGGTGGCCAGTTCCACATTCTCACCACTATCTGGGTAAATATGTTTCTCCTGAATTCCCAAATGGGTTAATGTCTTATTTTAATGGCCTTCAGTTAAGGTCCCACATACAAGTGGGAACATCCTCCCTAACTCTACTCTATCAAACCCTTTCATAACCTTAAAGGTTTCTATCAGCTCACCCCAGTTAGGAGTCACACCTACTGAGGAGCAATAAAAAAAGAGACAGAAACATAACAAGCACCAATCCCCCCTTACCCAGTCCGTGTTTGAAGGCGATAGGGGACCTCAGCACTGGAGCCAACTGCTTTGGATGTCCAGCCAGGACCAGCTGCCCACCATGCCCGTTGCTTAGATAACAGAAAATTCAGCCCGACAGGCCCATGCCAGCGTTCATCATCTTCTATTCCACTGTCCCTCACATGCATCCTGTTAAAAGTACCCACTCTATTTGTCTCAACTACTCCCTGTTATTAGTGAGTTCCACATTCTCACCACCCTCTGGGTTAAGACGTTTCTCCTGAATTCCCTGTAGGATTTCTTAGTTACTATCTTATATTTACTAGCTCTGATCTTGCCCACAAGTGGCATGATCATCTCTACGTATACTCCATCAAACCTTTTCATAATCTTGAAGACCCTTTTCGAATTATGATGTTAAGCAGCTTCAGATGCACTCCACATGAAGAGTAGAAGCTAACAATGAAATAATATCGGAAAGGAAGCGATTCAAAGATGCTTAAAAAGGGAGCTGAATGCAGAGTACTGAGATGAATAGGGACGTGGAAAAGAACTGAGGTGTGAACATGGGATGAATATGAAGGTCAGGATTATTCATGAGCTATTAGGTTAATGGGGATAAATGACAAGGCCTTTCACATAAGTGTGGAGTTTACATGTCAAAGCGGAGGTACTTTACCTTCAATCCAACAGTTACTCATCATTATCAAATTCACATTGGGCAGGATTTTTAGTTTGGCGGGCGCCCGTGATTGGCGGGCCCGGGAGCCGCCGGGAAGCAGAACCTCGCCCGCCACCGGCCCCCAACCGCGATTTCACGCTGGCTGGCCAATTAATGGCTCAGCGCTGCCGGGGTAGGGGCAGGAAGAGGGCGAGCGCTGGGGGGAGCGCAGAATGAAAGTTCCCTGAAGGCAGAGAGCTGCCTCAGGGAGCTGAAGAATTTAAATGCCAAAAATAAAGATTTTAAAAGCCGGGAAAAAAATGCCCACGCATCAGAATCAGTCACCGGAACATATGGATGGTGAAAATTCTGTCCAAACATTTTTTTAAAAAATTAATATCGAAAACCACATCCCGCCCATGGATGAGGTTTCCTGAAAAAATGCGTCGGCCGCCTGGCCAATTCGCCAGCCCGCTAACCGTAATATTGGACGGCAACGCAAAATCTCAGTTAATTACTACTTTAATGGCCTTAATAGGCCTCTTAATTGTCGGCGGGCACGCTTCTGACCCTTGTGTGTGCCAACCGGCTGAAATATCACGCGAGCGCACGATGATGTCGGGACGCTCGCCCAACGTCATAACGCACTCCTTTCACACTCGAGCGGGTCGGGTGCGCGCCCACATGCCGAGCGAAAAATTCTGTCCATTGAACAAACAAATATGAATTGACACAGTGAACCTTTCTTTGCAAATGAGCAAAGGATTCCAACCTGCTGGTTGACAGTCTGAAGGACCAACCACCTATTGTCCACCATCTTGTTTACTCTGTCCTCTGAGTGTTGAGATTAATCCAGAATCTCTTGCACTCTGCCTATTGTTGTCTGATCCAAATTAGTGTCTAAACACATCCCAAATAACTCAGAACAAGTGGAACATAGGAACAGGAGTAGGCCATTCAGCCCCTTGAGCCTATTCCACCATTTATTTATTTTTTCTTTCATGGAGTGTGGGCATCACTGGCTAGGCCAGCATTTTTGTTGTCCATCACTAATTGCCCTTGAGAAGGCGGTGGTGAGCTGCCTTCTTGAATCGCTGCAGTCCATGTGGTGTAGGTACATCCACAGTGCTGTTAGGGAGGAAGTTCCAGGATTTTGACCCAGCGACAGTGAAGGAACTAAATGAAGGAATTAAAGGAATTAAATCATAGCTGATCTGCATACTAACTCCATTTACCCACCCTGCCTCTGTACCTTACCCAACAAAAATCTATCAAATTCAGTTTCAAAATTTTCAATTGCCTCCAGTCTCAATAACTATTTGGGAGAAAGAGCTCCAGGTTTTCACTACCCTATGCGTGAAGAAGTGTTTCCTGACATCACTCTGAATGCCTCACTCTAACTTTATGGTTCTGGTCCTGGAGGAAATTATAGAGATAGGGGGCTGAATTTCGCTGTCAGTGAGCAGGGGGCGGGGCCCGCTCGCCGACGCACAAAATGACGCAGGATGACAATGGGCGGAACCCCCGATATCACCCCGCCCCATTTAAATTTTCAGGAAGGCGGGGGCGCAGCAAAATCAGCTGTCCGCCCGCCGACCTGTCAATGGCCAATTGAGGCCATTGACAGGATAATTAAAACAATTAAAGGACCTGCCCGTCCAACCTTAAGGTTGGCGGGCAGGCCAGGAGCTCCGGCGGGGAATAGAAAAAACATGAAGCCTCATCCACTGGCGGGATGTGGTTTCATGTCAAAAACTTTAATAAAGTTTTAGTGAAATTTATTAACATGTCCCATCTCGTGTGGGACATTGTCACATGAGGGGGACATGTTAGGGATTTTTTTTTCTCTATTTTTAATGTTTGTACAACTGTCAGTGATCTCCCTGAGGCTGCACTTAGCCTCAGGGAGATGTGTGCTCTTTCAGGCGCATGCGTAAAAGAGCGCACTCTCGCTTTTGGGGAATTCCTCCCCCCCCACCTGCACAGGAAGCGCATAGCGCTTCCCCCCCGGATGTCACGCTGGGCGGGCCTTAATTGGCCCGCCCACTTAAAATGGCAGTGGGGCCCGCTTCTCCGGTGAGTATCGGCTCCCCGCCCGCCGGAGATTGGGTCGGGCCCACCCGCCCGACAGGCAAAAAATTCTGCCCGGGGTCTTTGTGTCCCACCAAGTTAAGGCCAGTCTACCTGATCATCTCACCGTAGGCCCAACTCTCCGCGCAGAGCAGTCGCAATAAAGAGTCGCACCTGCTGGGAGCAGAGGGCTGGAAACCACAGGGCCTGAGTTTCCATCTGTCGATTCAACTGGCTGGAAAATCGGGGCACACAGGTCAATGATTTACAGATTGACATTCCCTAGGAGCACTGTTTCTCACTGGGAAAACTCCATTAGAGAACTGGCCCTTATGTCCCTGTATTTATTTCACTCGCGTTACAAGTGCTTCATTGGCTGTGGAGAGTTTTGGAATATCTCGAGGATGTGAAAAGTGCTACAGCAATGCAAATTCTTCATTTGATTCTTCTTTCTTTACCTAGATCCCCCTGGCATAGGATTATCATGTTTAGAAAAAATATATTTCTTTCCCTATATTTTTTCACGATTTCTTTCCTCAAAAAGCTATTTGGCAAATTTTTGCTGAACACTCTGGCATCCGTGGAAAAATACCTGAAAGCTCTGTTGATGCTTCTGCAAAAGTATTTGCAAAACAGCCCCCTTGTACTAGCAGTTAAAGTGTCAGTGGATAAATTTCTTATACAGGAATAATAATAATAATCGAAGACAAGAGCAAAATACTGTGGCTCTGGAAATCTGAAATAAAGCCAAAGATTGGTGGAAATACCCAGCAGGTCTGTCAGCATCCGTTGAGGGAAAGACAGAGTTAATGTTTCAGGCCATTGACCTTTCATCAAATGGCCTCCCAGCCAAAAATAGTAATCGAGACTTTTTAATTCCTTGCTGATCTGTTTGCTCAGCTGCCATTTGCAGTGTTAAATTAAATCCATGGAAAAGAAAAGAACTTGCATTTATATAGCATCCTTTACAACGTCATGATGTTTCAAACCACTTTCGAGCTAACAAGAGTACTTTTGAAGTGTAGTCACTGTTGTAGCATGGCAGCCAATTTACACTCGACAAGCTCCCGCAAAGAACCATGAGTTGATGACCAGGTAATCTGTTTAGTGGTGGTGGTTTAGGGATAAATATTGGCCAAGACTTTGGGGATGAACTGCCCTGCTTCGAAATAATCTAATGGGTTCTTCCACACCAACTTGAGAGAGCAGACAGGGCCTTGGTTTAAGGGCTCTTCTGAAAGATGACAACTCTGACAGTGCTGCATTCCCCTAGTGCTCCACTGGATTATGAACTTAGCTTTTGAGTTCAGACCTCTGGGCTGGGATTTCAACCCACACCCTTTTGACTCAGAGGTGATAGGGTTAACCAACTGAGCCACAGATGATATTGCAGCCAATTGCAGGCAACATGATCAACTTGGCCCCATTAGATCAGTAACTGCTGTTGCTCTGGTGGCATTAGAACATGCTGCAGCAACTTAAACCAAGCGGGGTGAAGCAGAAAGAGACACACCAAAGCCAGATAACAAGATCAAGTTTCCACAATGTTGCCACACATACTGATACTTTATAGATGTACAAGTGTAAAACTGGTACACATCCAGGCCCCAGTGCCCTGATGTTTTACACCCATCTCGTTTAATGAGGAGGGGTCACACTGGAGGCTTGGAAAATATTGGCTTGACCCTAATACAAAGCTAACAGTGTAATCAGTGTCACACACTTATCAACACATCTGCTGTGCCATACTGGACGAGTAATCCAGAGACCCAGGGCAGAATATCAAGCTCGGTGGGCGGGCGTGTACACAATCCGGCCGAGTGTAAAATGACGTGCGATGGGCGTCGGGCGAGCGTCCCGACATCATCGCACAGTCCCGCGATATTTCATTTAGTGGGTGCGCGCTGGAGTCAGCAGCGCGCCCGCCAACAATTAAAAGGGCCTGTTAAGGCCATTAAAAAGGTAATCGAATTCAAATTTACGCTGCAATTTACGGTGGGCGGGGCAGGCGAAAAGGCCAGGCGGCCATGCACTCCTTAGGAAACCTCATCCACAGGCGGGATGAGGTTTCCTAAAGCCAATAAAAATCAAATAAAAATTTTACACTTGAATTAAAAACGTGTCCCTGCTCATGTGGCAGAGTCGCACGAGGGGACATGCTCGATGACATTTTTATTTTTCTTTATTTTTCTTTCAAACACTCCATGAGGCAGCTCTATGTCTCAGGGAGATTATGAAACGCTCACTCACGCTCATGGGTGAAGTTTGCGCTCGGCCCACTCACCCTCCTCCCCTAGCCCACACAGGGTAGCGCTAAGCGTCTTAATTGGCCTGCCGGTGTGAAATCGGTGCCGATCGTGGGTAGCGGTCAGCTTCCTGACTGCCCCCGCCCGCCACTGCTGTGCCCATACGCCAAGGGCTGACACTCTGGACAGCTGATGAAATTCAAAATTCCATTTAAAAAATCTGGCATTGAAATTCTCGGTAACAGTGAACCGAAATTATGATTGATTTGTCGTAAAATCCCATCTGGTTCACTAATGTCCTTCAGAGAAGGAAATCTGCCTTCCTTACCCAGTCTGGTCTACGTGTGACTCCTGATCCACAGCTAATGTGTTTGACTCTTCACTGCTCTCAAGGGCAATTAGGGATGGGCAACAAATGCTGGCCTTGCCAGTAACACCCATTTCCCATCACAAATATAAAACAAAACTGGAATTGTGGATCAGCCACTTTTTATAGAAATTGCTTGATTTCCACCTTGCTCCAAATCTCTCCCCCCTTTATTTCAGCCCATCTACCACTCAAAAACCTCATTTATGTTTTTGTCACATCCAGACTCACCTATTCCAATCCTCTCCCATTCTCCACTCTCCATAAAGTTCAGTTCACCTAAAACTCTGCCATCTGTACAACTCCAGATCACCCATCACTCCTTTCCTTGCATCTTTCTTTTTAAAATATGGCCTTACCCCCACACTGTTTCCATAATCTCCCACCAGAGATCGACAATTCTCCCCAATTGCTCTTTGCACCCCCCGCGCCATTCGACTCACCATTGGCGGCCTTCAGCTGCCCCTCTCTTCCTTTAAGAGCTTCCTTAAAAACCTACCTCTGTGACCAGACATTCCGTCACCCCTACTAGGATCTCCTCCGTTGGCTCACCCTCCGTTTTTGTCTGGCTCTACAGCTTGGAATTTTGCTCCGTGCTAAAGGTGCTATTTAAATGCCAGTTGTTGTTACGGTTTAGAGCGTGGTTTTCAGCTCTCTGATGCTAATGAGTTTTCATTTTGTAGCTGTGATGCATTTAGTGGAGTCAAACATTAAATAGAACATTCAGTACAACATTAGCATGAAAGCCAGAGCATAATCAGTAATTTCTTATTTCAAACAGAATCACCATACACATGATTACTTGTCTTTTTATAAAGTAAACTGAGCCTAGAATAGCTATGACGACAATGAACACAGAACGAGAGACTGTAACAATAAACTTTGATTTGAATGGCTTTGATAATGAGAATTTTTTTTTTTTATGTAGATCTGTGTTGGCTGTTGAGACCATTCAGAGCAAAGGTTGTAAAAATTCCTGGCAGACTTACTCCATCTGCCACCACCATCATTATTCTGATTAGACTGGGAGCTGATTGTGCCAGAATTGTTAACAGCAATATCTCGGCTGCGCACGGCGACAATACAATTCCCAGCCGAATGGTAACGAATGGGGTGATTCCCCCTGTCAATCGCCCCGGGCCAGAATTTTCCGCCCGACGTGCTTGAGCGTCAAATAAGCGCGCGGTGACATCGGGTGAGCGTCCCGACGTCATCACGCAGTCGTGCGATTTTTGCTCGGCGGGGGGCAGCCAGCAGCACGCCTGCCATTAATTGGCCAGCCAGCAGGAAATCGCAGTCTGGGGGGGGCCGATCGCAGGGGGTGGTCCATTCCCCCACCACTCCCGGGCCTGCCCGCCCACCCAGAGGCCACTCTGTTGCAAGTGACTGGGATTGATCTTACGCACATAATTCCTATTTTTAACTGTCCTCCGACTCGCTACATGCTGCTGGGGAAATAATCTTGCTAAAATCGGGAGACTTTGCTGTAGTTTCCATCACAAATTCTGTTTGCTGTTGTCCGGAGAGGCTCTTTTGAATAGGAGACGATGACGTTGTGGTATTGCTGCTGGACTCGTACTCCAGAAGCCCAGACTAGCAGTCTGGGGACATGGGCGCAAATTAAATTCAAGTAATAAATCTGAAATTGTTATGCTGTGGCAGATGATGTGTGCCAGGCAGACCACTTAGCCACGCTATCACAATGGTTTTGCAATATGCATTTATTATGAGAAGATGTGTGCACTGAATTGAGTCCACTAAGACCTTTAGGGATTTTAAAAATTAAATTAAAATATTTATTGCCAAAAAATTTTGAACACTCACTTACATAAGATTACAATTACTAAATAGTATAACAAATCCTAAAATTCCTAATTAGTCTAACCTTGGGGAGGCGGTGGCACAGTGGTATTGTCACTGGACTGGTAATCCAGAGGCCCAAGATAATGCTCTGGGGACCTGGGTTCAAATCCCACCATGGCAGATGGTGAAATTTTAATTCAATAAACATCTGGAATTGAAAGTGTAATGAAACCATTGTCAATTGTCATAAAAACCCATCTGGTTCACTTATGTCCTTCAGGGAAGGAAATCTGCTGTCCTTGCCTTGTCTGGCCTACATGTGACTCCAGACCCACAGCAATGTGGTTGAATCTTAAAATGCTCTCTGAACACGGGCAATTGGGGGTGGGCAATAAATGCTGGCCAGTGATGCCCATATCCCATGAGCAAATAAAAAAAAACTCCCAACTACACAGGAGTCCCTGGTTCAAAGGCACTCAGTGCCTGATTGAGGGATCCAATATCAGGAAGTGGGAGGACCCGCTGATAGATATCACCCTGCCCTTGCCCTGACCCCCTTCCGCCATCTCTCACCTGTGGCCCAGGTTCCAGCAATGATAATAGGCCTCAGGTGCATGTTGTACCAACAGCAGCCACCGCATCTCGCATGGCGCTGCTGTTCAATAGAACTGCTGGCCTCTGATTGGCCGGCAGCTCTCAACAGATGGGACTCTCTCCCCCCCCCCCCCCCCCCCCCCCCCCCTCCAAACGGGTCCTTGATCTCGGGGAAAGCTCGCTGCTGGCTTGAGTGGCACTTAATGTGATGGCCCACCCCGAAAAGAGGTGACGCAGGTCTCTTGCTGGCTCTCCAGCCAGCAGACGAGACCCCCAACACCCCAATTAAATACTAACCTAAGTCTTAAGTTTTTAATTCTTTAATCTTAATTTGTGCAAGCAACTACTTAAAGTAAAGCAGTTTTTGGTATACCCACAGTGTGTTAAATGCTCATGTCCCACTGCATTCTCAGTTTAATTACTTAGTTTCGTGTTGCGTAGTCAGCTGACATATTTTCTTCCACTTGCACTATAGCAATGCTGGACACAAGGAGTATCTGATCATCATCGGTATTTAGGTTAACTATGATGGTTGGGGAGCGTAACTTTAATACCAAAATTCTTGTATCCAAAAGTGATCGATTGCGTGTTCTTGGTGCCAATTTTGAATATGTAGATTACTAGTTGGATCAGAAGCTGATAGGCTGCCAGCACTTTGTGCTTTAGCTGAGTTCTGGGGCTGACTGCAGCCAGCCTCTGCTCTTCCTCCTTTCAATGTTCCTGGCATAGGCCAAGGAGCTGGAAAAACTCATTTAAATGGCCAGAACACTGTCCAGGGACAAGTAGGAAAGCAGTTATCAGCAGCCTTGGAAGGTCGCGGGTCCAAGTCCCACTCCAGACACTTGAGTGCAAAATCTAGGCTGACACTTTTCTCCTGAGGGAGTGCCTCACTGTGTTGGATGCTGTCTTTTGCCTGACGGAAGAAGAGCAAGGGAGTTCTCCTTGGCATCCTGGCTCGTACTAATCCCTCAGCTAACGCTACTGAAACAGATTATCTGGTCATTATCTCATTGCTGTTTGTGGAAACTTGTGCTTAAACTGGCTGCCACGTTTCCTACACTGCAACAGTGAATGGGCTTCACTGGCAGTAAAGCATTTCGGGACTTCCTTAGTAAATGCAAGTTCTTTCTTTCTTCTTTGCAATTGATGTACAGACTGAGATATGTGGTGGCAATACTCCAAACCAAACTGTGGCATGTGGTAATCCCGCCACGCCAAACATTCGCATGGGATTCTGCAAGATCAGAAAGTCGGTTCAACATTTTATTCAACAGTCACAAAAGGACTTGAAAATCAATCTCAGCAGTCTAACCGCATTTGTGGAGAGAAACACAACTAACGCTTTGAGTCGATAATTAACTTTCAGAAGAACATTGTCCCAGAATGTTAACTCTGTTTCTCTCCACAAGTGCTGCCTGATCTGCTGAGTATTTCCAACATGATATTTCTTCCATACTTTCTGTTTTTATTTCAGATTTCCAGCATCTGCAATATCTTGCTGTTGAAAATCAAGCTTTAGTTTTTCTTGGAGCAATATGTGTGGCCTTTTTGTACTTGGACTAAGTTGCAACTCATTTCTTTGTCTGGCAATATCTTTGGGACTGAGGAGCAACTCAAGTTGATGGCCCAGATTGACCCTTAGCACTGGATTAAAATTCCCAGTTGCTTCCATGGCAACAGTATCTCGAAAATTAAATCTTTGAAGAGGCAGGAGGAAACTTAAAACTCTCTGAGCAGCAATGAACTCTGCAAGAGGGGTTCGGTGCAATTGGCAATGACATCTCCCTAATTGAAATAATCTGGGTCTTTGCCTGAGAGAAACCTTTCCCTTGCTCAGATTTTATTTTTTTGGAAAAAAACAGTAACCGATCACCCTTGATTAGAAGTAAAGCGCACTTGTTGCCATGAATTTTAAATCAGTTTAGGCATGCAGTCTGAAACACTGATGTACTGACTGAGATATGAGATGGCCAAGTGCCAAGCCAAGCATTTGGAGACGAAACTCCAAAGGCTGATGCCGCAGGCTACACGTACAATCACAATGGTACTGGGTTCCAAATGGTGGCTGGCTTTAAATCACGGACTGCCCTTTACAAGCCCTGGAGGAGACAAAGGACTTTGCTTTTAAGAAGCACTAGTCGCAAACCCAAAGATTTGTTGCAGCAATTTGCTTCTGAACAGGATCAGGAGCCCAATCTGTGTCTTTCATAAGGAACCCAGCGAGGGCTGTCTTTTGACCTATGCTGGGAGTCGACAAGTTTGAAATGGAGTCCAGCATTGCAGTCTAGATTGTTATCTCTCTTTTCCGTCTGAACGAACTTAAACTCGCACTCTTCATTTTATGACTTCAAATGCGATCCACTTCAAAATGAATTCAGTTATGCTCATGAGTTATGAGGAGCAATAGGCATCATGACTTAAGGAGCCACTGCAATGCTTATCAAAGTGGTCCTCAGTGTACATTTTTATCAGATATTAAGAAAGATGTATGACCTTTTTACCTTTAGTAAGATCAATGCTGGAGTCCTGGGGAATATCTACTGAGGTTGCGTTTGTGTTGCCGGGCTGGATGGCAGACCATGCTTACAGTGAATTTGCACCCATTAATTTTATTGGATGGAAATTCTTGGGGCGGTCATAATGCACTTTCAATGAGCTGAAACTCAACGACAAGAGAGCAAGTTGATAAAAATATACCTGGCGTATTTTTAACACAACGTGCCCTGTTTCCTTATTCTATTTGTTCTGTTTTTGCCTTTCAGTTGTTTAGTATCCCTGGTGATTTATTTTGGCTTTGGTCAATCATGTACGATGAGTGTCATCTGATTGGTCAACCATTTTCCCTTCAATAGACTATTTTTTATTCTTTTGTGGGATGTGGGCGTCACTGGCAAGGCCAGCATTTGTCGCCCATCCCTAACTGCCCTTGAACTGAGTGGCTCATTCGGCCATTTTCAAAGGCAGTTAAGAGTCAACCACATTACTGTGATCAGGTAAGGATGGCAGATTTCCTTACCTCAAGGACATTAGTGAACCCAGCTGGGCTTTTACAACAATTGATGGTAGTTTCATGGTCACCATTACTGAAATGAGCTTTATATTCCAGATTTATTAATCAAATTTAAATTCCACCAACCAACATGGCAGGATTTGAACCCATAGCCCCCAAAACATTAGCCTGGGTCTCTGGAGTACTAGGCCAGTAACATTACCACTATGCCACCAAATCCAACTTCAATGAGATGGAAAAATGGGTCTGGCATATAACAAGCAACCAAGCAGATATAGACCATGTTAGAACCTTGCTCAATGTTCTACCCTTTCTTCGTTCAATATGAATTTTTTCTTGGTATCGTTTATCTTGTCTCTCTTTTCCCATTGTACTCTCATGTTTCTTTTCCTCTGTTTACCGTTCTCTTTATCTTGAAAATTTGTTTTCTTCCCCAAAGCCTTTCAAGGTTTTCATCTCTTCCTCATTTCTAATCATCCGTTGGCCCCAAAAATCATAGAGTACTCCTGCAAAGAAAGAAGCCATTTGGCCATTGTGTCTGTGTTTATTTTTTTTTTTAGGTAGTGTTTTATCAGAGATAGCTACGTACAGATCATTCTGCAGTTCAAACTCTTTTTGTTACTCAAATTTATTGTAAGCAGCAACAAACAGCGATGAAACAAAATCAGACACATCAATTTGTTTTGAAAGCGAATCGACCTTTGGTCACCAGGTTTTCGCATCTCTCCCAATCCAAAGCACTGGCAATTCTGGCTTTGAGCTCAGAGCAGCCTGCCCCTGCTGACAGCACCAAAAACAACAATAACTTGCACTTATACAGCGCCTCCGACATAGTAACACACCCCAAAATGCTGCACAGAACTGTTCTTGGACAACATTTGACACCAAGCCACGTAAGGAGATATTAGGGTAGGTGACCAAATGCTTGGACAAAGAGGTCGGTTTTAAGGAAAGTCTTAAAGGAGGACAGAGATGGAGAGGATTAGGGAGGAATTTTCAGAGCTTTGGACCTATGCGGCTAAAGGTGCAGCCATAAGCGGTCAAACAATTAAAATTAGGAGTGTGCAAGAGGCTAGAATTGGAGGAGAGCAGAGATCTTGGAGAGTTGTAGCTAGAGGAGGTTACATTTGGGAAAGCAGCAACGTCATCCAGAGGTTTAAGGCTAAAGGTAAGAACTTTAATATTGGTATGTTGCAGGATTGGGCGCTAATCTTGGTCAGCGAGTGCAGGAGATGATGGGTGAACAGAGCTTGGTGTGAGTTAGGATAAGGGCAGCAAAGCTTGAATTTTATGGAGGGTGGAAGATGGGAGGCTGGTCAGGAGATCATTGGAATAGTTGCATCTAGAGGTTACAAAAACATGGGTGAGACAATGTGTTGCAAACTCTGTTCAGATTAGGAATGGAGCACACTGAACCTGTGCCTGTGCAGCCCACGGTGCTAGATGTACATGATGCCAAATACACAGGGGGCAGAATTTTACGTCAGCAGGATTTTATGTTCCCGTCGAAATCAATGCAGTTTAGAACAGCTTGCTGCACTTTATGGCCTCATCCCCGCTGTGACTGAGCCATAAAATTCCGGCCAGGGATAGTAAACTCAAAACTCCCTCCCAGGTTTCCCCAGTCTTCCTCAGAAGACCCTAATGTTGACAATCAAAGTGCAAAGGCCTGTAGCTCTGCTCCTGTCTCCTCACTAATGTTGAGGACCAAGTGATTGGGCCTGTACTCAGAGTCTACACAAGTCATGCAAATGGCACAAGAAAGGGGTATTGTGCCTGTGGGGCACTCTATAGGCCTTCAGAGAGGGAAGTCTTCTCTAGTGTTCTAGCGACCTCTGCATCAGTTTCACAAGAGCAAGTAACTGAGGGAAACAGCGTTCTTTGTGGATACAGCTGGTTGAATACCTTCCCGCCATTCTGTAATTTCCCTGGCTCTATGAAGTTAATTTACCAATAACACAGTGAGTGGTTAGTATCTGGAATGCCCTGCCTGGGAGTGTGATGGGGGAGGATTCTATCACAGCTTTCAAAAGGGCATTGGATAATTATCTGAAGAGAAAAAGGTTGCTTTAAAAGGAGGGAAAAGGGAGGGAGAATTGGACTAGCTGAGTTGCTCTTGCAGAGGGCCAGCACTGAGACTATGGGCTGAATGGCCTCCTTCTGTACGGTAACCATTCTATGATTTTGTGATTCTATGCTTCTACCAAATCAAGCTAACAGGAAGCAGAGCAAAGACATGCATATCTGTTGGATCTCAAACTAAACAACAGCAACGACTTATATTAAATAGCACCTTTAATGTAATAAAACGTCCCAGCACTCTTCACAGGAGCATTATAATGCAAAATATGACACTGAGCCACATAAAAATCCTTGGTCAGAGAGGTAGCTTTTGAGGAAGAAAGAGAGGCAGAGAGCTTTGGGGAGTGAATTCTAGAGTTTACAGCCTCGAAAGCTGAAGGTGGAGAAATTAAAATTCGGATGCTCAGGAGGCCAGAATTAGAGGAGCACAGATATCTCAGAGGGTTGTTGGGCTGGAGGACTGAGAGTGACTCTGAAATCATTTAACATCAAATGGCTTGTGTACCATGTATAGTTTACATCAGCTAGCATGCCATGCTACCTATTAAACTTTCTGAGCAAAAGTTACATAACCAAGAAGGACTCCAAAATATTTCTTTGTGCGCATCTCCACTATTCAACTCTGATGAATATCCACCCCTACCCAGAAATGCAATAACTCATGGAGTACTTGACTATTCCATTCTATCCTTAAGTATAACCTTCAACTCATCTGGCACTTGTGTCATTGAAGGCGAGTGAAAATAATTTGCCAGGCTTATTCTCTAAATAAAGTGAAGAAAACTTGCTTAACACAATTGGATATGTTGGTCTAGTCTGGCTTTTAGCAATGAACTGCTTGTAGATTTAATGAATTTCCGATCACCAACCAATTTTTAGGGCATTCATTGGGTTGCTTATCAAAACATCTTCAATCTAAGATCAGTACATGTAGCTTAAAGCCAGGTGGAGTACAGAAAAAACACTGATAAGCTTAAATAAAGTGTCAGGTTCCCACTCAACCAAAAACATGTTACATGTTAATCCAAAGAAGTTGAAGGCTTTGGTCTTAGGAAAGTGTTGAAGCAAAACCAACAGCAACATACAATTAGGCCTCAACATGCCAATAATAACTTAGAATATCCTGGCCAATAGTTAACCCTCAACCAACACCTAAAACAGTTTACCCAGTCATTATTACATTTGTGGTAGCTTGCTGTGTGCATCTGATAGTGACTATACTGCACTGCCACCTTTTTGAGGGCAATTAGGGATGGGCAATAAATGCTGGCCAAGCCAGCGATGCCCACATCCCATGAATGAATTTTTTAAAAGTACTTCATTGGCTGTAAAGCACTTTGGGATGTTCTGAGTCAGTGAAGGAAGGCAATGATGCTATAGAAATGCAACTCTTGCTTTCTTCCATCCTTTGATAATGGTTCCTCACTTGAATTTGAAACATTATTGGTGATCAAAGCTAGAATAAGAACATTAACGCTAAATGTCTCAAATTTGTGGATAAGAGAAATAAAACTCTCAGACCTTACTGAACGCAGTCATGATACAAAATGAACACCAGCCATTTAGGGCTGACAGAAGATAGAAACCTGTCACTACGTTCGCATGTGAGTGGGGGAGTGACGAATGGTGGTGGGTGTGGGGAACCTGTTGTCTCCTGTGTAAATTTGGACCACACAACTCTGATATGTATTGAGGTAGGCATAGACGGAGCAGATCATTGATTAATAGAAAGGACTCACATTTACATAGCAGTTTTCACAATCTCAGGATGCTCCGAGGGATCTTGCCACCAAAGAATTACCTTTGAAGTGTAGTCACTGCTGCTATGTAGGCAACGTGACTGCCAGCTAATGCACAGCAAGCTGACACAAACAGCAATGTGATAAGAAGTCCATCACGTGTTTTAGTGAGATTGACTGAGGGGCACATATTGGCCAGGAAGTTGAAGAGAACTCCCTGCTTTTCGGTTGAAAACTTGAGAAACGGAATGGATCCGAAAGATGGCCCCTTCTCTAATAGTGCAACACTCCTGCAGTACAGTCATGCGGCGTCAGCCTAGGTTTTTGTGCTTAAGTCTCTGGAATGGGACTTGAACCCACTACCTCTGACTCAGAGGCAAGAGTGCCATCAGTTGGCACTTAATATTTGTCACTTGACAGCCTCAAACTACTAACATACAGGAAATTCCAGGCTAAAGTGGATCAACATAAATCTATCAGGCCATCTGGTCCAGCCACTCCATATGGAGTTTATGCTCCACATGAACCTCCTCCCACTCTGCTTCATCTTGTTCAATCAGCATAACCCTTCTCCCTCATCTAGCTTACCTCAAATCAGCGATGCTATTCTCTTTATTCTTTCATGGGATGTGGGCATCACTGGCAAGGCCAGCATTTGTTGCCCATCCCTAATTGCCCTTGAACTGAGTGGCTAGCTAGGCCATTTCAGAGGGCAGTTCACTTCAAATACTCCTTGTGGTAGTGAGTTCCATTACCTAATCACTCTCTGGGTAAAGAACTTCCTCCTGAATTCATGTTTAGATTTATTGGCAATTATATCTAGTTCTGGTCGCCCCACCCCACGAACGGATACACCTTCTCTACATCTAACTCTGTCAAACCCTTTCGTAATTCGACAGACCTCTATCAGGTCACTTCTCGGTCTTCTATTTTCCAGAGAAAAGAGCCCCAGCTTTCCTGAACTGTATAACTTCATAAGTTCTGGTATCATCCTTGTAAATCTTTCATCCCTCTGACGTCTCTTTATGAGAGGAATATGCTCATCGCTTCCACGGACAAGGCTCAGTCACAATGTCGAGGGTCAGACTTAACTTATTCAATCTGCTGAGGGAGATAAGTAACTGCAAATCAGGTTTCCATGAAGCTAAGAGCTCAGCAAAAAAAAATTATGCTGACCCTTAAGATAATGAAGTGAAATTTCGGGCCATGAATCTAACATTACAAAACTGCTAATATCCAGTCCTGATCAGCAACGTTTCACAAAATGACATTTTCGGAGCCACATCAACACAGGGATCTCATTATGTTCTGCCGTGCAGTTTAACTTCTATTTGGCAAGGATTGAAAAGACCGGCCAAATTAATTCCTAACTCGAGATGAATGTTTCTGAGTAGTGTTTGGCAGGGAAGTGCAAGAAGGTCTGATCAGTTGTTTGACAAGGAGTTGGCAGCATCACAACCTGCGGATGATGGAGGGACACAGCAATTCGATTGAAGGGCTAGACTAGTGAATAGGAATCAAAAACAGCGTGGGCTGATTTTTACCTCCCGTCGAGGGGGTTGTGTGAGGGCGGGCGGGAGCGAGTGTGAACATGGTCGGCACCCCCGATCGGGTGCGCACCGCCATTTTACGTGGGCGGGCCAATTAAGGCCTGCCCAGAGTGACTCACACCCGAAAGCACTGTACGCTCCCTGTGCAGGCGGTGAGGATGGCGGGGGGGGAAATTCCTTGAGTCAGGGCCTGTGCTCTTTCACGCATACACCCAAAAGAGCACTGAGATGCCTCAGGGAGATTAGTTTTAAGTTTTGAAAAATGTAATAAAGGTTAAAAAAAAATTTTAAGGACATGTCCCCTCATGTGAAACAGTCACATGAGCTGGGACAGGTCCATTAATTGTTTCAAAAACTTTTATTTAAATAATGAACCCTTCATGAAACCTCATCCTGCCCGTGGATGAGGTTTCATGAAAAATGCGAAGGCCGCCTGGGCTCTTCGCCTGCGCCCCCGCCAACCTTAAGGCTGGACGGGCAGCATTCTTAACAATATTAATTACTTTCTTAATGGCCCTAATAGGCCTTTGACAGCTAACGTGGCTGCACGCCTGCCGAACTGACAATCTAAATGATACGCGGTGACATCGGGATTCCCGCCCGACATCACCGTGCCTCATTTTACGCCCGCTCGCTGGCGGTAAAATTCTTCCCCAGTTCTAAATTTGCAGATATCACCAAATTGTGGGGCTAGTCAATACTGAGGAGGACTGCAACAATTTAAGAAAGGCATTAATACACTTGCAGAAGGGGCAAACAATTGGCAAATTAAGTTCAACACAGAGAAATGTCAGGTAGCATATTTTGGTAGGAAGAACAGAGGAGATCACTTATTACTTGGAAGGTGCAAGTCTAGATGGGGTCGAGGAACAAAGGGATTTTATACTCCTCTGTGTAAGGGACTCACTTCAAGTGTGGATAGACTCAGTGAGACCCAGGCTGACCTCACTTTTAAAGGGCGATGCGGATATTGAAAACACTGTGTCAAGGAATGAGTTGTAGGTGGGGTGGAACTTGTGGTTTTAGTTCATGAACTACAACAAGCACATGGCTGGGCTTTGTCATTTTTTCAACGAGGGGGCATGTAAAATAGGGTGGGTGCCCACCTCACCATTAACCGTCCACCCCCAAAATATGGGGAGTGGGCAGGCGCCAAAATCAGCAGCCTGCGCAGCATATTTAAATGAATAATCAAGGGTCAATTGCGCTTGTTAACAAGCCAATTGACCCCCATAATACACTGCCCACGCCATAATGTGATTGGCATGGGCAGTCGGAGGGTCTATTTTCGTTAGAACGTTTTGAAGTGGATGGGTAGGTATTATTTTTAATGGGTAGAATTTTGCCGTCGGCGAGCAGGGGGCGGGGCCCACTCGCCGACGCGTAAAATGACACGGGATGATGTCAGGTTGACCTCCCGATGACACCCCACCCCATTTAAATTTTCAGGAAGGCGAGGGCGCAGCAAAATCAGCTGTGGGCCCGCCGACCTGTCAATGGCCAATTGAGGCCATTGACAGGATCATTTAACCAATTGAAGGACCTGCCCGTCAAACCTTAAGGCAAAAAATTCTGCCCAATGAGTGCCTTTTGAGCTTTGGGGTGCAGCCCCCCCCCCCCCATAAGATAGTGTTCCCCCCCTTTCTTCTGCCTTGCCTGCTCCCCAAAACACAGCAATCCACCCCCTCCCCCCCCAACCCTCTCCCTAAGCTGGCCAAACCCTCCCCGGCAATACCCCAGATGTACCTCACTTCGGGATCCTTTGGGCCTTCTTCTTGGGACTGGTTGCAATCCCAGCAGTGCCCACTAATGAGATGTTGGCGCTGCTGAGACTGCTGGAACTGCTGGCCAGTCAGATTGGCTGGCAGCTCCAGAAGGCAGACCTTCCTCCCCACTGAGGGGTAGAATCCCACTGTCAGGTAATTTGGCCCACCCACAGCGCTTTATGGCTGCGGGACAGCGAGTCGGCTCCCTCACTTCTGGGGGGTGGGGGGTGGGGTTTGGGGGCGGGGGTTCGTTGTCGTTTGTGCGCACGCCCCCACCCGTACAAAACAGCCCAGAGCCTATTTGCTCATGACCAAAACTACAGCAACACCTCCAAATAAAAGCAGGATTACTTTGCCAGCAGTTTGCAGTGATTGGGGGATAGTTAGGTAATATAAATGCTGTGTTAAATATCAATCCCAGTCACTTACAGCAGGCTGGTCTCCAGGAGTGATTGATAGGTGAGTTACCCAACCATCTCCATTTTGGCTTGGACTCATTGGTGTCAATATATGCACTCTACAAAGGGCGCTGTCAGAGGCCCAAAATTATACCATTTGCTTTTTACATACGAGCATACAAATTAGGAGCAGGGGTAGGCCACTCAGCCCCTCGAGCCTGCTCTGCCATTCAATAAGATCATGACTGATCGGATTGTAACCTCAACCTCACATTCCTGTCTTCCTGATAACCTTTCACCCCCTTGTTAATGAAGAAGCTATCTAGCTCTGCCTTAAAAATATTCAAAGATTCTGCTTCCACTGCCTTTTGAGGAAGAGTTCCAAAGGCTCACAACCCTCGGAGAGAAAGAATTTCTCCTCACCTCTGTCTTAAATAAGCGACAACTTATTTTCAAACAGTGACCCTTAGTTCTAGATTCTCCCACAAGAGGAAACATCCTCTCCAGATCCACCCTGTCGAGACCCCTCAGGATCTTAAAGGCTTCAATCAAGTTGCCTCTTACTCTTCCAAATTCCAGTAGATATAAGCCTAGCCTGTCTAGTCTTTCCGCATAAGATAATCTGCCCATTCCTGGTATTAGTCTAGAAAATCTTCTCTGAACTGCTCCTAAAACATTAACATCTTTCTTTAAATAAGGAGACTAGTACTCCAGCAGTGGTCTCACCAGTGCCCTGTGTAACTGAAGCATAACCTCCTTACTTTTGTAATCAATTCCCCTCACAATAAATAATAACATTCTATTAGCTTTCCTAATTACCTGCTGTACCTGCATACTAACCTTTTGTGATTCATGCATTAGGATGCCCAGATCCCTCTGAATCTCAGAGCTCTGCAACCTCTCACCATTTAGAAAATAAGTTTCCTTTTTACTCTTACTTCCAAAATTAACAATTTCACATTTGCCCACATTATACTCCATTTGCCAGATCTTTGTCCACTCACTTGACCTATCTATGTCACTTTGTACTTACGTCCTCTTCACAATTTATTTTCCTACCTATCTTTGTGTCATCAGCAAATTTAGCCACCATTTCTTCGGTCCCTTCATCCAAATCATTTATATAAATTGTAAAAAGTTGAGGATCCAGCACTGATCCCTGTGGCACACGACTCGTCACATCCTGCCAACCAGAAAAAGACCCATTTATGCCAACTCTGCTTTCTGTTAGCTAGCCAATCTTCTATCCATGCCAATATGTTACCCCCCATACCATGAGCATTTATTTTCTGCAATAACCTTTGATGTGGCACTTTATCAAATGTCTTCTGGAAATCTAATATGTTACATCCACTAGTTCCCCTTTATCTACAGCACATGTGACTCCTTCAAATAACTCCAATCAATTGGTTAAACATGATTTTCCTTGTACAAAATCATGTTGACTCTGCCCGATTGCCTTGAATTTTTCTAAGTTCCCTGCTATAACATCTTTAATAATAGCTTCTAACATTTTCCCTACGGCAGATTTAGGCTAACTGGCCGGTAATTTCCTGCTTTCTGTCTTCCTCCCTTCTTGAATAAAGGAGTTACATTTGCTGATTTCCAATCAAATGGAACTTTCCCCAAATCTAGAGAATTTTGGAAAATTAAAACCAGTGCAAACTATCTCACTAGCCACTTCTTTCAAGACCTTAGGGTGAAGTCCATCTGGACCTGGGGATTTGTCAGCCCGCAGCCCAAACAATTTGCTTAATACCAACTCCCTAGTGACTGTAATTTTCCTGAGTTCCTCCCTCCCTCCCTTCCATTTCCTGATTTACAGCTACATCTGAGATGTTACTTGTGTCCTCTATAGTGAAGACCGAAGCAAAATACCTGTTTAATTCATCCGCCATCTCCCTACTTTCCATTATCAGTTCCCCAGATGCACTTTCTATAGGACCAATGCTCAGTTTGTTAACTTTGCTTATTTAAATATCTATAGAAACTCTTACTATCCGTTTTACTTACTAGCTAGCTTTCTCTTGTATTCTAATATTTCCCTCCTTATTAATCTTTTTGTCATTCTTTGCTGTTCTTTATATTCTTTCCAATCTCCTGACCTACCACCCATCTTTGTGTAATTATATGCCTTTTGCTTTAATTTTGATACTGTCTTTCACTTTTTTAGCTAACCACGGATGGTGGGCCCTCACCTTGGAATTTTTCTTTTGCATTGGAATGTATATATTCTGTGTATTCTGAAATGCCCCTTTAAATGTCTGCCACTGAATTTCTATTGACCTATCTCTTAACCTCATTTGCCAGTTCACTTCAGTTAGCTCTGCTTTCATACCCTCATAATTGCCCTTATTCAAGTTTAAAATACTAGCCTTGGATGCACTCATTTCTCCCTCAAAATGAATGTAAAATTCAATCATGTTATGATCGCTGCTACCAAGGGGTCCCTTCACTAGGAGGTTATCAGTTAATCCTATCTTATTGTTCAATTACAGGTCTAGTATTGCCTGCTCTCTGGTTGGCTCCAGAACATGTTATTCTCAGAAACTATCCCAAAAACATTCTATGAACTCCTCATCTACGCTACCTTTGCCCATCTCATATTTCCAGCCTATATGTAGATTAAAGTGCCCCATGCTTATTGTTGTACCTTTCTGGCAAGCCCCCATTATCTCTTAGTGGTGAGCACCAACAGATATAACAAGGCTTTTTAAGGATTTTAACCTTCGGTGGTGGCAGGGAATGGGCAGTATTTGAATTTCGGGCAGTGGGTTACAGCGAGCATTCACTCTGCTAGACGTCTGTCTCCTGCTGCTGCGAAAGTTTAAAGTTGGCCCTGTGGTGTTAGTAAGTCAACTTAATAAAATTAGCACCAGGCCATTTAGGGGGGATCTCAGGAACCACTTTTTTGTACAAAGGGTAGTAGGAACCTGGAATTCTCTCCCCAAATGTCTGTGGATGCTGGGGAACAGTGCAAGCTTTCAAGGCCGAGATCGATAGATTCTTGTGGAGTAAGGGTTTCAAGGGGTGTGGAGTGAAGGCTACTAATTGGAGTTAAGGGACAGATCAGCAATGACCTAATTAAATGGTGGAACAGGCTGGATGGAAGGGGCTGGATGGCCTACTCTTGTTCCTATGTACATAAGAAAGGACGCCAGACAGCATGAAATCTAATGATTTCGCAAGGCCCCTGTGAGATCCTTCGGTGGGCCCCAGCTTTAGCAACCTGCGTGCTGGACTTACGAAGTTAAAGTGGCTAACGAGGTCCAGTAAGAGAGAAAACCAAAATAGAGCCGGGCCAAATATAAGCTGAGCGATATTGCTGGAGGAACGGCTGACATATCTTTAAAGACTTCCCTTTGTCAGCCGATTTAAGAGTGATGTTAACCTGCTCTTGCCCCGTGGCCCCTGTAAATTCTCTTTTCAATTTTATCTCCAACTCTTTGTTGGAAGTTATCTTTTATCGTGCTTCCAACACCCTTTCAGGCAGTGCATTCCAGTTTCTTAGTGCTTGCATGCATAATCTCCATTTCATAAATACCGGTACTCAAAGGGTTAAAGCCTCTGTTGGTGGCCCAGAAAGATGGCAAAACCATTGGCGAGAATGTTTGTATAAGAGGTCATTCTGAACTGAGCTGCCCCCAGTTACAAACTGCTGCGTTCCCTCAGAGATCAGAGATTGCTCGTTTAAAATACAAAAGCAGGCAATGTAGTATAGGTCGAACATGTCACCTCATTTGAATTGTTTGTGCTATTTTATTAATGCTCTTTGCAACCTCTTTAACGGTGGATGTGCCTTTTGTAAACCACCATTTAAGACTGGAAATTATGGTTGGTGATATTAATGCACAGACAAACGAGGGATGAGGGACTTCAGTTCTGCAGAAAACACAGAAAATCTGGGATTGTTCTCCTTAAAGCAGAGACTGTCGAGGGCAGATTTAATAGTGGTGTTCAAAATTATGAGGGGCTTTGATTGAGTAAATAAGGACACAATGTTCCCAGCGACAGGAATGTTAGTAAGCAGAGGACACAGATTTAAAGTATTTGGCGAAGAGCTAAAGGGGAGATCGGAGGGTTTTTTTCATGCAGCGAGTTGCTGTGATCTGGCATGTACTGCTTAAAAGGGTGGCGGAAGCAGAGGCAAAATTAACTTTCAAATTGGAATAGAATATAGACTTGAAAATGGAGAAAGTTGTAGGGCTATAGGGAAAGAGCAGAGGAGTGGGACGAATTGGATAGCTTTCTTGAAAAGAGCCAGCACAAGCGTGGTAGGCTGAATGGTCTTGGTCGGTGTTGTAAGGTTTTATGAACACCGAACTCTTCATATGACATTCCCCTGTACAGCATTTTCATGGAGGCATCAAAGTTAGCACCTGCATTAAACAACAACACTAAATAATTGCATGAAGAGAAAAGGTTTTGTAGGGCTAGTGGTGTAGGCGGGAGAGTGGCACTAGGTGAGTTGCTCTTGCAGAGAGCCAGAATGGACATGATGGGCTGAATGGCTTTCCCCTGTGCTGTAAACATTCCATGATTCTGTAATTGATGGAGTGATGTTATGTGAATGAATTAGGCGTTTACTAAATACTAACCGTGTTTCCTGGGCTGTACTCATGTGAAACTTGCAGAGGTTCCATCACATTCATGCAGTTCCAAACCTTTGCTTGAAAAATATGTGGATGTACATTGTGGGAAAACAGCATTAAAAGTGACAAAGTGCAGATCTGAACTGTCTCTTTGTGATCGCTTCTGGATGGAAAACCGCTAATCTTTGTGTTGTGCCAAACCTACCCCCATGATGAACTACTTCACCAGTCAAGGCTGCTCTTACATGTGAAAGAAAGACTTGCATTTATATAGTAACTTCCATTGAGGTCCCAAATGCTTTGCAGTCCATGAGTACACTTTGAAGTGGAGTCACTGTTGGAACGTAGGAAACGCAGTGGCAAAATTGCACATGGCAAGGTCCCACAAAAAAATGTCATAATGACCAGATAATCTATTCTTTTAGTGAAAGCAAAAATACCTGGAAAAACTCAGCGGGTCTGACAGCATCTGCGGAGAGGGTTACAGTTGACGTTTCGAGTCCGTATGACCCTTCATCAGAACTTAAGACACATAGAAATGAGATGAAATATAAGCTGGTAGAAGGGGGTGGGACAGGAGAGTTTGATCCCCTTCTACCAGCTTATACTTCATCTCATTTCTATATGTCTTAGTTCTGATGAAGGGTCATACGGACTTGAAACGTCAACTGTATCCCTTTCCGCAGATGCTGTCGGACCTGCTGAGTTTCTCCAGGTATTTTTGTTTTTGTTCTAGGTTTCCAGAATCCGCAGTATTTTGCTTTTGTTCTTTTAGTGATGTTGGTTGAAGGATGTGTACTGGTCAGGACACAGGAGAGAACTCTCCTGGTCTTCTTTTGCCCTCTCAGGTGGATATAAAAGATCCTGTTCAAAAAAGAGCAGGGGAGTTATTCCCAGTATCCTGGTTAATATTTATACCTCACGGCACCTAAGATTACTTGTTCACCTATCTCATTGCTGTGGGAGCTTGCTATGCACAACTTGACTGCCACCTTTCCTACATTACAGCAGTCACTGCACTTCAAACGTACTTAATTGGTTGTAAACCTCTTTGGGTGCTCTGAGGTCGTGAAGGCGCTACAGAAATGCAGGTTTTATCTTTCTCTTCTTCAAAATACTATCATGAGATCTTCCGGGTCCACCTGGATGTCTGTTTAATGTCTCATCTAAATGACGGCACCTCTGACAGTACAGCACTCCCTCAGCACTGCACTTGGGGGGGGGGTATGTCAGACTAGGTTTTGTGTCGACGTTGTTTTCCTGGTCTAACGCTGCTTGTCATAAGCTTCTGCAGTTGATGCGAGTTCAAGCCTTTGGAGGTCAGCAAGCTGAGCTCTTGAGGCAGCAGTGTCTGCACTGCTGCCTGACTGGAGCTGAGATCTGTTAGGTGTTGGCAGAAAGTGACCAAAGCCATCAGTAGAAGGCTCCTGGGGAAGGACTGCATGTGCTTGGCAAGGGCTAAATAAGTGAGGCAGCAGTGGGAGGAAAAGGATAAAACTACGCAGTCTCTTCAAGTAATAAATTGACTTGAATCCCATCTGGTTAAAATTCACAACTAATTACACATTATAGTCCACAAATCTGAAGGATAATATTTACATATAAAATAAAAGGAATGGTGAATGAAAGGGCCAGTGGTCCAGTTAGTTTTTTTTTAGTTTTATGCGATAGGGAATTACAGGGAATGCAATATGCTACTATTTTTTAAAAGGAGTTTTATTTTGATGAAGTTCTAGACCTCTGTATTTGTTATAAGAATGGAAAGTAGTGATCTGGACATTTCAGACAACATGATATAATCTTTCCGTTCATGTCCACCAATTGTTTATTTCATGTTCTGCTCTAGTAAATGAATAATAAAGGTTTGGAGATACAAGTGTAACTTGCCAAACAATCAGCATCTTGTATAGCTTTAGGATAATGCTGGTGATGAGTTCTGGATGAGAAGATGGACACACGGACAGAGATTATGCAGTAGATTCATGGCCTCGCCCAAACATTGATATTTGGACAAGTCCCCTCACTCTCAATGCAGAGATTGAGGGTCAGACAATTGAGGGTGCACAGTCATCTTTGGTCCACGCTCTCCAAGAGCAAGTCTTCTCCTTGGAGGTTCACACAAGCACCCTTTAAATTCCTCTGTGCGTTTTATTTTGACTGAGATGCTAGCTCATTGGAGAACACCTTTGCTGGTTCCAATTCTTTCCTCCCTTATTTTCCTCGCGTTGTTGTTTGCTTTTGGTTTTCCTGTGCGATGGCTCTGATTTTCTGGTTTTGGTGGTCTTCATCTTAATGAAGGAGAGGAGTTGAAAAATGGGTCTGCTTTTCTCTCAGCACCAAGCAGTCGTAGTGCACTTGCCATTTCCAGCAAATTGCCCACTTGTCTGAGGGGTCCTGTCAGCAGCGTAAGGTCTCAGTAAGTTCACCCTCAGCATGAGTAAGTTGCAAAATGGGCACTGCCAACCTTAGGTCTGAAGCCTGAGCATTTCCTGGTACATTATTGCGATGCCATTTGCCTTGCACAGGTGAGAATGCCCAGTTAGTGCTGGCCCTACTAATCACAGCTATACATGTGTAAAGCAAGAAGGAAAGGAGTTGCATTTATCTAGCACCTTTTGCCACTCCAGGACTTCCCAACCAATTAAGTACTTTTTTTTATGTGTAATTACTACTGTATCGGAGGGAAACTTAGCAGCCAGTTTGCACACAGCAAGATCCCATGAGCATCAGTATAATGATAACCAGATAATTGGCTTTTAATTATGTTGGTTGAAGAATAAATATTGGTCAGGACATTGAGGATAGCTCCCCTGCTCTTCTTCAGAATTGCGCCATGGGATCTTTTGCGTCCACCTGAGAAGGAAGACGGGGCCTTGATTTAGTGTCTCATCTGAAGGGCGGCACCTCTGACAGTGGCAGCGCTCCCCCAGTACTGCACTGGGAGTGTCCGCCTGGGTTCTGTGCTCGGGTCTCTGAAGTGGGACTTGAACACACAACTTTGTGACTAGTGGATCACAAGATGGAGTGGCACGGGTTCATTTTCTGTGACTAGTGGTGTCTCGATTTGAAAATTGCGAACCGCGTGATACCGATTCTCTATCAGGGCTCCTGCCAAGCTTGGCTCTGGGCTGAGAGAGGAGCTTTGGAAAATCTTATGCAACTTGTTTTTTTTTCACCCATCTGGCTTTGCTGTGGACCTTTGACCAGTCACGTTGAGAGTTGATTTCATCCCAAAAGTGCAAAAAACTGCACATTTCATGAGATGAACAAGAGGGCAGTTGAAAGCATTCCCAGTTCTCTGGTATTCTCAATACAACGGCCAAGGAATAATAAAATATACACCAGCATGTATTGGAAAAAGAACTGCATGCATCTGTAACTGAAGTTCTGTTATTATTATTTAAACATCTTGGCTGAGTTTGCTCTCCTCACATTTAGAGGTTTTTATCTTGAGCCCCCTTCCCACCCTAACCTCTCCTAAGTGCTGTTGTCCAAATCTCCATCAGTCAAGTGAGCTGGATGTTCAAAGAACGGTTTGACCGGATCCCTGACCCGTAAATAAGTATGTCTCCTCGAAATGGTGGCAACCCTCACTGCCCCAGCTGGCATAGGGATGCTACCTTCTGGGAAAGTGGGGACCCGCAATGCATTGTGCCACAGGATGTTGGCACACGGTACCCATCTGGCTGCCAAGGCCTACTTTTAATATTATTTGTCAAGCATTTGTAAGTGGAGGACTTCCATTAATGCCAGACAACATAATACCAGCTCTCTCAAACAGCCACAACAGAGTAAACACTTACAAATGTCTCAATATCTATTGACAAGAGCATTTCAAAAGGGAATTGGATACGTATTTGACGAGGAAGAATATAAAAGGACGTCCCAAAGCGCTTTACAGCCAGTGAAGCACTTTGGATGTGTAGTCACTGTTGCGATGCAGGAGCCAATTTACATTCAGCAAGATTCCACAAACAGCAATGTTATAACAGCCAGATCACCTATTTCAGTGATGTTGGTTAGGGGATAAGTATTGGCCAGGCCAGCAGGGAGAATTCCCCTGCACTTTTTACAAATAGTGCCATGGGATCCTGAGGGGGCAGGTTTAATGTTTCATCTGAAAATCAGCATCTTTGACAGTGCAGCATTCCCTCAGTACTGCACTGTGATTGTCAACAACAACGTGCATTTATAATTATAAGTCATCCCAAGATACTTCGCAAGGAATGTTATCACTAAACCACATAAGGGGATACTGAAGTAAAAGAATAAAAGCTTAGTCAGAGAGGTAGGTTTTAAAGGTCGAGAGAGAGGCAGAGAAGTGGAGAAGTTTAGAGAGGAAATCCCAGATCTTAGGGCCCAGGCAGCTCAAGGCAAAGCCGCCTGTGCTGAAATGATTGAAGTCGGGATTGCTGAAGAGGCCAGACTTGGAGGAGCGTGGAGATCTCACAGAGTTGTGGGGCTGGAGGAGATTACAGAGATAAAGCAAGGTGAGGCCATGGGGGGATTTGAAAACAAGGATGAGAATTTTTAAATTGGTACATTGCTTAATTGGAACCAATGTGAGACAGCGAACATAAGGGATGATGGGTGAATGAGACTTGATGTGGGTTAGGATACAGACAGCAAAGGTTTGCATGACATAGGTGGAGCATTGCTGGCTAGGTCAGCATTTGTTCCCCATACCTAAATGCCCTTGAGAATTTGGTGGGGAGTCATCTTCTTGAACCATTGCAAACCATGTTGTGCAGGTAAATCCATGTAAATGCATGGCGCTGTTAAAAAGGTTAGTTCCAGGATTTTGAAAGGTGCAAGGTGTGAGGCCAGCCAGGAATGTGTTGGAATATTCAAGTCTAGAGGTAGCAGCGATGAGGGCTTCAGCAGCAGATAAGCGGAGGACACAGCAGAGTCACACAACGTTATGGAGGTGGAAATCGGCGGCCTTAATGATGGTGCAGATATTTCATCAGAAACTCATCCCGGGATTAAATACGACACCCAAGTTTGCAAACGGTCTGGTTCAGCCTCAGGAGGTTGTCAGGGAGAGGGACTGAGTTAGTGCTGAGGGAACGGAGATTGTGGCAGTGACCGGTCAGCCTGGATCATGGGCTCAAATCTCTGAAATGGGGCTAGAAGCCAAGACTTTCAGATTCAGAAGCGAGTGTCCTACCCGCTGAGCTGTGGCTGACAACAGCAGAATAGGATTTAGGAGGCTCAAAGTTAAAGACAAGCAAGCTGAGATGGACCAACTGTCCTTCATATTTGCTTTTGGTGGAGAAATTTAAATTTCACCCGGAAATGGGTCATAGTCGCGGGCAGGAGGTCTGATCCCCACCCCACACTACCCTCATCCCAAAGCCCAAAGCCAGCACTGGGAGCACCAAGCCATCCTGGAGTCTAGGTTTGATTGAAATGTGCTGCGGGTGGGCTCTGGGGGCCTTGCTGGTTCTGGGTGGGCAGGAAAATGGGCCCAACTGGATCATCTTCTCGTCAGAGCCAGGGAGCTGGCGGGGTGTGGTGGGGGTGGTGGGGGGGGGGGCTGGTGGTGGGTAGGGGAAGGGGGAGAGAGAGGGAAGGAGAGGCAATCCAGGACCAACCAGGAGAAGGCACCCTACAGGCCAAAAATGGCTGCACTCCTGGGCCTGTGAAAGTCAAAACTAAAATAATTTTTCTGGGCCCTTAGTGCTTCTCCCTTTTAAGGGCCGCTGTTTAAGTCGCTCGATGCCTGGAGCGGATTTTAACAGCCGGATGGTGCCAGGGGCGGGTCCATAAAATGCGATGAGCTGTTCAAAAGTTCATTGGGCAGAACTTTGCCCTCGTCGAGCGGGCTCGGCCAGGGGTTGGGGGGGGGGGGTCGGGCCAGGGTGGTCAGGAAGCCGACTGCTGCCCGCGATCGAGCCGCAACAGCGATTTCGCATGATGGGCCGCCCAGCGTGTGCGGGGTGGGTGAGGAGGAGGGCGAGTGTGCAAGTTCGCGCATGCGTGCAGCTGCGCACAGGAAAAGCTCCCTCGGGCACGGAGCTGCCTCAGGGAGATGAAGATTTTGGAAAATTAAAAATAAAAGAGTTGTAAAATGTTAAAAAAAACACATGTCCCTTCATACGACTCTGCCACATGAGCAGGGACATGTTATTAATGAAGTGTCAAGATTTTTATTTTATTTTGATTGACTGTTGGAAACCTCATCCCGCCCGTGGATGAGGTTCCCTAAAAAGTGCAAAGGCCGCTTGGCCTTTTCGCCTGCCCCGCCAACTGTTGAGGTTGGACGGCCAGCAAAAAAGCTTACATTTAATTGGGACTTTAATGGCCTTAATAGGCCTGTTAATTGTTGGCGTGCGCGTTGCTCGACTCCCGCACACTTCGCCGAGTGAAACATTGCGCGACGATACCAGGACGCTCGCCTGACGTCCTCGCGCGTCATTTTGCGCTCGTTCAGATCGGGCGCGCGCCTGCTCAGCGAGGTAAAAATCCTGGCCTTTGACTTTGGCAGAGCCATAAAATCCCCCCGGCGTAGAACTCCGCCTCGGTGTAATTAAACCATAGCTTTCGACCATTGGTGTTTAGCCTGGTTAATGCCAGCAGGCTGCTCACCCATTTACCGGCCTACTTGAAAATTACCTCAGGTGGACCTTGAGCATCCACAGGTGAGCCCCCCCCCCCCCCATTTTAAACTGTCACCCACCTCACACTCCTGCCTCACGGATGAGAAGCAGGGAGTCTGAGCTGAAAGTCTTCCCCTAATTTCCAGGATTCTATAAAAATAAACCCTCCACTTAGACGTTTTATCCAGTTCTTTCAGTTGCTAAAAAAAAAAATCGCCTGCTTATTTGAACAGAAGAAAAATAATATAGTTTATGACATCTGAGAGGTAAATTGCTGTAACAATATCTGGACTTTTTGTACATTGTTCTCACATAGCCCATGTGTGGGAATTAATACAAAGCAGGAATTGTACAAAAACCAGGTGTACGACACCCTTCTGACAGGCAGTCAAGTTTAGCAGTCCCATGTGCTTTAACAAGAAGCAATCAAGTGCCTGGACTTTGGGTTCATTTAACATCTCATTTTTTTGAAAAGGGATAACAGTCTGCAGATTCTCGTGTAAGACTTTTTTTTACTAAGTGGACCATAGGGGCTTTTTGTTCTCTCCCTAGGCTGTTACTTTGAGCGTACTTTTAACTTGCGAGGACCTTCGTTGGAGACCCTTCCACACACGGGCCAAGCTGGTCTCTCGCACATTCCCCACTGGTAAATCACAGGGGCTGAGTGAAGTGGGAGAGGAGCCATTGTGAAGCTGTCAAGCTGAGGCAAGTTAAATGGCTTGAAGTGATAGTTCATGTTAACACTCGACAGTCATTGCCAGGCAAACAAAGAGCCAGTGGAGGACAGTTAAAAGGCAATTTGGCTCTGATGGGTGGTCGATTTTAAAAACACAAGAACAAGAAATAAAGGGGATGGACAGTCCTGCCACTCACGGTTGAATGCACAGTATCTGGGCCCTTTTTAAATTGACAGGGCTTCTTTGAGCATGACCTGAACAAACGGAGAGAATAGCATCATTTCTCCCAGTAAATACAATGGAGGCAGGTGTCCTTGGGAGGTCTGAAATGGTCGCATTTTACTACACAATGTTAACATTGGCGGGTCTAAAGAGGAAAGCTTCCTTCTTTTTGCCATTCGAACTGTCACTAATGTCCCCACCCACCTCTCTTGCCTTTATCTCTCACAGCAGGCAGGCATATTACACAGCGGGGAGGGGTAACCAAGCATAAACACTGACTGGGCAGAGAGCAGAACAGGTGGGATATTCAAGGGGGCCCCCTAATGGGACAGCCATTACTTTAATGCGTTAAAATTCCCTGTCAATTGTCAGCTCCTAATTCAAGATTGCAGGTCAACGGTAGAGGCAGCAGCAGAAAAATGACCAGGAGAAGGCTTCGTCCTGCCTGTCTTTACTGCCCTTAAAAGACAAATGGAGATTTTTTTAACAGTAAAAGATTCAGGTTTTGGCAAAGTTGTTTCCGAAGATAATTTCTTTTCAGTTGCCTCACATTTAGAAACAATTTATTTTTTTGCTGTTTCGTCCTACGCAGGAAATAATAAGAAGAAATAGGAGGCAACTAATTAAATGCTGTAGCTGATCGTGAGGTGGCAGCGAAATAACTACGGGATTACCTTAGCTGTTTTAAACTGTAATTACACTAATTGCTTTTGGCGCCAGAAAGAATCCATAGCAGGCACGTTGCTCATGCTATTCCAGTGACAAGTTAGAGCTACTGGGATTCTTGGCCAGAGCCGCGCTGACACGGGGAGCAGAGAGAGAGATGGTTCCAAGCCTTCAATCCTGCTTCTCCTCGGTCACAGTGAAGACAGTGCTTATTGGCCAGCTCCTCACAGGATGAAAGCACACAGCCAGGCTGTGATCTGAAGTAACTGCAGTTCAGTTGATATTTTTTTTTTTTCGCAACCTTAATCTCCTGTTAATTGTTTCGTAATGAGTGGCACTTCAGCCTCAATCCTACCTTGTGTAATTGAATTAGAAATCCCTCCTCTTTAATCCAATCCTTCCTCCTGCTGTGTAAAGCCTGTACTAACACTTGATTAGTTTACAAACAAATTCATGCTTCTGCACTGCCTGCTTTATTTGCAGGCGGATACATCGTGAATTCGGTTTTGTGTTGGGGGGGTGGTTTCTTTTCTCTATTGAAATGGCAAGCGGTTAGTGCGCCCGAAAGCAGAAACAAGACCAGATAAAATGGCCATAAGGATGACCATAAGACGTGGGAGCAGAAGTGGGCCATTCGGCCCATCGAGTCTGCTCCGCCATCCACTGCGATCATGGCTGATCTGATAATCCTCAACTTCACTCTCCTGCCTTTTCCCCATAGCCCTTGATTCCTTTACCGATTAAAAATCTGTCTATCTCAGCCTGGAATATACTGTGAGCGTGATGAGATTCAAGCCTATGACCTTCTGACTCGGAGATAAGAGTGCTACTCACTGAGCACAGCTGACACATTAAGGATAAGCTACTTCTCGCACACACACACACACGCTTACAATTAAAAATGAAAACAGGAAATGATGGAAAACACTCAGCAGGCCTGGCAGCATTTGCAGAGAGAGAGAAAAACAGAGTTATGTTTCGGGTCTATTAAATTTTATCAGAACGATGATGATTAATACAATATACATTAATACAGTATACAATATACATTCCCTACAGGAAGGATATCAGTAAGATTGAGAGAGTGCAGAGAAGATTTACTAGGATGTTGCCGGGTCTTAAGGAGTTGAGTTACTGAGAAAGATTAAACAGGTTAGGACTTTATTTATTGGAGCGTAAAGAATGAGGGGAGATATGATAGAAGTTTACAAAATTATGAGGGGTATAGACAGAGTAAATGCGAGTAGGCTCTTTCCACTTAGATTAGGAGAAATAAACACAAGAGCACATGGCTTTAGGGTGAAAGGGGAAAGGTTTAGGGGGAACATTAGGGGGAACTTCTTCACTCAGAGAGTGGTGAGAGTGTGGAACGAGCTACCATCTGACGTGGTAAATGCGGGCTCACTCTTAAGTTTTAAGAATAAATTGGATAGATACATGGATGGGAGAGGTCTGGAGGGTTATGGACTAGGTGCAGGTCAATGGGACTAGCGGAATAATATTTTGGCACAGACTAGAAGGGCCGAATGGCCTGTTTTCTGTGCTGTAGTGTTCTATGGTTCTATGGTTCTATATTTATATAATGAACGCTTGTTCTAAAGTGATGTTAGACAACAGATATAATAGGGTCAGATGAGAAACTAAATACAAACAATTACTGTGACCTGACTTCCTGTGTCGGCTTATTATAAAGGATCTAGTGATGATCAGAGCTGTTGTACAGAGGACAAGGACTAGAACTTGTCTGGAGTCCATGATCCTTATGTAAACAAAATACTCAATCATTGATAGCTGTGAGTAAATAACCAAGGAACAAGTTACCATTTTATTCCCGACATCTTATTCAGTTGGGTAGAGGCCAAACCTCCATCGTCGCCTCGTAAAGTTTTCAGGACAAGGATTCCTGTTTCAGTCTATTCTCTCTTGGGCTCTGACTATAGGAACTGGAGTAGGCCATTCAGCCCCTTGAAACTTTACTACCAGTCAGCTAAAGCATGACTGATCTATGTCTCAACTCCAGTTACCCATCTTGCTTTCATATCACTCGATACTCTTACCAAACAAAAGAGTCCATCAATCATTGTTTAGAATTCTCAGTTGACTTCCAACCTCGACAGCTTTCTGGGAGAGAGTATTCCGCATTTCCACTCCCCTTTGTGTGAAGATGTGTCTCCTAACACCAAGCCTAATTTTAAGGTTTTGACTCTTAGTTTTGGAGTCCCACACCAGAGGAAATTGTTGCTATCTATCTACAGTATCAACTCCTTAATCATCTTAAACACCACAATTAGACCACCGCTTAATGTCCTACACTTAAGGCATTTTTCCTCGCCCTGTGCCTATTGAATAACAGAGTCACTGCAGTCTTTTATTTATTCTTTCATGAGATGTGGGCATCGCTGGCAAGACCAGCATTTGTTGCCCATCCTTAACTGCCCTTGAGAATGTGGCGATGAGAAACCTTAGGAATATAGAATTTAGGAGCAGGAGTAGGCCATTCAGCCCTTTGAGCCTGCTCCACCATTCAGTAAGATCATGGCTGATCTGATTGTAGTCTCAGGTCCACTTTCCTGTCTGCCCCCCCATAACTCTTGACTTGTTTGTCAATCAAAAGTCTGCCTAACTCGGCCTTGAATAAATTCAATGACATGGCCTCCACCGCTCCCTGGGGAAGAGAATTCTGCATACTAACAACCCTCTGTGAGAAAAAAAATTCTCCCCACCTCAATCTTAGAAGAGAGACCTCTTATTCTTAAACTGTGTCCCCTGGTCCTAGTCTCCCCAACAGTGGAAACATCCTCCCAGAATCTACCCTATCAATTCCCCTCAGGATCTTATGTTTTAATAAGATCACCTCTCATCCTTTTAAACTCCAATAGGTTTAGGCCCAACCTGTTCACACTTTCTTCAGAGAATAAGCCCTTCATCCCAGGAATGAGTCAAGTGAACCTTCTTGAACCATTGCAGTCCATGTTGTGCGGTACACCCACAGTTCTATTAGGGAGGGAGTTCTAGGATTTTGATCCAGCAACAATGAAGGAATGGCGATAAAGTTCCACGTCAGGGTGGTGTATGATTTGGAGTGGAACTTGCAGGTGGTGATGTTCCCCTGCGTATGCTGCCCTTGTCCTTCTAGGCGGTAGAGGTCACTGGTTTGGAAGGTGCTGTCAAAGGACCCTTGGTGAGTTGCTGCAATACATCTTGTAGATGGTACACACTGCTGCCACTATGCAAGGGTGGTGGAGGAAGTGAATGTTTGAGGTGTGGATCAAGTGATCAGCCTGGGATCCAGTTCTGGTGCACAAGGTCATGATGGGCTAATATGCTTTGACCTGACTGAACCAATCTCCAGCTCCGTCAGATTGCCTCGAATGCAGTAACTCTACACAACTGATGAGGAATAGATGACTTGTCTTCTTCTATATGTTTGGGGCCCAATGACATATGGTTTTCAGGCATCATCTGTGGTAACCAGAGGACACAGATTTAAGGTAACTGGTAAGATAATTGGCAAAAGAACCGGACGGAAGATGAGGTTTTTGTTTAACACAGTGGCCGGAATTTTCCAGCCCCCTATGCCAGTGGGATCTTCGGGCCCCGCCGATGTGAATGGAGATTTCAATGGCTCCCCAGCCCTGCTGCGGAGAAACCTGCCACGGTGACTCTGGAAAATTCTGGCCAGTCTGTTTTTAATGTACGGCCTGAACGTGTGGATTCAACAGTAATTTTCAAAAGGGAATGAGATAACTACTAAAGGAGGAAGAGTTTGCAGTGCTGTGGGGAAAGGGCAAGGGAGTGGAACTAACTAGAAAGCTCTTTCAAAGGGCTGGCACAGGTATGATGGGCCAATTGGTCTCCTTCTGTAGTTTCAGCAACAATTTTAATACATGATTGTTTATCATTCATTTTTTATCTTGCAGGATGCTGGAGGATGACCTGAAGCTCAGCAGTGATGAGGATGACAGTGAACAGGTAAGCACAACAGCAGCTTGCATTTATATAGCGCCTTTAATGAAGTAAAATGCCCTAATGCGCTTCACAGGAGCGTTGTCGGACAGAAATCTGACCGGGAGCCACATAAAAGAGATATTCGGACAAGGGACCAAAAGCTTGGTCAAAGAGATAGGTTTTAACGTGTCTTAAAGGAGGAGAGAACTAGACAGATGGGGAGGTTCAGGGAGGGAATTCCAGAGCGGTTAGGGCCCACGCAGCTGAAGGCATGGCTGCCATTGATGTAGCGAATAGAATCGGGGATGCTCAAGGAGACAAAGTAGGAAGAGCACAGAGATCTCAAAGGTCTGCAGTACTGGAGGAGGTTACAGAGAACTCTTTGCACCTGTCTATTTCAAATGCTTTTAATTATCCTTCTGTTTGGTTTACAAACATGCCCTGAAGGAGGTGATCCTTGAATTCAAAGTGAAAGCCCATGATTTGATCTTTATTTTTATTCATTCATGGGATGTGGGCTTCGCTGGCTGGGCCAGCATTTATTGTCCATCCCTAGTTGCCCTTGAGAAGGTGGTGGTGAGCTGCCTTCTTGAACCACTGCAGTCCATGTGGTGTGGATACATCCACAGTGCTGTTCAGAAGGGGGTTCCAGGATTTTGACCCAGCGGCAGTGAAGGAATGGCAATATTTTTCTAATTCAGGATGGTGAGTGACTTGGAGAGGAACCTCCAGGTGGTGGTGTTCCCATCCATCTGCTGCCCTTATCCTTCTAGGTAGTTGTGGTTGTGGGTTTGGAAGGTGCTGTCTAAGGAGCCTTGGTGAATTCCTGCAGTGCATCTTGTAGATGGTACACACTGCTGCCACTGTGCGTCAGTGGTGGAGGGAGTGAATGTTTGTAGATGTGACGCCAATCAAGTGGGCTGCTTTGAACCATAGACAAGGACTGTTGCTTTATTGACTTGCACTTTGATCTGGAAAATATTCCAGTGACTTGGTGGAGCATCCCAGGCCTGATCATTCAGCAAAACAGCTGTACTTACTCTCTGTTGCAGGGAGGAGAGTCTCAGCTGAACATAGACACTGGAACATTGGAAGACTTGAGGGTTATTTGCAAGCTTATGAACAATGATGGACAAGTAAAGAGCTTTTGCTGCATTCAGAATGCCCCATACAAATTGGGATGGTTGTGCATTACAATATATACACTCCCTATCCCACCCAAAACCATGTGATGTCCTGGGAAAGAAAAGAATTTGCATTTATATAGTGCCTTCCATGACCAGCCAACATCTCAAAGAGCTTTACAGCCAGTGAAGTACCTTTGAAGTGTAGTCACTGTGGTAACATGAGAAATGGGGGGTGGAAAAACAGGTGAGAACAGAGCCCAATTTAGGGGAGGGGAATACCTGGGAAATTCCTCTCTGACCACCCCCCCTCACCTGAAGCCATCTATAGCCCATGAGAAAATTCTAGCCATGATAATTCCATTCAGTACCCACATTTTGTACAAGGTGCACCCCAACTCGAATCTCAAGCTTGAAGCAGTTCTGAGAATCAGTGTCCACCACATGAGATGCCAACATGTCCCAGAGCATCCAGTATCCTCTGGGAAAAAGAACCACCTCCTGACACCTAATCTAGATCTGTCCTAGCACAATTTAAAATCGAGACCTCTGGCCTCACCTAAACTATCTATTCCAAAATGTGTTGGGTTGGAAGTGTAGTTGCATATGAAGTGGAGAGGAACAGTTTTCCAGGTATGTCCCAGTCTCCTGGCTTGCTGTGATCCCTGGTGATGATTCCTGGTTTGACAGAATATTCCATTTTTAATTAGCGGTTGTTAAATTCTACAAAAATAAAGGGCACTTAACCTTTCTTGTCATAAAATGAGAGGAAATGTCACCCAGCAACTTAATTATGTACCATTAAGAAAAGTGAAATGCAGAAGGTATAGCCTGCTACCTATGAGCAAGCTGCAGAGCTAGGCTTTATTGCACATGACATTTACAATGGCTACAGGAACCCTATTAAATGCACATTCCTCTTTTATTTACTTGCGAGTTAATGGTGAGCCTCAAATGATAGGAAATCAAAGAGTAGGCCTGGAATCAATTTCCATTTATTCCATAGAAGCAGTTATTGATGCTCAGTGCCTTGGAACAGTTGTTTGGGCACAAGGCTTTGTCCAGTGACCTTAATACAAATGAACACAGAAACATGGGACTGTGCTCAACAAAACTAGCTCACAATGCATCATCTCGAAAGAAATGTCCAATAAATATCAATCAAATATATATTTGAGGGTTGCACATATTTCACTTGCTGAGCCGCAGGAACTTTAGGATTTGCAAAGAGATACCATTCTTAAGGTACATTGGAGATAACTGTCAGCTTTGAAGATCTGAGGAGGATATAAATTGATTTAATTACAGTCAGCATCTGTTCTTACAATTTACTGTAATTCACATCAAGTTTGCTGCCTTCCTCTAACTTTAATGAATGTGGCAACTGTATGAAACCTTTAAGCATCCCCTTCTCTAAATGTATATGTGCCATGGCACTAGCCAAACAGAATAAAGCTATGGGCACAGAACATTATTGTATGGATACGATGGAAGTGGCATCCTCAGCTAATCTCCTAACTAGAAAATAATTGGACTTGACATCAACATAAAATCCACAGAGGAGAAATATATCAGAGTTTTATTCACCATTTAATGACCAGTGTGACATGTTATCTTTCCCTTTGTGTGTGAAGTTTACATCAGAAGACTTAAGAATTTGAGTTGAAACAGGTAGAAAACTCTGATCTAGACACTGTGGAGTCTGACCTCTTGTCAATCTGAAACATTAATCGTCCCGGATTGATTTGATCTAATGACGCAGATACTGATAATTTTTTTGGGTTCTCCTACCGAGACCGCATGTTTCAGTTTATATTCTGACATAACTTTTGGAAAGAGACTCTGATTAGCCTTTTGGCAACCATGGGTCATGTTTCAACAAGATGCCGGGGGTTATCTATGTCCCATGTATCTGACAGTAAAAAAAAAGGGCTTGCATTTCTATCGCATCTTTCACAACCTCAGGACCTCCCAAAGGGCTTTCCAGCAACTGAGTACTTTATAAGAGCATTCCCTGCTGTAATGTGGGAAACATGGCAGCCAGAGTGTGCACAGCAAGATCCCACACAAAAAAAAACAGTGTTAGCGACCAGATATTCCTTAATCAACATAATTAAAACGGATTAAGTGTTGGCCAGGACATCAGGTTTCTTCTTCAAAATAGCGCCATGGCATCTTTTATGCCGACCTGAGAGGTCAGGCAGGTCTTCAGTTTGACGTCTCATCTCTGACCGTGTAGAACTCCATCTGTGCTGAACTGGAGTGCCAGCCTTGGTTTTTTACACCCAAATCTCTGGAGTGGAATTCGAACGCATAACCTTTTGACTCGGGGCATGATACAAGCCCAGACGATGCAACCTGACATGTAGCAATGAAAGGATTCTGGTGAATCTGTGCTACATCCCCTCAGAGAGATAAAATGTCCATTCGTTTTGTCTCGGAGTTTCAGCTCCGGTGTTTTGTACGTGTCATTACTGACCCCTCATTAGAGGTGAGTCCTCATCATCATTATGAACCCTTCCTTGTATCTATCATTGCTGGTTATGTGTTAATATATTTGACAATGTCCTCTCATATACATGACAAGATAATTTGAAAGTGAAATTGAGAACACATCTATGCAGCTTAGAAGACATGTTCATCTAGAGCAGTGACTTGCCACAAGCCATCAACATGGTGACACTAACACACACTGGTCCCATAATTAACCCATACCGTGTTCAATTCTGGGCACTGCACCTCAGCACAGATTCATCAGAATGATTCGGTACAAAAAGCCTTAAATTATGAGGCCAGTTTGCACAGACCAAGTTTGTATTCCCTCGAGGAAGGTTAAAGGGTGTTAAATGAGATTTTTTAAGATAATTAAAGAATTTGGTAGCGCAGATAGAGAGAAACCATTTCCTGTGGTGCAGGTGGTCAGATCAAGGAACTAGCATCTTAAAATTCGAGCCAGGCCATTCGGAGACAATGTCAGAGTGCACTTCGCATAAAAAGGAGTGGAAATCTGGAACTCTGTCCCCCAAAAAGTTGCTAAGGTTTGATGTGAAATGAAAACTTCAAAATTGGGGTTGATAGATTTTTGTCAAACAATGGTATTAAGGATTACAGATCCAAGGCAGGTAAATGAGTTGAAATGCAGATCAGACATCATCTAATTGAATGTCGGCTCAGGCTCGATGGGGAGGTCTTGTAGCACAGTGGGTAACTTTTGAGCCAGAATCTCTAGGTCAAGCCCCACTCCAGAACTTGATGGCCAATGAAGGTGTGTTCACCACACAAGCAGACAGGTTGAGTATCAATCTGCAAACCCTTCCAACACACACCAATGGCAGGCAGTAAGAGGGAGAGAGATTCCTGGTCAGCCATGTGATGGGAAGAAATTGGAGCCTCTACCATCACTATCCACAGCTCCAGACTACAATATTCATGTAAAAGTACTCGTTGCCACAGCAACACAGACTCTCTGAGTGATCTGTAACAACCACCACCACAGGCTTGAAGGGCTGAATGAACTCTTTCTGTTCCTAAGGACAATTATTACTCAACCTTTCACTGCATTGGGGCCTGGCAAAATCTTGGCCTTGCTTCACCAGTGTTATGCCTAAGCTAGCAGCCGAATTCATTGCTCCTTGAAGAGACTGGGAATAACTTTGCCAAGTTGCGATGGGACATTTTGGAAAAAGCATTTAAAAAAACAATGTTCTTACAGTACGTCTTCTTTCATATTGTGTTTAATTTGATGCTAGTAAAGGCAGCTATCAGTGCATGTGCACAACGACTCGCAAGACTGACTAAGGCTGGCAAGTGAGGGATCCTCAATAATAAAAACAAAAAACTTCTTTACAATCTTCGAACTTTAAGACTCTGACACGTTTATCTCCCAGTTTTTGTCTCCGCCAGACTTGCACGTTGGGAGCTGATCGCATTATAGTCAACATAAGAGCAGACATTATGCGCTGAATTTTAGTTCCAGGGCCCCAGTTCTGATACAGCGCTGAATTCCTGGTCAAGGACCCAGAAACGGCTGTGGCGGGACCCTGGGGGAGGTTTTTGCAGGAAGTGGTTGGTTAAGAGACTGCCTCTGGAAGCCCTTTTCAATTGAGGACCGGGGCCAGGCGCTGTAGTTGGTGATTACAAGGGCGGCCGAAGATGAAGGTGCCCTCTGAAGACTTGTAAATTGTGCAAATTATACTGTGGCCACAATTGGCAGGCCATCATTGCGGAGGGGGAGCTGCTCTACAGAATGGCCTCGGCCGTGCCTGTGACCCTCACAGACTAGCATACTCTGCAGGATGCATCTCTAGCACCTCCCTCCGCCTGTCCTGTAACTGGGAGGCCACCACCATTATATCTGCAGGCTGCAGCCACATTCGGGGGCAGAAACACTACCTGGGAAATGCAGATGCTGTGTGAATAATACCCTCAATTGGCGCTCTGATTGGCTACCTGCCATTGGTAGCCAAGTAGCCATCACCCCAACCCACCTGCCCCCACCACTAACCATCTCCCTGAAAAAGTTATAGGCAGGAACATTCTGGCAGACTGGCACAGTGACTAGTAGCAAAAAATTGTCCATGTCCAAATGCAGGAAGACCTGGACAATATCCAGGCTTGTGCTGACAAGTGGCAAGTAACATTTGTGCCACACAAGTTCCAGGCAATGACCATCTCCAACAAGAGAGAATCTAAACCATTGCCCCTTGACATTCAATGGCATTACCATCACTGAATCCCCCACTATCAACATCCTGGGGGTTACCATTGACCAGAAACTGAACTGGACTAGCCATATATATACTATGGCTACAAGAGCAGGTCAGAGGCTAGGAATAGTGCAACAGGTCTGTCCAAGCCTGGCCACCATCCAGAAGGCTCAAGTCAGGAGTGCGATGGAACTCTCCCCACTTGCCTGGATGAGTACAGCTTCCACAACACTCAAGAAGCTTGACACCATCCAGGACAAAGCAGCCCGCTTGGTTAGCACCCTGTCTACAAACATTCACTCCACTACCCACGCACGGTGGCAGCAGTATGTACCATGTACAGGATGCACGCAGGAACTCATTAAGATTCCCTATTTATTATCTTCCAAACCCATGACCACTATCATCTTCTTCCAGAGGTCCCCAGCATCACACATGCCAGTCTTCAGCTAATTCGATTCACTCCACGTGATATCAGGAAGCAGCTGAAGGCACTGGATACTGCAAAGGCTATGGACCCTGACAATACTCCAGCAATAGTATTAAAGACTTGTGCTCCAGAACTTGCCAGGCCCCTAGCCAAGCTGTTCCAGTACAGCTACAACACTGGCATCAACCTGGCTATGTGGAAAATTGCCCAGGTACGTCCTGTACACAAAACACAGGACAAATCCAACCCGGCCAATTACTGGCCCATCAGTCTACTCTCCATCATCAGTAAAGTAATGGAAGGGATCATCAACAGTGCTATCAAGTGGCACTTGCTTAGAATCGTGCGACAAGTACCTCACCTCCTGACTCACCAAAGCTTGTCCACCATCTACAAGGCACAAGTCAGGAGTGTGATGGAATACTCCCTACTTGCCTGGATGAGTGCAGCTCCCACAACACTCAAGAAGCTTGACACCATCCAGGACAATGCAGCCCACTTGATTGGCACCACATCCATAAACATTCACTCCCTCCACCACCGACGCACAGTAGCAGCAGTGTGTACCATCTACAAGATGCACTGCAAGAATTCTCCAAGGCTTCTTCAACAGCACCTTCCAAAGCCACAACTACTACCATCTAGAAGGACAATGGAGGCTGATAGATGGAAACACCACCACCTGGAAGCTCTCCTCCAAGTCACTCACTATCCTGACTTGGAAATATATTGCAGTTCCTTCCTTCACTGTCACTGGGTCAAAACCCTGGAACTCCCTTCCTAATAACACTGTGGGTGTACCCGCACCACATGGTTCAAAAAGGCAGCTCACCGCCACCTTGTCAAGGGCAATTAGGGATGGGCAATAAATGATGACGCCCATGTCCCATGAATGAATAAAGAAAAATTCCCAGCATGCCCGCCTCAAAACCCATCTCTGCCTTGGGATGAAATCCCAGCTCCGCAAGCCTTGTCTTAATGTTGGCACAGTTTTAATTTGAGTGCAATCTGGAACGTTTACGCGCTTGGCTATCAATGTTACACTGTCATTGTTTTGTCATGCTTCTTTCTGTGTGTGTCTGTGTGTGTGTTTACGCTTTGTGGATTTATTTTATGGTAGATTTAGTGTGAAAAGCATGTGGCTTCTTTCAAGGAAGAACACAGGAATTGTTTGGTAAAATATGCGCCAAGGTCTATATATTTTGCCTTCTGCTTTGCCGGCAGTTGAACGATGTGGGGATAATGCAGTCATTGACTAATCACAGTGGTAGGTCTCTATCAACAACAACAACTTATATTTATATAGCACTTTTAATGTATTAAAACATCCCAAGGAGCTTCACAACACCATTATAAAGAAAAAATTGATGCAAAGCCATATAAAGTGATATTAGGGCAGATGGCCAAAAGTTTGGTCAAAAAAACAAGTTTTAAAGAGTAAAAGCAAAATACTGCGGATGCTGGAAATCTAGAACAAAAACAAAAATACCTGGAAAAACTCAGCAGGTCTGACAGCATCTGCGGAAAGGGACACAGTTGACGTTTCGAGTCTGGATGACCCTTCATCACAACTCTAACTCAGTTCTGATGAAGGGGTCTCTTTCCAGACTCGAAACATCAACTGTGTCCCTTTCCGCAGATGCTGTCAGACCTGCTGAGTTTTTCCAGGTATTTTTGTTTTAAATTTTAAAGAGTGTTCTAAAGGGAGAAAGAGGTAGAGAATCATAGAGATTGGGAGAGGGAATTTCAGAATTTCGGTCCTAGACAGCTATCCTCACCTTTTAAGATATCATAAGTACTTGATCATACTGACATAAATAATATGGTCAAAGTGTGAGCTTTCAACTTGGTGTGGATAAAGCAATATAGTATTTAAAATCAGATTAATATTCCGATCTGTCATCTTTCCCAGTCATGATCTTATTCATTCAAATTACCAGGCTGAAAATGAAGTACTAGGGGTTCATCATTCCCTCCTTGCTAGTATCAGTGATTGCTTCAAACACCCAACAGGGGAAGGAGCCCTACAATTCACCCAGGTTTACAAATCCCTCCATAGCCTACCCAACTACCACTGCCTCTATCCCTAACCTCAACTTGTACCCACTTGTCTCTGAGTCTGGACTAATTTCTTTCCTTCTTTACCCGCACCATACCTTACAACCTGCTCTCTGGTTTACTCCTGAACCCTACGTTGTTGCTACATCTCTTCCCATCTCACAAGCCTCTACAAAATCGTTTATATAATCCCTCCTAACCATCCGTGGCCCAATGCCGAATTCAGTAACTGTGAAACCTTTTTGATTACAGCCGTGGCGTGGTTATATTCCTGGGCTGGTTCCTGAATGAATCCAGTAGAAAGCAGGCTCAAACCCCCACTGTGGCAGATTGTGAATTTGAATTCAGTTTAAAACAAAATAGAAATAAAAATGCGATCAGTAGAAGTGACTGTGAAGCTGTTAGGTTGTTGTAAGAATCCAACTGGTACACTTCAGTCTTGTGAGGAAGGAAACCTGTCATCCTTACCCAGTCTGGCCTAGATGTATCTCCAATCCCACACAATGTGTTTGCTTCCTGAAGCTGCCTAGCAAGCCACTCAGTTTGTAGAGGTGGGCAGTAAATCCTGCTTATGACATCCACATCCCGAGAGTCAATTTTAGAGGCAGATTACTCCACAAGCCTCTAAGGGTTTGATGAAGAGCAAGAATGGGCCCACACACTTCTCCTCCATCAGTAAACTGGAACATTTGTCGTGTTCTGTTACATCAGTGACTTCATAGAGAGATGAATTGCAAAACTCTACAACTGATCAGACTAGCAGATCAATAACAAGTGGGCAAAAGTGATGATCCAAATAGAAATAGTGTCAACTGCTACCAGTAAATGGTTCACCACAGCAAACAAATTAAGAGACAAATGTACCTGATTAATTAAATATTGATTGGACACAATGTCACTGTAGTGATCTACATCCTCAATGCTATTTGAGAGTTAGTGTTAATCAATAGGATGCTGAAGCAAAATGTGTCCCAACCTTGAGTGCATGATTCTGGGTCAAGTTACTTCCACTAAGTGAGTTCAGGTGGAGGGTCCACCACACAGGCTTTGAGACCTACACAAGACGAGGGACAGTTCTTGACTGACACGTTCAGCCAAGGGAGTGATTGCAGGAAGTCCATTCTCCTCTTGATCTAATCAAAAGAAACAAGAGCATTAAACGTATACTTTAACCACATTTTTTTTTGCACAACTGTGAAATGCAGCAATGCCCAGGGGAGCTAGTCAAAAGAACTTGCATTTACAGAATCACAGAATGGTTACAGCACAGACACAGGCCATTCGGCCCATTGTGTCTATGCCAGCTATCTGCAAGAACAACTCACCTAGTGCCACCCCTCTGCCTTTTCTCCGTAGCCGTGTAAGTTTATCCTCTTCAGCTAATGATTAAATTCTCTTTTGAAAGCCACAATTTAACCTGCTTCCACCACGCTCTCAGGCAGCGCATTCCAGACCCTAACACTTGCTGCATAAAAAGGTTTTTCCTCATGTCGCTGTTGCTTCTTTTGTCATTCACCTTATATCAATGTCCTCTGGCTCTCGATCCTTCCATCAACGGGAACAGTCTCTCCCTGTCTACTCTGTACAGACCCCTCAAGATTTTGAATTCCTCTATAAAATCCCCTCTGAACCTTCTCTTGGCCAAGGACAACAGTCCCAGGTTCTCCAATCTATCCACGTAACTGAAGTTCCTCATCCCTGGAACTATTCTTGTGAATCTTTTCTGTACCCTCTCTAATGCCTTCATGTCCTTCCTAAAGTGTGGTGCCCAGAACTGGACACAATGCCCCAGTTGAGGCCGAACAAGTGTTTTATACGGGTTTACCATAACTTCCTTGCTTTTGTTCTCTGTGCCCTTATTTATAAAGCCTGGGATCCCGTATAGTTTTTTAATGGATCTCTCAACCTCCCCCACAACCTTCAATGATCTGTGCACATAACACCTTTACTGTGGTAAAAATGCACCATGTACTTCACAGAAGAAATTATCAAACAAAATTTTATCCTGAGACACAGGTTACCAAAAGCCTAGTCAAAGAGATGGGTATAAAGGAGCGTCTTAAAGGGAGAGAAGCAGAGAGGTTTAGGAAGGAAGCTGAAGGCACAGCCAGCAAAGGTGGAGCCATAGAAGTGCTGTGCACTCATGTGGCCAGAATTAGATGAGTGTAGATACCTCAGAGAGTTGTAGGATTGGAGGAGATTACAGAGTTGGGAGAGCGGGAGGTCATGGGGGCACTTGAATACAACTATGGCATTGCTGAAGTGGAGCCAATTTAGGTCAGCAAGCACTGGGGTGATGGGTGAATGGGACTAGGCATGAGTTAGGATATTGAAAGCTGTATTTTGGAAGAGTTCGGGTTACAGATGGTGGGAGGTCACCCACGATAGCATTTGACTAGTCGAATCTAGAGTTAACAAAGAGGTGGATGAGGGTTTCAGCAGCAGCTGAGCTGAAGGAGAGGCAGAGGGAGGCTGTCTTGGTCCTGGAGAGCATAGGGGACGAGAAGGTCAGCTCCCGGTCAGTTAGGATGCCAAGCAGCGATTCCTCTTAGCTGCTTCATGTGCGGTCATGCAGCTCCCTGGAAGTTACCACGCCGACCATTCACCAATTGTCCCCTTTAAGAGACGGTGCAAGCGCAGCCACGCAAGAGAAATTTAAATGTACTGCGCACTGATTTACATGGGCTGTACACAGCAACAAAAAAATGTAGGGGACGTTCATGCCGAGGTTGTAAACAGTCCGGTACAGCCTCAGTAAGTGGCCAGGGAGTGGAATAGAGCCAACAACTGGGTAATGAAATTCAGAGTGATGGCCAAAGACAATTGGCAGGATTTTCCACACTCGCCCGCCGCCGCGATCTTCCGGTCCCGCTGCAAGTCAATGGGCTTCTGGCTGGGGCGCTGCCTCGTCCGCGGTGGGTCCCGCCCGCGAAGGGGGCCGGAAAATCCCGGCCAATGGCTTTGGCCTCCCAATATTTAATCAAAGGAAACCTCTGCTCTTCCAATACTGGACGTTGGACAAGCAGTGTGACAATTCTGAGGCAGTGGAGAGGTTGAGGAAGGTAGTGGCGCTGTGTGTTTTTCGATGAGGGGGCAGCATGCAGATGAGAACTGGGCAATTCGAACCTTTAAAGAGGACCAGCAATCTTGTTCAGTTTCTGGGAAATTAAAACTATTGTAGAGCACAGGCTGACTTTACCTTCCATTATTTCGCCCCTACCCATCGAGCAATAACATTTCCCAATCTTCAAAATGGAAAGAAAACAACAAAGCTAAAGTCATGGCACAGTGCAAGATTGGCAGTGACAGCTATCAGTTGAATACATTTGCCAGGAATTAACTCTTCATTTTAATTTTACCTTTGGTAGTGGTATTGGAGTAGCACTCGGGCTACATGGTTATCTGTGTTTCAAGCATGTGATTGAGGCTGTGCACTATAGAACATTTCGCTTGCGATGTAATTTGTTGCTCCTTTTCACTGGCAACTCCATTCAATATCCTTCAATATTGCAAGGTATTAACTCCCGACTGTTTCTCCTCCATTTCTAGTTTCCTTTTCTTTATCCTTGTAAAGATACAATAGCTACTCTTCAACAATCACATGAATATAAATGGAAAAGAAAGGTCAATTGATCAAAGCCATGTACTCTTTACATGTCTCAAAATAGCACCAGCTACAAGGAGACCTTGATTGACTTTTCCATTTTTTTCATGACTTGCTCATCAACACAGATTCAAGAAGAAAATGATGGATAGATTTCTATAGTGTGACTTTAGGCCTGCACAGACTGAGCAGTGTGAAATCATTGCTCCCATTACAAACGAAAACAGAGAAAAAGCACAGAAGTTTTTGACATACGACAGATGAGATCATCCTGGATACATGGATGCCCTGACTGAAGATTCGACTTGGGCCACGGGATGATGGTGAAGGCGATTGGGGGAGGCTTTTTATTACCCGATGGGTTAGATTTAGTGATCAAAGTGTAATCATTACAGTCCAAACTAAGTGACTATTGTACATAGGACATGGTTAAGCAACCTTGAGATTCATTTAGCAGAAGGATGTCCCTTGATATTAGTCTTCGAAAAAATCCAAAATGTGACAGGTTAATTGCACTTAGGTAAACTACTGTCTAAAATCTATCCAGCAATATGGCAGTTTCATGAAATAAATAGTGCTTTCTGAATTGCAGTAAGGATTTCAGGCTGTTAAAATGGTTTGATAGACTATGTTTTTAGAGGCATTGAGCCGGCATTGCCTCCTGGCTGTGTTGCTTAGCAACATTTTAATTCAAGAAGGATCAAAAAGACAAAATCCCCATGGAGTTGAAAACAGAAATAAGTCTGCAGTTGACAGATGATATGAGTTGTTATATAATATACTGTGAAGATCACTGAGTTCTTTCATGAATGATAAATGGACTGTACACAGATCAATGGGTTCTGCAATAAACTGGAACCACAGTCCATATCTGAGGCAGAACAGGTTGCATAGTAGGGAAGGCAGTCGGAGATATAGTCATTGAGACAATTTGTGTGTGTTTTACCGTTACAAAGTGTGAGGGGAAACAACTGACAACATTTGGCTATCTCTTGACTGTTCCCTTTTCTAATACAGATCTAGGTAAAACCACATCTAAACACTCAGTTGTGTTCACTTGACTTCAACTTGATAGAAATCAGCCTTTCCTTTCGAAACGTTACCACAATCATCACAGGGAGGATATTGCAGCAAAATGATCATTCATCCATGTATGGTGTGCCTTCAAAGCAGGATCATGTCAAAAATGGCACTAGCAAATGCACGGTTTATTTTGGCTTCCCTATAGCAAATTCTGAAACAGCCCAAGAGTTTGCCTGTTTACATCAAGCTGCAGTTTCATGGCTTGGATTTCACACAGACAGCAAATGATCTTGTTTTAGGATTTTTGATTTATTTTATAAAATAAACTGGAACAGTGTCAGGCGTCTCACATTCCTGACCCAAAAATTGTTGGATTTTTTACCTTACCCTCAGGTTGCAGCTCACTTGCATTGCAAATTGCGGGAAATGCGAGCTGATAACAGTGCAGTGAGGGAAACAGGCCACCTGGACCCTAGTGAAGGTTAGAGCCAACAGTTTATCTCCTTAATCAATGGAACAAAAGGATAAAGAAACAGAGTAATCGAGAGAGAGGAATTGGGGCGAATTAGAGTCAAAGTAGGGAAAGAAAGAGAGACAGAAAAAGAGAGCAAAAGAAAGAGAGTGGATTAAGAGAGAGAAAAGTCACAAATGCAAAAATAAGAAAAATAATTAAATTTAAATTTAAAAAATGCTCTCGGAACAATTTACTACCTGCAGGAATGAAACTCCAGTTTCCTTCCAAGGTTGAGCATCATGTCATAAATCATGTGACTTGAATTCACATGACTATAGCGAGATTAATTTGGATTAACAAAGAAGATCCAGCAATTTTTTGACATACAATAAATTTGAATGGAGAGATTCACGGCGAAGTTACTTTTTTTTGGTTTTGGCGAGGCTAACGTTAGAACAGCATAAATCATCCAGCAATTTGCAGAGAATTGGAACTCACGCTGTGTTGCTGCCTTGCCACAAATTGCTGGGATTTTAATAAACTAATATTGGCGAGCAGCGTTAATGCAGTTACTCTTCCAGCAATTTCTGGGCCGTTAAGGTCATCTCTCTCATGTCTTTGTGTTGGTAAAAGGCATCCTCAAAGGATCAAGCCACCAAGTTAAATCCAAAAGAACGTTACATACAATCTGATTCTAACACACCAACACAGGGCCTAGGGTTGCTGATCCATTAGGAGTGAGTACCTGATGGCTGATTGAGATGCAAAAGTCATTCTTAATGCCTGTGATCCTAATAAATGTAATATTTTAAATTGATGCATCTTTTTCATTTAATTGCTTTTGCATTTGGATAATTGGTCATAATGAGGGATCATAACTATAAGATAGTCATTAATAAATCCAATATGGAATCCAGGAGAAACCTCTAACCAGAGTAGTTAGAATGTGGAACTCCCTACTAGAAGGAATTGTTGAGATGACCAGCATAGATCCATTTAAGGAGAAGCTAGATAAGGACATAAGTGTGAAAGGAATAGAAAGTAATGCTGATAAGATAAGACAAAGGGGGTGAGAGGAGGCCCATGTGGAGCATAAACACCGACATGGACCAATTGGACCAAATGGTCAGTTTCTATGCTGTAATGTCTATGTGGTTCTATGAAAACATTTACGGGGGAATGGGACTGCTCCACAGAGAGCCAGCATTGACTCAATGGGCCGAATGGCCTCCTTTCCTGTCAGAATGATAACATACTTTCACTTTGCTAGAAGTCACTAGGTCAGTAGTTTGTTCTTGACAGTACTGCGAACCCTTTATGCACTAATTTGCTTATATAAGGACTGGGACTACACTTCAAAAAACAATGAAAGGAGGGAGGAGCACTTTGGGACTTCCTGAGGTTGCAATATAATTGGAAATTCTTTCTTAATTTGCTTTTGTGGAGAGTGCTAACTTTGAATTTACAAAGGTTTAAAATTGCAAATACCTTTGCATGCTCAGTTCAACGTACAATTTCTGCTTGCTATACGTCGTAGCAAAAAGAGAAATAGTAAATCAACAATGTGAGATCAACCAGCAAATCATCAAAACCGAGGTGAGGCCAACAGCCTCTGAAAGGGAGTAGAAATTGCTGGAAATACTCAGCAGGCCAGACAGTAACTATGGAGAGAGAAGCAGGGCTAACGTTTCAGGTCGATGACCTTTATCAGAACTGGTAAAAGCTAGAGATGTAATCACGAGTAGGAAAACAGAGAGCAGTGAAGGTGAACAAGGTAATGGTGATAAAAGGAAATCCAATCGAGAAGCAGAGCAGAGCTTCTTCAAGATGGAAATTGGTGGAGGAGAAACTTCAGTTCAGAAACTAACCCAAAAGCAAGGTGGGAGGACTTATGATGCAGTGGGTAGAAACCCTGCCTCTAACCCAGAAGGGGTTTGAATCCCACCCCAGGACTTGATGGGCCGTGTTCATAATAAGGCCAAACAGGTTGAGTGTTGGTCTGCAAACCCTTCCAATGCACGCCAATCTCAGGCGGTAAGAGTTGTGGGGGATACCTGGTCAGCCGTGTGATGGAAAGAGTGTTGGAGCCTCTACCATCACTATCCATAGCTCCAGGTTACAACATGCATGTGAGAGTGGATGTTGCCACAGCAACTTGGACTCCCTGGGTGAACTGTAACAGGCCACAAAAGCACGATACTGCAGACTCTGAGAGAAAGATACTCCGGATTCGCAGATTTAATGTGAATGATTTTTTTTTTTGAATGATAGCATGTTTACAGCTGCTTTCAGCAGGTGTAACGAAAACAGTGGAAATGTTTATTTGTAGCAATTCTCATTCCTGCACCCCTCCCCTTCTCTACCAAACACATTAATGAGTTATTTTCATACCTGAATGTCTCTTCTTCGCTGGTAGTTTGGAGCTGTGACATATCCCTGTATCATTATTAATAAAGCATCCGAAAATAACCCCCTGTTCCAAAATTAAACTGCAGAAGGAAAGCACCAAATATAATTTACATTGCTGCGGCCATTTTAAAATCTGAGTCCCAAAATTTGAATTAAATTGAAAGTGAGAAAGAACCTACATTTATATTGTGCTTTTCATGAGCTTAGGATGTTACAAGAAGCTTTCCAGTCAATGAAGTACTTTTTGAAGTACTGTTATAATGTAGAAATGCAGAAGTCAATTTGTGCATGGCAAGATCCCACAAACACCATTATAATGGAAAATTATCAGTCTCCTTTAGTGATGTTGGTTGAGGCATCAAGACTGGCCTGTTCTACTTTGAAATTGTGCCACAGGATGTTTTACATCCACCTGAGGGGGCAGGCAGGGCTTTGGTTTATTATCTCATCCAAAAGACAGCACTTCCAATAGTGCAGCCCTCCCCCAATATGAGGAATGTTGACAAACATAATTTTGAACCCACATCCTTCTGACGTGGAGGCGAAAACGCTGCCAACTGAGCCACAATTGAAACCTACATACAAGCTTTGAAATTACAATTCGTGTGATAGTATTATAGCTGAAATAATTGTTAGCCAATAGTCTTCATCTGTCCGTGTTGTCACGGACATGTGCACATGAAGTGATGAATCAGATGCTTTTAAAACACTTTTGCACTGTGCTACAGGCAGCAGAGTTCTCTTGCTGAGGCCAGATGTCAGGATTCACCCAGCCTCATTGGTTTTACAGTTGGCCTGATGCCATCTGTGCTAGATCCACACTTCGGGAGCACAAGGCATCGCTGTTGGTATCGTTTGATATAGAAACATAGAATCAAAGATTAGTACAGCACAGAAGGGGGAAATTCAGCCCATCAAATCTTTACCAGCTCTTTCGAAGATCAATCCAATTAATCCCAGTCCCCTGTTCTTTCCCATTTCCCTGCAAAATCCCTCCTTCAAATATTTACTGAGTTCTCTTTTGAAAACGTCAATTGTATCTGTATCCGCCAGCCTATCAGTCAGTGCATTCCAAATCCTAAACATTCATTGTTTAAAAAAGCTTTTCCTCAGATTTTGATTGGTGCTAAATCCTGTTCAATCTTCAGCCCTCTGCTCTCTTTACAAGGACAGTCCAAAACTAATCCCACTGTCCTGCTGGCTTCGTAGAGCTCCGAAACTTCATCTCTTTCAAATCTTTTATCTGCCTCAACCTCGCCCTGTTGCAGTTAAAGCATCCCATGATATCTGCCCACTTCTACTCTTGGAGGTTTCTATATGTGAAGAATGCGGCATAGCTGGGAGTTCGGTCAATTTATTTGCACTTTAGACTGAACTCCATCCTGACCTGTATCCTGGGCTCCGATGTACTCAGTAATTCCACCGATCGCAGAGGGAAAAAACACCATGGGCCTTGGAATTCTTTGATGTTCATGCCTGCAAAATGGACACCAAAGTGTTCAAAAACAGAATTACCTGGAAAAACTCAGCAGGTCTGCAGCTCAGCAGTTTTTCCAGGTAATTCTGTTTTTGTTTTGGATTTCCAGCATCCGCAGTAGTTTTTTGTTTTTACCAAAGTGTTCAATGTGGCAGGCGACTTGTATGTCATGCATGCCCACATCTTCCGCCTGTCACGTTGGGAGAGACTAAAGCACAGGCGGCCAGGGCCTGCGCCTGAAAGCATTTGCCCCTTTTGTACAAGGAAGAGGCCTAATACCTGCCTCAGGATCCCATGCTGAATTTGGACTGCCTCGAGCACAACTAGGGTGGCTGCAGAATTCAGAATCAATGCAGCCTTAACTTGCCCTAATGAATGGCAGAACAGGCTCAAGGGATTGAAACGGCCCAACTCCTGTTCCCCTTTTCCTAACGAACAATTCAAACTCGATCCCGTTATAGCAGTGAGATACCAGTCGGATGGGAAAAGGCGGAGAGTGCCAGGAAGTGCTCTCAAGCAGATTCTGATGGAGGTACAAGCAGTGTAAACTGATGCATCTTTGATTAAAAGACTGCTAACTGCTGTTCCAATCTTCCACTAACAAGATCACCATAAGTACCACATAAAACAATGCCTCAGCTTGAATGACATGGCACACAGAACACAGAGTCCAAGGCGATTAATGGAACTGTAATTGGGTAATTTCTGCTCTTCAGTCTGAGACGTTTTAATTCGCCCCCGGCTATTCTTGTCCCACTTGTGAAGTGACTGTCATGGTGCATGAGATAATAGTAGAGCCAGCTCCGAGTGGTCAGCTTTATCACTGGCTGATTACAGCACAACGTTTAACTATTGCTGTCATGAGCTGTACAGCAAACATTGAGCCACGAGCAAGGTTCTTAATGAATTGAGCTTTCTGGGAGCACCTCATACACGTTGCCCACCCGGTCATTCTGTAACGATGTAAGAAAGGTTATTGTTCCCTCAGATTCCAAAATATGTCCTCGGCCGAAGCAACCTACCCCTGCTACCATGATAAAATAAAAACAAAATACTGAAGAAGCTGGAAATCTGAAATAAAAATAGAAAATGCTGGAAAAACTCAGCACGTCTGACAACATCTGTAGTGAGAGAGAGAAAAACAGAGCTAACGGTTCGAGTCTGTATGACCCTTCTTCAGAGCTCTGCTGCTGTTGTTTTGGTCTTGTTTCCATCTCAATTATTGCAATTAGACCAAAGTACCTGTGATGGTGATGGTGGTGTAGTGGTCACATCACTGGACTAAAAGTCCAAGGGCCCAGGCCGGCTCCGGGTGGCGGGGGGGCTGCTGAGCTCCAACCCCACTATGGCAGTTAGTACAGTTTAAATTTAATTAATAAAATTATAAATTGAAAGCTAGTCTCAGTAATGGAGACCAAACTGTCTTCAATTATCATAAAAAACCAGAAGGAAATCTGCTGGCCTACATGTGACTCCAGACCCACAACAACGTGGTTGACTCTTAACTGCCTCAGAAATAGTCGAGCAAGCCACTCAGTTCAAGGGCAATTAGGGATGGGCAACAAATACTGGCCTTGCCAGTGACGCCCTCACCCCATGAACTAATTTTAAAAATGATTCCAATCAGAACCCATAACACAATAAAATGCAAAAGGATACGAAGACTTGCATTTCCATAACATGTTTTGTGACCTCAGGACATCCCAAAGTGCCTTACAGCCAATGAGTTGTTTTTTGAAGTATAATCACTCATATAATACATATAGCAAGATCCCACAAACAGCAGTGTGATCATTTTTAAAAATTCATTCATGGGATGTGGGCTTTGCTGGCTAGGCCAGCATTTATTCCCCATCCCTAATTGCCCTTGAGAAGGTGGTGTTGAGCTGCCTTCTTGAACCACTGCAGTCTATGTGGTGCAGGTACACCCACAGTGCTGTTAGGAAGGGAGTTCCAGGATTTTGACCCAGCGGCAGTGAAGGAACGGCGATATATTTCCAAGTCAGGATGGTGAGTAACTTGGAGGGGAACTTCCAGGTGGTGATGTTCTCATCTATCTGCTGCCCTTGTCCTTCTAGATGGTAGTGGTCATAGGTTTGGAAGGTGCTGTCGAAGGAGCATTGGTGAATTCCTGCTGTGCATCTTGTAGATGGTACACACTGCTGCTACTGTGTGCTGGTGGTGGAGGGAGTGAATGTTTGTGGATGGGGTGCCAATCAAATGGACTGCTTTCTTCTGGACAGTGTCAAGCTTCTTGAGTGTTGTGGGAGCAGTGCTCATCCAGGCAAGTGGGGAGTATTCCATCACACTCCTGACTTGTGCCTTGTAGATGGTGGACAGGTTTTGGGGAGACAGGAGGTGAGTTACTCGTCGCACGATTCCTAGCCTCTGACCTGCTCTTGGAACCACCATATTTTTATGGCTAGTCCAGTTCAGTTTCTGGTCAATGGTAACCCCCAGGATGTTGATAGTGGGGGATTCAGTGATGGTAATGCCATTGAACATCAATGACTGGACAATCTGCTTTTGTGATGTTGTTTAAAGGATAAATATTGGCCAGGTTACTGGGAATGACCCCCTGCTCTCCTTCACAATAGTGGCATGGGACCATTTATGTCCATTTAGGAGGGAAGACTGGATCCTTTGGTTCGCACAAAAAGATAGCACCTCCTGCAGTACTATACTGGTGTATCAGCAGTTTTTGTGCTCAAGTCCTGGAGTGGGACTTGAACCCACAATCTCCTAATTCAGGGGCAAGAGTGCTGCCAGCTGCACTACAGCATACACCGAAGCATATTCTTTTGGTCCCTTTCTACTAATTCCAGCACTTGCAATGGGAAAAGTGCAACAGTGACTCGGATGTCCAGTCGGTTTAACAGTGATCTTTAGAAGAGGTGGAATTCATCCTGTACTCAGCATCATGTTGGTCCACTGCTAAGTGCTGAAACACTAAATTATGAAAGCCTTCTCAACAGCTGCTTATTTGCATTGTTTCTGTCCAGCTAATTTGTTTACATTTGTACTTGCAGGTCGAGAAAACCAAGATTCGACCCATTGCTGTAAAGTAAGTTTTTTTTAAAAAAAACCTTTATTTTATGTTGCTGTATTTTCTATTTGTGATCAATAAACACACACTGAAGTGTTTATTATGTTTAGTTGGGGGGATTATTTATGTTCTTTAAGCTATTCAGGTAAGTGATTACACAAGCATGACATTGCAATCCACCTATTACTACCTGGAGGGCAAATGTTTTATGCTAGCCATAAATTATCCAATTCGATTCCAATACAACTTGTGTTTTGTTTCAAGTAACACTGTTTCAGCAAACTTACTCAGCAACTGCGGCAAATATGAAACCGATTGTGTTGTTTTCTTTAAATGAGCTGTAACGAGATTAAAAATAATTATCTTAAGGTCCCCCTATAAATAAACACACAAGAAGAGGCTGTGTCAGTGAGTCAGTGTTAAGGTGACAAGACTTCAAATAGCCTTTAATTAGTTGCATTAGAAATTCAACCCGGTGATAACCCAATACTCGCCCACACGCCTCTGAGCCATGGGATGTCATGGGGAGAAGGGGGGTCAGGTTTGCACTATTAGAAGGATGAGATTAAAATGACCACAGTGGTGTAGACACCTCTCCTTTAATGATAATGATGCCAATGTGTACTTCAGCAGTTAAGCAATGAAAAACTAACTGCTCTAACACAAATGCTAGGCTTCCTACTGAATGCATGAAGTGAACATTCCTACCAACCCAAATATATTTTAAACAGATCCAAGGTGACACTCGGCATTGATGTGCCAGTGGGGAGGGCTTCATGGGGCATTTCCTTTCTTAGATATGAATATGGATTAGCGAGTCTCCTGTACTTTCGCTGCAGATTATTTAGTAGCTACCAGTTGGAATCTTAAACTGACCCATCCTTTTAATAGGCCTGGATGCTTCCTGAGGGAAGTAGTGGAAATGGGTCCCGAGGTCAATTAAAGGCCGATTATTGTTATTGTTGGAAGTGTCTTTAGATTGACAGCCTGTTGGCCTCTTTCCAGTTTATCTCAAGGCCGGAAAAAACAACCAGAAATGACCAAGGTTCCCTCCTCTTTATGTTTAATTTTTTTTTAAAGGTTTTTCAGTTTTGATTGATTGGTGCTTTATTCTGTCTGGAGTGCGACAGCCTGAGTGCAAAAGACAACCTCAATAGTTTGTAGTTCTGATTGAAGGCCTAGTGCTCCCACAGCACAGGACTCCTGCAGGTGACATGTACCAAATTCATATCAATATAGTTACATTTTAAGAAAACCCTCTGGTTTAATTTTCCGGAGGTCATTTTGATGTTGTGCATTAGTGCAAAGTGGATGACACTTTGATGAACAGACAGATTCATATCTCTCCCCACTTGCATTACCATTGACCTCAATATATTTGCCCATTTCATGCATGTAATATGCCACAGAAGGCTGTGGAGGCCAGGTCATTGAGTGTATTTAAGACGGAGATAGATAGGTTCTTGATTGGTAAGGGGATCAAAGGTTATGGGGAGAAGGCGGGAGAATGGGGTTGAGAAACTTATCAGCCATGATTGAATGGCGGAGCAGACTCGATGGGCCGATTGGCCTAATTTCTGCTCCTATGTCTTATGGTCTAATATGAGGATGATCATACATCACAAAATCAATAATACCCTCTCCCACCCTCTGTCAACATCTTGCTTTGGTAACCAGAGTGTTATATTGTTCAAACCTTGGCTGAAGACTGTAACAAAATACTTCACATACTTTATCATTAAAGGTTTATTGTATTGTTATTGCATATAAACACCTGGGTTAAAGCAAGTGAAACATCAACATCAAAGGTCAAATGTTGTTTGTTCAAAAGGAAACAAAGAGTTGGGTTAAATGGGTATCGGGGCGGGCGGGAGGGGGTGTTGGGTGTGTGGGGGTTGGTTAGTGGGGGGGTGCGCGGTGTACTCCACAGGCCAGTTCAAGCCCATTTTTGTTCTCAGTACAAGCAGATGATTTGAACGTGGGCCTGGAGAACACAATCTTGACATTTGCTGAAACGTAAAAGTAGGAGGATTAGGCAGGTAACAAGGAAGACTGGAGGAGACAGTCGGAAGACGTAGGCAACTTATTGGAATGGGTAAGCTGGTGGCAGATGCAATTGAATGTGGAGAAGCATGAAGACACTTTGGAACAAATGGTAGCACACTGTTGTGGACAGTGAAGGAGGTGGCTGGATAGAGAGACCTAAAAGATTAAGCATATAATTCCCATAAAGTGAAAGTGTAGGGAGATTAAGTCATTAAAAAGGCCAGTAGCATTTTGGGTTTCTTAATTAGAATACAAGGAAAAAGGAGTATTGATAAACCTCTAAAAAATATTGGTAAGGCAGCAGTTAGAGCACTAGTGAGAGGTTTTATGTGCCATATTGAAGCAAGTACATTGAAGTCACATAGACTGTGCAACACATTTTTTTTTAAAATTATTAACGGGATGTGGGCTTCGCTGGCTGGGTCAGCATTTATTGCCCATTCCTAATGGCCCTCGAGAAGGTGGTGGTGAGCTGCCTTCTTGAACCGCTGCAGTCCATGTGATAATGTTGGAGTGGGCAGCTATAATTATGAGGAGTGACTTGAGATTCTAGGACTATTTTTACTGATACAAAGCCAAGAGGATATTTACCAAAGTTTTTTTTTAACATTATAAAACACTTTGCTAGATGGACTAAGGAAAGACCACTTCCTCTGATTGAGGAGTCAGTGAGGAAGGAGAGTGAGGAGATAGGATAGGAGTACAGGATGCAATGCTTAAGGAAAAATTTGATAAGCATTTGAAGGTTCATAGTGTGTTTAGTCAAGGGCTAGCATAGAAATGATTAGCTGAATAGCCTGATTCGACACTGTGAACTTCTTTTACTTTACAGTTAAGATTTTTGCGAGAATTCTATACATATGGGGATTAGGCAAGCAGTGTGTGATCAGCAGAGATGAGGGCCTGAATGTTATCATGAAATGGAACTTCGTTTAATGAGGTTATAATTCAAACATTGCTGATTTATTAAATACATAAATAGTTAATAAAGTTTCTCAGTGTAGTTTGGCTGATTCCCAAGGTCCAGGGACTACTCCTGGGTCAATTAAACTTTAATCCGGAGCTCAGTTTTGAAAATATAATGACATGTGCCAGGTTGCCAGGTTACAGAATACATGCATTCTGCATTTGGGGGCTATTGATTCCACAGAGTCTCTGTTAGTTGAGACAAGCAATTTCTGATTGGCCACAACTGACATAATGACAAGCCAGTAAAATAATTTCAGTTTACAACATTAAACAGTACATGAGAGAGAATGAGAAAACAATTCTTAAAGCGTTCACTGTTACTGCCCAATAGGAGATTTTAATGAGATCAGTTTGGCAATTCTGCAGTGTTATATGTATTGTAGGTTCTGTGTTCACACATGATTGGCTGCCTAGTGAGTCCCTGACCTTAAAAAGAAAGGAATGAAATGGCTTGAATTTATATAAGTGCCTTTAGCAATGTTGGGATTTCCAAAAGCTCTTTACAGCCAATTAAACGCTTTTAAGGTGTAAGCACTGTTATAATCTTGGCAGCTAATTTGCAAACAGCAAGATTGCACAAACAGCAATTAAATAAATAATCAGATATTATGATTTAGGTATCGATTGAGGGATAAATATTTGCCAAGACAGTGGGGAGAACTCAAAACAAAAACAGAAAAAGAAATACCTGGAAAAACTCAGCAGGTCTGGCAGCATCGGCAGAGAAGAGTACAGTTGACGTTTCGAGTTCTGTTGAAGGGTCATGAGGACTCGAAATGTCAACTGTACTCATCTCCGCTGATGCTGCCAGACCTGCTGAGTTTTTCCAGGTATTTCTTTTCCTGGTTTTGTTTTGGATTTCCAGCATCCACAGTTTTTTGTTTTTATATAAGTGGGGAGAACTCGCTGCTCTACTTCAAATTGTACCATGAGATCTTTTACATCTATCTGAAAGGACAGACAAGGCCTCAATTTAATGCCTCATCCAAAAAAAAAGACACCTCTGACAGTGCAGTACTCCCTCACTACTGCCATAAAATGTCAGCCTAATTTTGTGCTCAGGTCTCAGGAGTGGGACTTTTGGTCCCCACCACAACCTTCTGACTCAGTGGCAAGAGAGTGCCTCTGTAATCTCTTCCACCCTTACAAGCCTTCAAGATCTCTGCAGTCCTCCAATCCCCAAGTTCTTCCCCTTCACCATTGGCTGCCTTCAGCTGCCTGGGCCATAAGCTCAGGAATTCCTTCTCTAAACCTCTCCCCATGCACCCCACCCCCAAATCTATCTTCCTCTCCTCCTTTAAGAAGCTCCTTTGTCCAAGATTTTTGTTCCCCTGTGCTGACCTCCTTCTGTGCCTCGGTGTCAGATTTTACTTGTTAATGTAGCTATGAAGTGCCTTGTGGTGTTTTACTCCATGAAAGGTGCTATAACAGCAAGTTGTTGCTGTTGCAACTCACTGAACCACGACTGACAATTTCTCTACTGTCTTCTGGGAAGGTGCTAGGGAGAAGGCAGGAACTTTCTTTATAGAGAGGGAGGGGAAGAGAGGGGTCAGGCACATTTCTGCAGAGACACAAACATTGGGCAGACAGCTCGAGCCATGCAGAAAGGAAGGAAGGGAATTTCAAAGGACACATTAACCGCTGTTGGACAAAAGCCACGTTCTAGAGGTACAGCAATGGACAACAATAATGACCTACATGATTACCTGCCTGACAGTTTATCCAGCGTATGGTCTGTACCATGGAGAGAATCTAAAACAATTTGCAATTAGAAAATAGAAAAACAAATGTGGAATTATTGATTATTCTGCTGTGCTAGCTGCTAAGCGAATGGGTTTTGAGTAAGTTAAGAACAGGCCTATAGGTTTAAATGGTGTTATCTAATGTGCCTGAGTGCAGGGAGTCTATTATCACAAAAAAAGTCAGAGGGGAACTGAATGGCAGCCCCCAACCCCTCATATTGGGTAGGAATTGAGTAAAGAGAGAATATCAGCTAGGGTGCAGTCAAAGTCCAATGTCTTGTTTGGGGAATGGTTTATGGTGCCTGAGAGAAGACGAACACAGGGTTGAATATATAATCAAATAAAGAAAAATGAAGTTCAGTATTATAGGCATTAGGCTGAACAATTCTAATTTCACACTGTCAAATACCTCGCACACCTCAAATAATACAAACACTTAGGTTTATTGCTGCATAAATATGATTAAACATTCCTTTAATGGTTATGTTAACAAGGTGTAAAGCTGAATCTCACAATCTTTGACTGTAGGATTATATCATTTCAGGGATTAGCCTTCCCTGCAATCATGCCATGCTTGCTGTGAAATCACAGCCATTACACTGATATATCTAACTAGTCAGCAGTGAGTAAGTCAAATGCTTACTCACAAGAGCAATAGCCAAATACACTGATGTAATTTCATTGTGTTAATGTGTCATTGACTGATATCTTTCCTAAATGCTAAATTTAAAAATAACAGCAAATAGGAATTAGTATTCTTACCATTGGACCTGTTTATTATTCAGTCTCCTTCACATTTTAAAACATAATTTATTAATTTTGAAGTGGGATATAAGGTTATGGAATTAGCTAAACCCCTTCCAAAAAGATTTTATCAAAAACAGTTTTACATGTGTTAATACTCCAACTAAAGTTGTGAAGAAAGGAAGTCCAGGCTCAGCACTGACCTCGAAGAAAGCTGCTCACAAAGACCTAGTGATCTGTGTGGCATGGATCTCCCCTCTCCTGGCATCAGTTTGAATCTGGCATCATCAAGGAGATCTCCAGGGTATAGCGACAGTGATATCATCAAGCAGGCTTGGCAGCCAATCGCATTCAAAAAAGAAATCCGGAATTGAAATCTAGTCTGTAATGGTGCCAATAAAGTATCATCAATTGTCATAAAAGCCTGTCTGGTTCACTAATGTCCTTTAGGGAAGGAAATCTGCTGTCCTTACCTGGTCTGGCCTACATGTGACTCCAAACCCACAGCAGTGGGGAGGTGGTGGTGGCATAGTGGTATTATCACTGGACTAGTTAATCCAAAGACACAGGATAATTCTTTGGGGACCTGGGTTCAAATCCCACTGTGGCAGATGGTGAAATCTGGAATTAAAAAGTCTAGTGATGAAACCATTGCCAATTGTTGTAAAAACCTACCTGGTTCACCAATGTCCTTTAGGGAAGGAAATCTGCTGTCCTCACCTGGTCTGGCTTATGTGTGACTCCAGATCCTCAATAATGTGGTTGACTGTTAAATGCTGTCTGAACAAGGGTAATTGGGCAATAAATGCTGTCCTAGCCAGTGATGCCACACCCAATGAATAAAAAATGTGTGGCTGACTCTTAACTGCCCTCTAAAATGGCATAGCAATTGGCACTTAGTTCAAGGGCAATTCAGGATGAGCAACAAATGCTGGCCTTGCCAGTAATGCTCATGTCCCATGAAATAACGAAATAAATTCTTACAGATGGCAAACCAAGAAGTAATATGCACAGACTACCCTTCACTTTTCATTAAAATTTTACAGAGAGCAAAATAAATGCTTGGACCATACACATGTGAAGCTAAAATATCATAAAAGTCTTGTATAAAAAGTTATTTTAAAAATGTGATTTTTTTTTATCATAATGGAGAAATTTGATATTCCATAAAAATGAAACTAGTTGTCCAGGGTCGATGAAGCTGTTTAGCAGTAATTATGAACTTAGTACACTGTTAAAAACTCATTTACACCTCATTCATCAAAGTGCAACTTTTTCAATGAATTTTACAGTGAAATTAAGAACATTAAAGAACGTGTTTTTTGTCTGTTCAATGATTTCTGCTTAATTGCAGCCAGGGCTGGGGGAGGGAACCTCAACAGCGCGCTCTCTGAAGAAGCATAGAATGACAGGCAACAACTTCTGCATCTCCGTGGGCAGAATCTTCCCCCCGTTGGGGAGGGGGGGGTTTGTGTGGGAACGGGCGCGAGCGGGCGGGTTCCCGACCAGCGCCCCCTAGTCGGGGGCGTACTGCCATTTTATGTGGGCGGGCCAATTAAGGCCCGCCCAGCGTGACGTCCGCCCGGAAGCGCTATGAAAGAGCACGCAGGTCTCCCTGAGGCAAAGTGCTGCCTCAGGGAGAACAGCTCAAGTTTGAAGGTTTCAATAAAGAAGGGGGAAAAAAAATTACTGACATGTCCACTCATGTACCGCTGTCACTTGAGCTGGGACATGTCAATTTCTTTTATTTAAACATTTTATAAAAATGTTAATACCCTCGTGAGACCTCATCCCGCCCGTGGATGAGGTTTCATGTTTTTTTCTAGTTCCCCGCCTGTGCTCCCGGCCTGCCCGCCAACCCTAAGGACGGACGGGCAGGTCCATTAATCAAGTTAATTACTTTTTTAATGGCCTTAATAGGCCTTTGACAGTTCAGCTGCGTGCCCGCCGAACTGAAAATCTAAATGAGGGTTTTATGCGTCAGCGTGTAGGCCCTGCCCCCTCCCCCCACTCGCCAAACAGAAGATTCTGCCCCATGTTAAACTCTGCATGTGTGGACTCCAGGGGGAGAATTTTCCGCCAGGGCCCCGCACACCGACGCGTCAAATGACGCGCGGTGACATCGGGCGTGCGTCCCGACGTCACCGCCCATCATTCCGACCTTTCGTTCGACGGGCGAGCACCAGAGTCGGCTGCGCGTCCGCCGAACTGTTAAAGGCCTGTTTAAGGCCATTAATGAAGCAATTGATATAATTCTCGAAGCTGCCCTTAAGGTTGGCAGGGGGCAGGCGAAGAGCCCAAGCGGCCCTCGCGTTTTGCGTGAAACTTCATCCACGGGATGAGGTTTCGTGAAGGTTTCATTAAAGGAACAAAAATTTTTTTTTTGACAACTCATAAACATGTCCCAGCTCATGTGACACTGTCACATGTCGGAATAATTTTATTATTTCTTTCTTTAAAACTTTAAAAGTGAACTTAATCTCCCTGAGGCAGCTCTGTGCTCTTTTGCGTGCCTGTGCGAAAGGGCGCAGGCCCCGACTCTCCCTCCTCACCACCCCACCCCCCCCACCGCCCGCACAGGCAGCACTGAGCGCTACTGGCCATGCCTTAATTGGCCCACCCATGTAAAATGGCGGCTCGCAGCCAATCTCGGGTGGTGATTGTCTCCGCGCCCGCTCCCGACCAGCCTGCCCAACAGGCCGAAGATTCTGCCCCAGTAAATCACTGTCAGTTTCTGAGGAACAGCGACAGCAAAAGCTGACAGCTTCACCTATTACTATCGCATAATCATGGCTATTAGGCAGTGATGTACCATATCCCACAGTTTCATGTCATTATATTTCTGTTCATTTTCCTTCATTGTCCCAAAGTTTTTACTTCCCATAAATGCTTGAGTTACAATTCTCATGCCAGCATGCCTTGCAAATTTGCCATTTATTTCATGGATTTGAAATTATACCAACCTCAATTTGCATTTATTTAGCACCTTTAGTGTAGAATAAATGTCCCTCAAGGTACTTCAGAGAAATGTGATCAGCAGGAAAGGAGCATTGAGCCTTAAAGAAGACACTGGGAGAGAATAACCACACTCTTGGTCAGAGAGGTGGCTCAGAGAGTTACAAGAACACAATTAGAAGCACCAGTATGCCATTTGGCTGCTCAAGGCTGCTTCGCCATTCATAAGATCAGGGCTGATCTGAGTGTGGCCTCAACTCCACCTATCTTTCTACCGCCCCCATAACCCTTGACTCTCTTGTCAATCAAAAATCTGTCTAACTCACCTTTGAATATATTCAATGACCCAGCCCCTACTGCTCTCTGGGGGAGAGAATTCCACAGACTAACGACCCACTGAGGGAAAAAGAAATTTCCTCATCTCAGCCTTAAATAGGAGACCCCATAATTTTTGTCTCTTGCTTAGCCAACCAATCCTCTATCCATGCTAATATGTTACCCCCTACATCATAAAATTTACTTTGTGTACAAACCTTTCATGTGGTGCCTCATCGAATGCCTTTTGGAAATCCAAATACACTACATATACAGGTTCCCCTTTATCCACCTTGCTTCTTACTAGCTCAAAGAACTCCAATAAATTGCTCAAACATGATTTCCCTTTCACAAAACCATGTTGACTCTGCCTGGTTGTATTCTAAATGTCCTGATGTTACCTTTTTAATAATGAAATCTTACATTTTCCCAATGGCAGATGATAGGCTAACTGGCCTATAGTTATCCTGCTTTCTGACTCCCTCCTTTCTAGAATAGTGGTCTTACATTCGCGATTTTCCAATCCGATGGGACCTTCCCCGAACCTAAGGTATTTGGGAAGTCACAACTAATGCATCTATTTTCTCTGCAGCCATTTCTTTTAAGACCCCAGGATGCAGGCTAATAGGTCCAGGACTTCCAGCTTTTAGTTCTAATAATTTTCCCAGTATCTTTTCCCTAGTGATTGTGATTGTTTAAAGTTTCTCCCTCCCTTTTGCCTCCTGATTTTCAAGTATTCTTGTTTTTTTTTTTGGGTCTTCTACAGTGAAGACTGACACAAAATACCTGTTCAATGCTTTCACTATTTCCTGGTTTCCCATTATTAATTCACTATTCTCACCCTCTAAGGGACCAACAGTCACTTTGGTTACTCTTTTCCTTTTTAAATACTTATAGAAACTCTTACTATCTGTTTTTATATGTCTAGGTAGCAATTTCTCATACTCTGATTTCGCCCTCTTTTTTTAAGCTATTCTTTGCTGGTTTCTAAAATCTGCCCAATCTTCTGACCTGCCATTAATCTTCACAGTACTGTTTGCTTTTGCTTTCAACTTAATACCATCTTTAACTTCCTTATTTATCCAGGGATGGTGCATTCTTCTCATAGAGTATTTCTTTCTCAATGGAATATATCTTTACTGAGAGTTATGAAATGTCTCTTGAACTATCTGCCACTGCTCCTCTACTGTCCTATCTTTTAATCTATTTTCCCAACTCACTTTAGCCAACTCTGTCTGCCTACCCTTGTATTTGCCATTACTTAAATTTAAGACACTTCTCACCATCACACTGAATGTAAAATTCTATCGTGGTATGATTGCTATTGTCTAGAGTCTCTTTTACTCAGAAGGCTTTAACTTATCCTGTTTCATTACATATTACCCGATCTAAATTGTCTGTTCCCCAATTGGCATTCCCCGGAATGTACTGCTCTAAGAAATTGTCCCATAAACACTCAATGAACTTATCTTCCAGGTTACCTATGCCAGTCTGTTTCATCCAATCTATATAAAGATTGAAATCAGCCATGATTATAATTATTATTCCTCCAAACCTTCATTATTTCTCCCTGCATATTCTGTCCTACAGTGTACCTACAGTTAGGAGGCCTATAAACTACTCCCCTAAGTGACTTCTTACCTTTGCTGTTTCTTATCTCAACCCAAACCGATTCTACATCTTGATTTTCTGAACTACGGTCATCTTGCACTACTGTACTAATGTCATCCTCAGCTAACAGAGCTACCCCACCGCCTTTTCCTAGCTTCATGTCCTTTTGAAATGCCAAATAACCTTGAATATTTAGGTCCTAGCCCTGGCCACCTTGCAACCACATCTTTGAAATGGCTATCAGGTTATAAATATTTATTCTTTTTCTGCTATTAATTAATCTGTTTTGTTATGAATGCTGTGCACATTCAGATACAGAGCCTTCAATTCTGTCTTTTTACCAATCTTGCAAACTCTGGCCTTATCTACGGGTGCACTTTTAAGTGTACATGCTCTGTCCCTTCCTGCCACACTATCCGTACCTATGTCTGTACCCTGCTGTATTACCTTGTCCTTTCTCTTTAATTTACCACATCCCCCCTCATGCGATAAAAGCAAAAAAAATAAAAGCAAAAAACTACAGATGCTGGAAATCCAAAACAAAAACAAAAATAGCTGGAAAAACTCAGCAGGTCTGATAGCATCTGCGGAGAGGAACACAGTTAACGTTTCGAGTCCGAATGACTCTTCATCAGAACTAAGGAAAAATAGAAAAGAGGTAAAATATAAGCTGGTTTAAGGGGGGGTGGGACAGGTAGTTCTCTTTAATTTACCACATCTCCCCTCATGTGATCCCTCACCCCCGCTATTTAGATTAAAACCCTCTCTACCACTTCAGTTATGTGAATCACCAGAACACTGGTCCCAGCATAGTTCAGGTGAAGACTGTCCCAACCATACTGCAGCCTCTTTCCTCAGTACTAGTGCCGATGCCCCATGAATGAAACTCAATTCTCCCACATCAGTCTTTGCACCATGCTTTCAACTCTTTAATCTTATTTGCCCTACACTAATGTGCTCGTGGCTTAGGCAGTGATCCCTGTCAAAGATGATATTATAGAAAAAGAGGGTGATGGAGGGATTTAGGGAGGGAATTCTAAACGTACAGCCTCAATGGTTGTAGGTATGACCACCAAGCGACCCGTAAAGGAGAGGGAGGGCACACGAGAAGATTTGCAGGGAACGGAGAAATCTTGGGGAGTTTTAGGGCTGGTGGAGGTTATTGAAATGGGGAGCAGTAAGGCCATGTGGGGATTGAGTATTAGGATAGGAGTATTAAATTGGATGTGTTACAAGGAACTGGGAGCCAGTGTTGGTTAGCAAGTGTGATGGGTGAGCAAGACTTGACACAGATTAGGATGCAGGCAGCAGGGTTTTGAGTGAGATGGATCACCTGGACTCTGGGGGTTGGGAAGTCAGCCAGGAAAGCTTTGGAATAGCCAAGTCTTCTGCACAATCCCTGAATTAACTGCAGAAAATGTGCTGTTCCTTGTACATTATCCATCATATCATCTGGTGCTGTCTTCAGTTTACGTTCTGATATCTGAGTGCTGTATGAATATTGAAGGTTAATCTGAAAGGAATCATGGAAAAATATCATTAGCAGTAAATGCTGCAGTGAAAACACTTGACAGAATTGCCGCTGGAGATGAATAAAAACTGGTGCTTCAAATTTTCAGTACTAACCATATATGTAATATCACACACATATTAATGAAGAAAAATTGTTATTAGGCCATATGTGATATTAAAATTTTATAAATGTAATTTGGCCAACAGCCATACGTGCTAATAAAAATTCATTGAAAACTACTGCACTTTTGACATTTGCCAGAACCAAGTAAATAGTCACTTTTGTTGCTGAGAAATGAGGTCTCAGTTTTTACATAGTCGGATAGCAACAGGAAGGAGCAACATGCATGTATTATAGCGCCTTTCACAGCCTCAAGACTTCCAAAAGTGCTTTAGAGCCAATGAACTATTGTTAAAGTGCAGTCACTGTTGTAATGTAGAAATGTGGCAGCCAATTTGAGTACAGCAAGCTCCCACAAAAAGGAATGGAATAAACCATCTATTTTAGGCATTGGCTGAGGGATAAATATGGGCCAGGACACTGGGACGAACTACCTTGTTCTTTCTCTCTGCGCGATTTGAGAGAGCTGGTGGGGCCTTGGCTTTAATGTCTCATCTGAAAGCAGCACCCCAACTGTGCAGCACTCCCTCACAGCCACACTGGAGTAATTGCCTAGATTATGGGTGCAAGTCTCTATCGTCAAGCTTGAAGAGACAGGGGAGCTCCCCACTGGACTACGACGGCTAATGATGGACAGTATTTCGCAATGTGCGGCATGAGTTCATTATTTCACTAATTTCCAGATTATTTCTGGATAATGGCAGGAAGATACTTTGATGCAGAAATGCACTTCGGCCTGTTCCTCCCATATTATCACATGCTTATGAAAATGAGGACGTTTGGCCTGTTGCTCCAAGGCTTTGGTTTGATTTTCTCTGTGCGTTGCCAAAACAGCCATCATGGCTTTAAAAGATAAATGATAAATGATGAAAGATGAAGTGGCTGAATGGACTAGACCTTTACCAACTGTTATACAAGGGCATGAAACCTGTCCCACTGTTAGAACACTCTTTACCTCCAGTGTTTCTCAGGGAAAACCCTAAGCATTAGAAAAACACCCTTGACTATTAAATTTCATTTTCCTTTCCTTGCATTCCTATTCACAGCCAGCAGTAGAACAGGCAAGAAAAATGTACCTATTATGCAATTATGTCTATTACGCAAATGGCATTAAAAGTTCACGCACTAAATGTGGCTAGTCATGATCTGAACTGTAAATTTAAAAACCGAAGTTTATAACCTTTCTCTAACAGCAGATTTTCATGACTTGATAAATGGGAATTCAAATAGCCCAGCAGACCCCTTGAGAATATGCCTAATGTATGGCAATCGCAGAAATGATGTCAATCCCTCCAACAATCATAACAGTCATCCTTCACCTATTTGTGAAAAACTAATTGCTGCTGCTCGCAAAAGGGTCACTCAGTTAACTTCATGCAAATAAATTCTTGCCTTTTGTTTCTGCTCAAAGTGCTCATATCTGCAGGTCCATATGATGAATGGTTGGCTCCACTAGTTAACAATCATTGCCCATAAAGCAGCAGGTCCAGTTGAAACTGATCCTACAAACTATCTGTCTTTCCATTAGGAGGCAGATGGAATGAATCAGTGACTAGGTGAATGTCCCATTAAATTGACATGTCCATTGATCAGCAGCTTGCTTTGTGCTGAAACAAAAAGTTTACCTCCCACTATGGAAGTCTTCTACTACCTTTGTGAGCTTGAGTAATAAAGATCCTTCAACCTGTTTGATTTCACACTTCCAGAACACCGACTCCACCATCTTCCCATTACAGCATTTTGTAGACTCTAAAATCAGTCCAGTGTTCTTGCCTTGATCAATCTTTCGGTCAACTCGTCCCAGCCTCTGTGTTTCTTTTCTGTTTGTTCTGGGGTTGTGGCCAAAGTCAATTGTGGCAAGACAGTATTAGTTGCCTACACCCTGATACATTGAGAAGCTGGTGGGGAGCATTCTCCTTGGGCTTGAGGCTTTGCTGCTGACAGTAAAGCAGAGAGGAGAGAGTGGTTGAAAAGGAGGCCAGAATCAAAGGATAGAGAGCAACAGGCTGGAACGCTGAGCTGAGGAAGATTGCAGAAGAAGGGGAGAAGCCAACTGGGACTTTGTACAGGCAAGCAGCTGTGTCCATGCCTTTACCAACCTCATCAGGAGATGCACAGGAGGAATCTCTTTGATGTCTCTGCCATCGGATTTACCTTGACTTCCACTGTCCAGCTTCTAACTACCAACAGTGCCGTAGCAGGCACTTTAAGGGTTAACTCTCTCCATTTGTGTACAACTGCTCGATACAAGTGGATCATCCAGTTGGTGACAATCCCACCATCAGCTTCTGGCAGTTACAGTTGGAGGCACAGCTTTCAAAGTCAGCAATATCTCCTTCACCTACACTAACCCCACTCATTCCCCTGAGCACGCCTCACATCGAACGATGTTAAATGAGCAGCACAGCATTGTGTCATGCTTCCTGAACAGTACAGAGACGTGTAGCTGCTTCGACTCTAACCTGATGAGGTACAATAGCTACAAACTATTAAAAATAATCCTACATTTCACTGGAAGGTGTAATGGTGGGGGTCATTCCTTTAAACACATACCTGGAACTCAGTCCTCGATACCCACTAAAGATTACATCAATGTTGCTGAAACAGAGGCTTCAATTATTCTGCAGAGTGCATAAAATAATTCATTCTGCAATTTCCTCAGGCAGCTTCCATGATTTAGATGTATGCGTGCTGGTGAAGGCCCTTGACATTGCAGTGTCAATTACTGTTGTTCTGACAACTGAACTTGGGATATAGTCAATTTATTAACAAAAGGAGCTCTCAGATATCCTGCTACAGATTAAATTAATTCTTACCTTTATTCTGCTTTGTTCTTTGTTTTGTAATACATTTTGAGAAGCGATTATGCAAAGGAGAATTTATGGCTGAATGGTGAAAAATGACCCCTTTTCCAGATAAGTTAACTGAGAAACAGATTGCAACCCCCTTGCACTGAGGCATTACAACAGTAACCACCCTTCAAAAGCGTCTCGCTGGCTGGAGAGCGTTTTGGAATGTCCTGCAGTTGTGAAAGGGCGCTACTGAAAATGCAAGGGTTCCAAGTCCCTCTTCACCAACCGAACGCTTGCAGACTCAATCCCAGATCTCCATCCCCACGTCAGGAGCGCAGCATCGGGAGATTTCCCAGCTCGGCGAACCCGACCTTTAAAAGCAGCCGCCCACAGGTGGGATTTTCGGTCGTGGCGGGGAGTGGGCTGAAACAGGAGACTGTGCGGGCGAACCCGGAACAAATCTGCAGGCTGCCGGGCCAGGAGGCAGGCTGGGCTGAAGGCCTGCCTCTGTGTCTCGGCACTGTGTTTAAATAAATCAAAACTAATAATAAAACAAAAAACATCCCTCCAGCCCTCGCCCTCCCACACACTCCCTACGTCCATCCATGCTAACCTATGCCCCCCCACTCACCCCCATGGCCCCCACATTCCTGTGCCAACTTGGTTACCCTCCCCTCACGTCCCATGACTTCTCACAACCCTGTGCCAACTTAGTGCCCCTCTACCCACACCCCCATGACCCTTTACACCCCATTCCAATTTAATGCCCTGCTACCCACACCCCATGGCCCCTCACACCCCTATGCCAACTTAATGCTCCTCTACCAACCCCCATTGCCTTCACACCCCCTACACCAGCTCATGCTAACCCATGCCTCCACCACCATCCTTTGCCTTCACCTCCTCCATGTCAACTCACCTTGGACCATCCCTTGACAGCTTTGCCACTTCCTGGGTAAGTTTTACAGATTTGACAAGTTTGACACTTCCTGGGTAGCTTTGACAGATTTGACACCTGGACAGCTCTTCAACATTTCCTTGACAGCTGGACATTTCCTTGACAGCTGGACATTTTCTTGACAGTTGGACAGTCCCTGGTCAGCTGGACATTTCCTTGACAGTCGGACATTTCCTTGACAGCTGGACATTTCCTTGACAGTTGGACAGTCCTTGGTCAGCTGGACATTTCCTTGACAGCTGGACATTTCCTTGACAGCTGGACATTTTCTTGACAGTTGGACAGTCCCTGGTCAGCTGGACATTTCCTTGACAGTCGGACATTTCCTTGACAGCTGGACATTTCCTTGACAGTTGGACAGTCCCTGGTCAGCTGGACATTTCCTTGACAGTTGGACAGTCCCTGGTCAGCTGGATACCTCTTTTAGGGCTTGACAGTTCCAATGAGCTTGTGTGTAAAAAGTGCATAATGATGTTCACTTTTAACAATCCCAAAGGATGCCTTACCTCTCCCAAAGGTGTCCCGGAACCCTATCCAAAGGGGTACCTTACCTCACCAAAGGGGCATCCCGGCTATCCATAAGAATCCACCAAGTTTAGACCTCTTCTCACCTGTTCAAATCTGCGCATGTGGGATTGCCCACTCCTGTTCTTCCAAAATCCCACTTCAGTGGAGGCAGCTGGTGATTTAAATGGTCAGCTCTGCGAATCTCACATGCACGAACCCCGGCCTGACTCCGGTCCCGCCCTCGCAATGGTAGGACATGGTGGATTCGGGAGCGGGACTTAGGGTTTTCTGTCATATTCCGGGATTTTCGCAACGAATCCAGGCCTCGGTGTTTCGAACGTACAGGTAGAAGCTTCACGATCAGCTTTGGCTTGACTATCTCACTCCTATGTTACCTGCTAACTGCACTCCGTCCATTCATTTGAATGAATGGAAAATTGTGGGCTGATTCCACAGAATTACACAGAACTACAGCATAGGGGCATCTGCCCAACAGGTCTATGCCAACATGTAGGCTTCACCAGAGCCCCCTCCCAACCCCATTTACTCAACCTCTACATATCTTTGTATCCCTTTCTCCCTCGTATAACTACTTACAAAAGAATAGTTAGAATGTGGAACTCGCCGACATCAATAAAAGTGACCGTTGTCATTAAATTGTCATTAAAACCTAACTCGTTCATTAATGTCCTTTAGGGAAGGAAACCTATCATCCTTGCCCAATCTGGCCTAAGTGTGACTCCAGTCCAGAACTGGGAGGTTACATCTACTGTTAAAGAGGATACAAAATGGGTCAATTTTCTCGAGAAAAGGGAAAGTTGAGGAGTGACTAGCAGAGACGGCAAAGATTATGAAAGCTCTTGATAGAGTGAACGTATCGAAAATGTTTCTGCTCGTGGGGGGGGGGGAACACCAAAACTAGCAGCCATAAAATAAGGTAGTCACTAATAAATCCAATAGGGAATTCAGGGGAAGTGTTTTTACTCAAGGTTTGTGTAGAATGTGGAACACGCTGCCACAAGATGAGTTGGAGAGGGGTAAGAGGAGGCTGGCGCTGAACATAAACACTGGGATAGACCGATTGTGCTGAATGGCCTGTTTCTGTGCCGAAAATACAAGGCCATTCCAGGTAGCTCCACACCAACAAGGCCGACTCTCCATCAGGTCAGAGAAATCGGGATGGGCAATAAATGCCAGCCTTCCCAGCGGCAGCACATTCTGAGATTGAATCTTACTTCAAAAAGAGAGAAGGTGCCAGTGCCACAGTCTTCAGTTGCAGCCTGGCTGCCCGCTCACACACATACTCCACAATAGGCTTTAACAACACGCTGCAGAAGCAAAGAGGTGGATGTATTAAGGAAATTTACTTCAGATTGTTTTCAGAGTTGTAATATAGCAGGTCAGTAATCAAATTGTACCTCATAACACGGGCTGTAAAGAATGTGATTAGCAGCGACAGTGAAGATTGCAAACTGAATTATCATTTGATGGCTTAGTCACACATTTTCATATGGCAAGATATAAGTGCCCCAAGGTCACCACTAGCAAGTAAATTTGCATATCAGGGACTTAGGCTTACACAGAATGAATTATGGTATAGATGTGATGCTCCGAAGCATCTGTGCATCACAAGATCAATTATTTATACACCTACTGAAGTGTGTCTTAGAGAGATTTCCCCTAGTTATTCCGAGCACATAATTGCCAGACTTCTGCATCCACATTCAGCACCAGTGTGTAGGTGTGAGATTCTAACACTAGTTACATCTATAATAACCTATTACAACTCTTGATATAATGTTTAATAAACAGATTCATTGACTTTTAGCTGAAGTGCAAGGTAATATTTTCCTCTCTATTTTGGTTTGTAGAATCATACTAATCTCAGACCTTGAAGCCTAACAGGATTTACAGTTAACTGCCCCATATTGTACGCCTGTGACAGTCAGCTAGATCATTTTAGGAAGACCTTACATTAAGTCAGCATAAAAGTTAAATACCTGTAATGGATAAATTTAGAAGAGGAAAATTCTATAGCAGGGAGACAAAGGGGAGAGGGAGAAAGATTGATGTAAAAATTCCCCAAAGAATCAGTAATGAACAATTGAACAAAGCAAATTGTGGAACCTTACAGCACAACAGAGGCCATTCAGCCCATCGTGCCAGTGCTGGCTCTTTGAAAGAGCTATCCAAATAGCCTTCCTTCACCCACTCAATGCACATCACCCTGTAATCTTCCTTTTCTTTTCAACTTTGTATCGAATTCGCATTTGAAAATTACCATTGAATGTGCTTCCATCACCCTCTCAGGCAGTGAATTCACAATCATAATAACTTATTGTGTTAAACAGGAATACTGCCCATCTTTACTGCCGCTACCCCCCACCACCACCCCCCCAGCCGCCCACCCACCACTTGGCCCTTTTGCCAATTACCTTAAAAGTGACAGAAAAATATAGAGGTGCATCATTTAGGCCAAGTGATCTGGGCCTAAATTAGATGTAGGCCCCTTCGTAAAAATGTTTAGGTTTAAGGAAACATTTCCCAACTTGACCCTGCCATTGTGCACTCTGACCTGCAAATGCGGACACACGCAGCTTATGAAATTATTCCACGGACAGTGAGATAGACTGCGTTAATCTATGCTGTTTCTTTAGAAAAGAAGAGTTGGCTTTGCAAGGGTAGAAATGATGATCGACTGGGCTCATGTACGAACATTCAGTGCAGTTGTACTACATTTCCATGTTTGTTATGTGTAGATTGACACCAATGTAAAAGCAGTGCAAGAGGATATAGGGTGTGAGCATATTAATTCATTCATACTAACCTGCTCTACCCTGTGATGTTATAAATAGGCTCAAATCATATAATGTTGACTGAAACCGTTTTATTATTAGGGCTGAGTGAATGGCAAATAGTCAGGTGACCTTGCAATGATAAAGAGGCAGTCAGTCAGTTCAACATAATAATATGATTGTTACAGATGAGGATGGTCAGCATCTTCATGTCTTTTCTTTTGTCCTCCTCGCTCTGCAGTAAGGGAAAGATTAAAAATTGGAATGGAGGTGAGGCTTACCCAGTGTGCACTGGGTTGGCAAAAGGCCTTGATTCAATCTGTTTAGGACAGCAACTCCCTGTTACCTCTTGCTCTCCAGCTTCAAAAAGCTGAGGAAATAGGAAAAGAAAGACTTGCATTTATACAGTGCTTTTCACGACCACCAGAAGTCCCAAAGCAAATGACGTTCTTTGGAAGTGCAGTCACTATTGTAATGTAGGGAACGCAGTAACCAATTTCCTTATAGCAAGCTCTCACAAACAGCAATGCGACAGTGACCAAATTATTTGTTTTTGTGAATTGGACTGAGGATAAATATTGGCCAGGATTACAGAGAGAACTCCCCTATACTTATTTGAAATAGTATCATGGAACCTTTTACATCTACCCAAACAGATATACGGGGCCTCGGTTTAACATGCGAGCACTCCCTCAGTAGTGCACTGGAGTGTCAGCCTTGATTTTTACACTCAAGCTCTGGAGTGGAACTTGAAACCAGGACTTTGAGATTCAGAGACCAGAGTGCCACCAATGGAGCCATGGACAACACTGTCCCACAAGCCTGGATTTATCAGCAGGAGGGCAGCAGTTTACAGTCTCCAATGTCAAACTCCCAGGAGAACTGAATAAATCCATGAGACTGAGGCTCATTGGGAAGCTGGGGCTGGTGAGAAGTGGTCACAGTACTTGAACCATCTGTGGGAGCAGGAATCACACGGCTGGATTACATCCAGCTGGGAGGCCACAACAAAGGCTCAAAAAGACCTTTGTTGTGGCCAAGGGACAGATTCTTCTGTGTAACTTGTGTCTTCCTTACCGAGAACCATATGCGTATCCTAATCAGTATCGAGGCCTAAGTTTTGTTTATCTTAAACCACACGTGATTATAACTAATACCATCTTTCATCGGTTGCTTTTGAAACCCAGTTTGACCACAGGCCGTATAATGAATACATAGAAATGGCTGCTTACATGTGATTAAGTACAACAAGATGGTCCGCTACAGAGGAAGTAAGGACATCAAGCATGAGCTTCAAAGTATAAGCTGCAACTTTTCCAGTTGCTATTTTACAATTTCTTTTTATTCATTGATATATTTTATACAGTATTAGGAGTAATAAGAATCGTAGTGCTGCTCTTTAATGCCATGCATGTAATATCCAGAACATAATTACAGATATTTGGAAGACCATTCAGTCCAATGTTAGTTCCTTTGTCCTGAAGGACTTACCGTCACTCACTGCACCATTCAACTGTCTCTTGAGTAATTACAGGGCCTTTGCTTCTATTATTTTAACATGGAAGCTCATTGCGTGTGTTCCTGACCTCGCAAGACAGACCTGTCACCCATAGTAAATAACATAGCAATTAATAACATGTAATGATTAATCAATGATATGAAACAATTAATTGTGTACTAATCATTATAATTTTTATTCACTGAAAACATGTGGGTGTCACTGGCAAGGCCGGCATTTATTGCCCATCCCTAGTTGCCCTTGATAAGGTGGTGGTGAGCAACCTTCTTGAATACAACTGAGTGGCTTGCTTGGCCATTTAAGAGTCAACCACATTGCTGTGGCTCTGGAGTCATGTATAGGCTGAACCGGGTAAGGACAGCAGATTTCCTTCCCTGAAGTTTGTAAACCAGGTGGGTTTTGATAGCAATCCAGTGGTTAATTCCATGTTCGCTAAATTCATTAATTTTAAAATCTCAAGCTGTTATAGTGGGATTTGAACTGATGTCTCTGGATCATCAGTCTTGGTCTCTTGCCTTGTTAGTCCAGCAACATAACCTCTATGTCACCATACCCTTATAGCATAAATGATATGAAAAAAATCATTAATATGTAATAATCAGTAATGGTTTGGGCAATAAATGCTCACACCCTGTGAAAGAATACATTTTTAAAAAATTATGAAATGGAATAGTTAGTAACGTGAATCAATCAAGATATGAAAAAAATCAATAATATGATAATCAATAATATGAAAATATCAATAACATATAACAATCAATATCATTAATCTATCAATAACCTAGCAATCAAGAACCTTCATCTTCCTTTCACTGAGACTGAGACAAAAAAACTCTTTGATTTTAACTTAGTTAATCCTGATATCCTTCCCTCTCAGTTATTTGGGATACTTTTCTAAGCCTTGTTCACTGCCAGTGCCCAAGGCAAGTATCTATCCTGTGAAGTTGCTTCACTGCAATGAAGGGACTAAGGGGCTGAGCAACATGGGTCTTGAATTACCAAAGTAACTTGCACCAGGTTTGTGTCAAGGTCAGTTTCACTGCAGTATTCTGGTGTTTCATATTTTGTGTTAAATTAAATTCAGCAGAGTCGTAAAGACCGAGCCTCCAGAAGCTGTTAAAATTATGTATGGTGGAATTATTGGATTCAGTGTGGTAAGGAAGTAAATTTCATTTCATTGTCAAGTGGCCTTTCATTCATCTAGGCCTGAAGAGCTCGTGATGCTTCTTGTTGAGTCTTTCCAACATTCTACCCAAAATCCTGACTGTCGGAATGTCCAGCAACATCGCCATAAGACATCAGCTTCTTGAGGGTGTAAAGATGGGCGTTCTAGTCCCCTTTCACCAGCCCGTGGCCTGGTGATGAAAGAATGTGGTTTTAATTCAATTTGATCGGACTGAGTCAGTTCACTACAGGACATTTCATCTTTGTGATGCTTTAGAAAGACAGCCTTGTGGAGAGGGCTCAATATCGCAAAAACAGAGCAGGCTTGATGGGCCAAATGGTCTACTCCTGCTCCTATTTCTTATGATCTGATCATTATCATGTTGCTGTTTATGGGAGCTTACTGTGTGAAAATTAGCTGTCATGTTTCTCACATTACCACCTTGATAACACTTCAAAAGTACTTTATTCGCTATAAAGCGCTTTGGTATGTCCTGTGGTTATGAAGAGTGCTTTTTTCTTTACCCCTTTTTCTTTCAAATATAAAAGAGCAACGAATTAATACTGAGCCAGAGGTTGTCAATGAATTTGGAGGAATTAGGATGAATTAAATGAGGGTCTGCTCCTGTTATTAGGACCTCATTCGAGAGGAGCACTGACTCCAGAATTCCCAATCATAGATTCAGGCCTCTCGTTGTGGACTCAGATAGGTCAGTTCGGTGAGAACTTTGATCTCCACTTTCACCCACAAGCTTAAGCAACTGGTGTATTCCTGCAATGTCACTAGACAAACCTACGGTCAGAATTTTAGGATGACGGAAAAACTCAAGTCAGAAGCATCGCCAGCTCCTCAGACAAAGGGTGACTTGATGATGAAGTAAAATTTACTTCTTCACCACATTGAATCAAATAACTCCTCCATACATAATTTTAACAAGTGCTGAAGACATTGGCTGATTCTGCTATTGAATTTACTTCAATAGAAAATATGACACACCTGAATAATTGAGTAAAACTGACCTTGATGCAAACCTGGTGCAAACTCACTTGGCAATTCAGTCCCATAGTTTCTTCATGGCAGTGAGGCAACTTCACAGGGCAGTGAGGTGTCTTCAGAGTACTGCGGAGTCCACTGTAGAGGTCAACATGGTTTGCAGAACTCCTAGTTTTTCAGTATCTCCTTTTGCCAGCAGAAAATTGGGAGTGAGGCAAATCAGACACAAATTGTCTCATCTATGTCATGATGTGTGAGCGCCTCAGTGGACCACCACAATGTTTACCCACCTAGAATTACATAGAACCTCTATCACTGAATCAGACCGATTGGCCCAGGCAGTCTCTGCATGAGCACTAGTCTCAATCCGTGCCCTGCCCCATTCCCTTGTCCGTTTCTAATCCTTTACATATGAATTAGGAGCAGGAATAGGACATTTGGCCCCTCGAGCATCTCAACCACACATTCCTGCCTACCCAAATAACATTTCACCCCCTTGTAAATCAAGAATCTATCTAACTCTGCCTTAAAAATATTCAAGGACTCTGCTTCCACCACCTTTTGAGGAAGAGCGCTCCAAGGACTCACAACCCTCTGGAAGAAAAAAATTTCTCCTCATCTCTGTCTTAAATGATCAACCTCTTATTTTTAAGCAGTGGTACCTAGTTCTAGATTCTCCCACAAGAGGAAACATCCTCTCCACATGGATCTTAAAGGTTTCAATCAAGTTACCTCTTACTCTTCTTATTCCAGTGGGTACAAACCTAACCTGTCCAGCCTTTCCTCATAAGACAACCCGCCCATTCCTGTTATTAGCCTAGTAAGCCTTCTCTGAACTGCTTCTAACGCATTTACATCTTTCTTTAAGTAAGGAGACCAGTACTGTGCACCATACTCCAGGTGTGGTCGCACCAATGTAGAACTGAAGCATAACTTCTCTACTTTTGTAATCAATTCCCCTCACAATAAATGATAACATTCTATTAGCTTTCCTAATTACTTGCTGTACCTGCATAATAGCCTTTTGTGATTCACGAACTAGGACACCCAGATCCCTCTGATCTCAGAGCTCTGCAATCTCTCACCGTTTAGATAATAAGCTTCCCTTTTATTCTTCATGCCAAAAAGAATGATTTCACATTTACCCATATTGTACTACATTTACCAGATCTTGCCCACCCACGTAACCTATCTATGTCACTTTTTGGCTTCTGTACGTCCACTTCACAATTTACTTTCCTACCTATCTTTGTGTCATCAGCAAATTTAGCTGTTATTTCTTCGGTCCCGTCATCCAAGTCATTCAGATAAATTGAAAAAAAGTTGAGACCCCAGCACTGATCCCTGTGGCACACCACTCATCACATCCTGCCAACCTGAAAAAGACCCCATTTTATGCCAACTCTCTGCTTCCTGTTAGCTGGCCAATCTCCTATCCATGCCAACATGTTATCCCCCTATTCTATGAGGTTTTATTTTCTGCAATACCCTTTGATGTGGCACCTTATCAAACCAATTCTTAAACGTTGACATAGGCCTGGCCTGGATTTTTCACCACGACAGACGTCCTAGCCCAGAGGTCGGAATTCCCGTCCCCCGAACACGGCGTGTCCTATATTCGCAGGGACGGGAATGGATTCGGGCTGGCGATCACGCGGGCGCCTTTTACGGTGGGAGCTGGCCGTTTAAATTATCAGCTGCCTCAACTGAAGTGGGATTTTGGTAGGCCAGGAGTATGACACCCAACGTGTGCAGATTAGACCAGGTAAGAGTTGTTCTGAACTTGGTGGATTTGTTTGGATAGCCAAGGTACCCCTTTGGATTTGGCCCCGGGACGGCTCTGGGGGAGGTAAGATGCCCTTTGGGGTCGGTCAGGTGCCCTTTGGGGTAGATCAGGTGCCCTTTGGAATTGTTAAAAGTAGGCATAAAAGTGCATAAAAAGTGCATTAACTCATTACTGTCAAACTCTTTGGAACTGTCAATAGACTTGTCAAAATCAACTCTCAAAACTGTCAGAAGCACCTGTCAAAGGAACCTGTCAAAGGGAGCTGCCAGAACTGTCAAGAGGACCTGTGAAGACTCTCAAGAGGACCTGTCAAAAGCAACTGTGAAAGCGAGCTGTCAAGTAGTCAAAGCATTTAAAAAACCTGCCCTTTAAATTTTTGAAAAAAAAAATATCTGAGGCATAAAAAATTGCCTGCTATGACTACAGACAGGGTCATAGGTTGGCATGGAACGTCAGGGGAGACTTGCAGGTTGGGTTCAGGGGCATAAGGTGGAATGGAGGGTATTAGGGGTTATCGGGGTGAGTGGGGTAATGAGGCAGCATGGGTTGGCAGGGATGGGGCACGGGAAATGTGTGGGAGGCGAGAGGTTGAGGGGGAGGGATGTTTTTATTGCTTTAATGTTTTCTTTTCAATCTTTCATGTAGTGCTGGTGCACAGAGTCTGGCCTTCTAGATGGCCTGCCTCTGCACCCGGCAGCCTCTGCATTCATTCCGAGCCCAACTTCTAATCCCAGCCCACCCCGCCCCCCCCGCCCCCAGAACGAAAATCCCACCCTCCGGGCCACGTTTTCCTGGGTAGGGTTTGCGGGGCCAGGACTCTCCGCTCCTGACCTGGGAGCGAAAATCTAGGCCATAGTCCCCTGTCTCAATCCCTAATTCAGGTGATACTTTCCACAGGCTCACTACGCTCCATGTGAGAGAGATTTTCCTGCTCTCTGTGGCATGAACAGATTATCACTGAAATGTTGCTACATGGGATTCGGTGAGTTACGATGCTGTATAAAGAATGGAAACCAACCTGAGGCCTTCATCCATTGGAAATTGCATGTAAAGAAGCCATTGCTGTTTGGGGTAAGGGAGAATTGGAAAGCTAGTGAGACAACTTACAGGGCAGGAAGGTAAAGGGCAGTAAAGATTTATTTTATTAAAGGAAAGGGTCATATGTTACTTTGCTGATGCCCATTAATCTGTCAGACGGACAGGGATTTAGCAGGAGAAGGAAGTGTGGCCAGGAATTTGGCAGTGGTGTGCGAGCACAGCTGTCTCACTTCTGGGTGTTGGTATTTTAGGACTTGGCAATGGAGTATATGGAAAGAATGGCAGTCTTATGTTGAGGCACTTATTCAACATGGACTTAAAAAGTGAAACCAGACATAATGGTAATCTACTCTGATTATCCTCGAGTACAACACTATAACTACAAGGCTTTCCCCATTTGTTTCATAATTAGTGCTTGCGGAAGTTTATATTTCAATAGCCTTGATAGGAGTGTGGTGTTAGGTAGCATACAGTTAACAGTGACACAATCATACAGTTGCTATCTGTTTTCACAAAGAAGGGCTGTGGGAAAATTCCACAAAATAATACATTCCATATATTAGAATGTAATTTTTATGATGTAATTCCTCTCAATAGCCAAATAATAGGTAGGGTTTATTGTTAGTTATTGCTGTAACTCTGCACTCCTCCAATTCTGGGCACTTGTACATCCCTGCTTTTAATTGCTCCACCATTGGCAGCCATGCCTTCAATGCATAAACCTGGCTCTGATTTGCAGCTAGGCCTCCTTGTTCTTGATTCCCCACCACCTCAGAGGAAATAGTTTTCTCTACCTCCATCCTATTGAATCTTTTTTAACATTTTAAACAGCTGCATCAGATCTCCCTTCAGTCTCCTAAACTCAAGGGAATACAAGTCAAATTCTCAACCTGTCTTCCTAATTTAACCCAGTGAGCCTTGCTGCCATTCTGATGATGCAGTTGATGATGCACATTACCTATTTTTCATATACAAATAGTCATTTGGTAGTATAGAACTTGAGCATTGCTGAAAAATGAGACATTTTGGCCAAAGCTTTTCATCTTGCATTCATCAGGACAATTCGTAAGAAAATATCAATGTCAGGTGAAACAACATATTTATCCTGTATGAGTGGAGAGTGCTGATTGGTTGGTAAGTGTACTCTGGTTGGTGGAGGCTTTGACATGGAGAATGCACAAGTTAATGGTGACTGACAGTTAACTGCCAAGCATTGTTTGAAATTTAAACCGGACAGCTTGACTCTGATTAGTCAGGACACTGTCCTGGGGAATGAACCAGCGAATGGCTGTCACCTATTTTGCTTAGCTGAAACAGGTGCAATGTGTGCACATGTTCTTTCTGTCTGCAAAGAACAGTTATACAAAGAACTATCAGTTATCGAAACGTTAACTGATTTCTTCTCCGCCGATGCTGCCGGACCTGCTGAGTTTTTCCAGGTAATTCTGTTTTTGTTATAGTCTGTACCTTGCCCATTGCGAACAGCGGAAGAGACGTGCTGTTTGATACGATCTGCCAGTCTTTGGGATTTATGGCTTATAAACTTAGCATCACACTGGCACTGAAATTCATATATCACATTAATCAAAAATTTGAACAACAGATGAACCTAGCTGTTTCATGCTGCCACTATGCAGTAGAAACATGAGTGATATTCACCACTAACAGGATGCTGCTATCAAGCCAAAAAGATGTGCTGCCTATCACACAAATGAGTAATGTGGTATATGAATTTCAGTGTCAGTGTAATGCTAGTTATGTAGGCCGTATGCTCCAAAGATTGGCAGAACGTATCAAACAGTATATTCCTTCCACTGTTCATGACGGGCAAAGTACAAATCAAACCCAACCAGCTCGTGCTTGCAAAACTCAGTGTGCTAAGAATCGCACTGACATCCAGTTTAGGATTGTGAGTTGAGCTCACAGTGTGGCGTATTTATGTGCACTGGAAGGCTACACATATTAATACACAGGGCCCTTAACTGGCAGTTAACTGTCAATCACCATCAGCTGGTGCACTCCACCAACTGGAGACCACTTGCCAACCAATCAGCACTCTCTTCTCATACAGCATAAATGTGTTGTTCCCTCTGACATTGTCATTGTCTTGCAAATTGTTCAGATGAGTGCAAGACAAAAAGCTTCGACAAACAACATCTTTTTTTCAGCAGTACTTTTCGTATATTATTCCTTCCATGAGGGTTTGAGGGTTAATCCCAACTAAACTCTTCATTATTCTAATTACACAACTCTTTTTGTTGATCACCTGCATGAGCTTCACCCAATTCTTTTGGCCCGAATGTATTAAAAATAGAAACCCTAGAACTGAGGCCTAGTTCTGGAGTAGGTCTTGTAAAAGTCTTGCAGTTGGGCAACCTGCCTCTGTGCTGGAAAGACTCAGGACCAAAAGCAAATTCTGAGACCAGACTTATTTTTTAATTTTTGAATGAGAAATAGGAATGTAGGAGTCGTTAGTCCAAGGTCCATCTAATTCACATTCTGCCATCCCGGTAGATGCATAACACAATGATAATGGAGCTGTTAATTAATCACAGCAATCAAATCTCTATTAATTAGTCTACAACAGACCCAGACATGATGCTTCCTAGCTTGGAAGGATGGATAAGAGCAAACAATGTTTACTTACTTTTCAGCACAAACATTAGAATTTTCTACGTCAAAGCCACTAAGAAAACTTACATAGTTAGAACTCCATTTAGGAAAATGTAACCAAGACTACTATTTACTTAGCAAGTAGCCTGCAGTGTAATTGAGATATGATTTCTCTCTGTTGGCTAATTAGACCAGAAAGCATTGTGTTCACTTCCTAGTCGACATAAACGTAATGGTTAACACAGCAGAATCAATCTTACCATTCAGACAACTTTGGTACCATAATTTCACATATTTAAAAACATTTTTACATGCATGCACGTAAAATACTGGGTCTTGGCTCAACCATTTTATTCCAAAGTTCCAGAGGTATTCTGAGTTTGAGTAATTACTGCCATGTTCTTATTTAAATACTGAACTGTTTTCAGTATAACATCAGTTACTAGTGTTGGACAGGTGCCAGTTTAGCAACATGCTGTTTTTAAGCCATTGTGTTGCAGTTTAGATTACAAGAGACTGGTGCTCTAGTGTTAAGAACACGTTGTCCCATCTCTGGGCTCATGGGCTGCTTTCTACTGGTTCTACAAAGCCTATAGCTGCCATTCAGGAACCAAGTTTCACTTGTGTAAGAAACCAGAACTCGTGGGCCATAATTAGAAGATTATCACAAATAAATCCAGCAAGGATTTCAGGAGAAATTTCTCTACCCAGAGAAGGTTTAGAATCTGGAACTCGCTGCCACAAGGAGTAGTTGAGGCGATTAGTAGATTAGTAAAGATGCACTTCAGGCAAATCTAGATAAATACATGAGGGAGAAAGGAATAGAATGTTATGTTGATAGGGTGAGATGAGGAGAGGTGGGAGGAGGCTCATGTGGAACATAAAACAATGACATAGGCCAGCTGGGCTGAATGGCCTGTTTCTGTGCTGTTAAAATCTGTGTAATTTTAACTCTGTGTAATTTAGCAGTTGTCAATCCATGACACAACCACAGAGGGCAGTCTAGCAAATTCCAAACTAAAGCAAGGCAGTAAGAAAATACTCAGCAGGTCTGGCAGCATCTGTGGAGAGGGAAACAGCTGTAACATTTCAGGTCAATGATCTCCTGTCAGAATAGTTTTGATAAAGCGTCATCAACTTGAAACATTAAACTGTTCCTCTTTCCAGATATACTGCCAGGCCTGCTGAGTAGTTCAGGCATTTTTCTGGTTTCATTTCAGATTTCAAGCACCTGAGGCACTTTGTTTTTGTAGGACAGTATGAGCCGGGCTCCATTGAGGTCAGGAACGGAAGTGGACAGGACCCGAAAACACCACCACTGGCGGGAGTGCAGGTTTCTCGACCCTGTTCCCAGCGTCAGCCATTTTTGGGGAGATGGGCATTCAGGGCCTTGCTAAGAGCAGTTAAAGGAGGCAGACTGGGATTTCCCATTTCAGCCTCCCGTTTCCCGATATGACCGCAGTCAGTTCAATTGCCTGGAGGTGTGCACCCAGTACCAGGCCAGAGTACCAACACTGTAGTCAGGCCTACAGGCATTCCCTGCCATCCTGGGTGTAGGTGCAGTCAAAAGCTACCCTTAGAGGGATTCCCCCTGCACCCGTCCTCGCCCTAAACCCCAACAGTGGTGACCTTGCTGCCTTTTCTGTGTTTTTATTTGAATTTTTAAGAAGTTAGTGAGATGTTGAAGCACCCTCTCAGTTACTTATCCTTTATTGCAGCCTTCTGCTCCTCTCAAGCTGGAAGGCCTCTGATTGGCCCTCCAGCCTTCATAGCAGAGCCTGCTGCCCTTAATTGGCCAGTCTCCAGGACAAAATCCCACACCAGTGACTTTCCCACCTGGTTCGACACCTGGACACAGACCCGACTCTTGTTTACCACCTCCAAAGTGAAAATTCAGCCCGTAGAGTCATTATTGCATAGAACGAGGCCATTCAGCCCAACTTTTAAGTTCGAAAAAAAGTTTATCTTACATTGTCGGGGTGTGTGCTGAACATGAGCCAAATCTTGGCTGGTAATGTAATATGATGACAATGCTAGTAATGTAAAATGATGGTAACACTTGTAATGTAATATGATGGCAACGCTAGTAATGCAAGTTGAAATCCCTGATTGTAACAGGTGCAAGGGAAAGTGCGACATAGACAGTTACTGGAGGGGATGTTCCCCCAGTATGGAAATGTCCCTGACATTTGTTAAACTGACCACTTCAGCAAGAAAGACTGGCCAGGGTTGATTTGAACTTTTACTGCTTGGTGGAGACTGGAGGTAGTAGATTGTCTACCTAATATACTGCCCGTTGATGCTCATAATAAAGATTTTATTTAACCTGCTCTCTACCTAATGGGGGACTGTACAGAACTCATTCTGAGAATCTCACAATCGCCAAGAAATTCACCAGCTTCCTTCATGTCCCACTGAAATCAGCACTTCTAATCCGCAATTTGCACTGCACGCACCATTTGGTAAATCTCAGGCAAGGGTGGTGTAACCCTAACCCTGAAAACTCATCCAGCCTCACACAGCAGCCTGCACTCCCTGCTCCTCCAGCGTTACTTTATTCATTCTTGGGATGTGGACCTCACTAGCAAGGCCAGCGTTCACTGGGCATCTCTAGACTACCTGAGAAGGTGGGGGAGGAGACTGTCTTCAGGCTAATGAGGGGCTCACTAGCCCATTTCGGAGGGAAGTTAGGAGTCAAGCGCATTGGTATGGGACTGGAGTCATATAGAGAGCAGACTGGGTAAGGATGGCAGATTTCATCCCCTAAGGGAGTATGAGCAACCCAATTGGGTTTTTAATACAATCCAGCAACTTCTTGGTCACTTTTACAGTGACCAACTTTTTGAAAAATGGAATTGGAATTCTCAAACTGCCATGGTGGGATTTGAACTCACATTCATTCTGGATATAAGTCCAGGCCTCTGCATTACTAGTGCAGTAACATAGCCACTACACTACTATACCTGATTTTTAACCCCCAAGTGCTTTCCTACACACTGGTAAGATGCTTGAATACATTGGTAACTCACTGAAGCATTTACAGGGCTGCCTTTAGGCTTTTCTGAAAGTCCATTTATTTGCAATATTATCATCTGTCACCATCCGCGATCACTTTAACCCTACAGACATTATCATCGGAATAAGCTTCACTGCTGGTATATTTGCCGATAGAACACTTGCACTAAAGTCAGATACTGGGTCCTCCTGACTGTCAAGAACCCAAGCACATCAATGTAATTGGAGCTGCCTTCTAGGGATGAATCTTGAATGAGCTACTCCTGTTAGGAATGGTACTTGGGAATGTATGGCTATTCATCATGGATATAAGATCATAAGTGTATAAGGAATAGGAGCAGAGGTAGGTCATTCATCCTCGTGACCCTGCTCTGCCATTCAATAAGATTCTGGCTGATCTGATTGTGGCCTTACATCCTCTTTTCTGCCTGCCCCACATAACCCTTGACTCGCTTGCCAATCAAACGTCTCTCCATCTCAGCCTTGAAGATATTCAATGACGCAGCCTCTACTGCTCGCTGGAGAACAGAATTCCAAATGCTAACAACCCTCTGAGAGAAGAAATTTCTTCTCATTTCCATCTTAAATGGGAAACCCTTATTTGAAATTTTGTATCCGATGCCAGAACTTTTAAACTGTCCACAAACCAGCACAGTGATTGGTCTACACTGACTCATGACAACAACTGGACAACCTTATCAAGAAATTGCATTTATATCATAATTTTTATAACCTCAGGACATCTCAAAGTGCTTTCAAGTCAACGAACTACTTGGCTTGTGGACCATGAGAAATCTTTTTTAAAATATCTATTTGTTCTGGGGATGCGGGTGACCCTGACTAGCCAATGCCCATATTGCCCATCGCCTGTAGAGCATCAAATTTCAACATTGTATTCTGACAACCGCATAGTGTGAGCCTGAGGTCACATGTAGACCAGATCAGGTGGGGATGACAGCGTTCCCCCTGGCAAAGGATGTTAATGAACCACTTTTACAACAGTTTTCCTGGTTATTTTCCTCCTGTCAATCCAGCAGTGGCCATGTTTATTGGAAACTTGCCATGGTAGGGTTTGAACTCATGACTGCAGAGCTGCTAGACCAGCACCAACCAGCCAGTAGGCTACTGTACCATTCGAAACCTAAACCTAGCACCTTACATTAAATCATTATCAAACCCTGTTACACAATGACACAAAGCAGCAATTATTTTATCACACTAATGCTTTGTTAGTGTCTCCTTATCACAGATCCTACAGTTCCTCATCTTTACTCTACCTCTTATCTTGCTCTGCTTATATCAGAAGATAATAACTGTAAGACCAATATCAGCAAAGACTCTCCCAGCCATTAGTGCACGTCAATAAGTAATTAATTGCAACAGTTTTCCACTAAACAAATGCTAATTACAGGGTCCAGTAAGGCCCAGACAGTAGGCTTGCATTTGCAGTTGAATTATAAAAGCTATTAGAACTGTAATACTCACTTTATAGCTGATATTGAGCTGCTGTGACTGTACCTGAAAACGGATTAATGGAGTGTAGTATATCAATGCTGCTCAAGCACCATCTCAGGGGTTAACTAGCATTTGCGAACCATTTCTGATAATGCACCAGAATGGAAAGAAAGACTTGCATTTATATCACACCTCCCATAATCTCAGGACGTTGCCATAACACTTTGCTTCTGAATTGTCATTGCTGTTTCAATATAGCAAGCATGGCAGCCAATATGCACATGGCAAAGTCCCTCAGCAACAGTGTGATAATGACCAGATAATTGTTTTAGTGAGTTTCATTGAGGGGTAAATATTGGCCCAGGGAAACAACCCCAAACTCCTTTGAAATAAGGGCCATGGGATTTTTGATATCCACCTGAGAGAACAGATGAAACCTCAGTTTAACGTTGCACTTGAAAGGCTGCACCTTTGACAGTGCAGCACTCCCTCACTACTGCCCTCGGAGCACCAGCCTAGATGTTGTGTTTATGTCTCTGGAGTGGGTCTTGAATCCTTTTGACTGATAGGGGAGGATGCTACCCACAGCTGACCCACAAACACCAGAATAGCACAAATGCGTTCCAATTCTACGCTTGCGCTTGCCTGCCAGTCTCTGCCATGCAGATAAGCCTGTTCCTTGTTAGGATGCAGGGGTGCAGAACCAACAGGCATGAATTATCTCTGTTAATGTGCTTGTGAGGTTTACAGCAGAAAGGTTTGTCTCAAGAAGAGGTGCCTACCTCTAAAGGTGTTGCCCTGAGGGTCGCTAATGGTGTTTAGAGATAGGGTCTGTGAGACCAAACCCATGAACCATGCTCCTGTCTAGCAAAGCTCTGCATCAGGGGGCCTCATAGAATTCCCCAGTCCATATCTTCAAGCAGTGAGCCTCCCGCAGCATCTGAAAGAGTTCTTTTTGAGTGATGCTATTGCTTCTCTCTCTCTCCCTCTCACCGTTTGCTTTGTTTTTACAAGATCAGTTGGACAGATAAACATCTGCCATAAATTTCATCTCAATGGGATAATGTTCAACCTTTCATAATCCCCATCACAACTTTCATTACAGCTGAACACTGGTAATTGAAAGAGTCTATTAAGACAGGTGCTGATAATAGTTCCACCAGTCGGTTCAGGCAGTGCATTGGAGATGAATAACTGCAGGATGACAGCTGAGTGACACATTGCTCACAGTCTAAAGACAGCAATGATAAATCTGATTATTTGCGCAGTTATTTACCTGGAACGGCATAGAATTACATTGGGTTTACAGCACAGGAACAGGCTATTCAGCTCAGTTGGTCTGTGCTGGTGTTCCTGCTCCACACAAACCTTCTCTCACCCTTACTCCATTTCACCCCATCAGCAATTCCTTAGATTCCTTTCTCTGTCATACACTCATCCAGCTTCCCCTTAAATACACCTACGTTATTCACTTCAACCACCTACATGCTCACACTGTGAGTAAAGAAGTTCCTCTGGAATTCCCGGCTGAATTTATTAGCGACTATCTAATATTTATGATCCCTAGTTTAGGACTTACCCACAAATAGAAACAATGGGCAAAATGTTTGAAATGTGTCAGAGGTGAGACAGGAGGTCGGGGGAGGTGCAGAAAATTGCCACCGGGGCACTTGTTTGTCGACATGTTTCTGCCTCTGGCCCATTTTGGCAGAGGCAGATTCGGGGGGTAGGGGTTTGCCATCTACTGCCCACGAGCAGCAGGATGCCCATTAAGACAAGTAAAGGCAAATTAAAGGTAATTTTCTCAGGCTGGCTGGAATTTTTCAGTCAGCTGGTGGAGCCCCCTGCAACGGCTAAAGCCTGGCGGATACATGAACGCAGGCTCCAGGCAGCAGACCAGGGTCCAGGCCTCTAACAGCATTTAAGCCCCCTCCCCCCTCAACAGGCAGCATACCAAGATGACCACAGCTGCAACCCCACAGGCCACCCTCTGGTGGGGTCCCCCTTCATAGACAGTCATGCAGCTTTTTGTTTTTAAAGTTTTTAAGAAGTCTTCACGTGGCACCTCCATCTTGAGGAGCCGCCATCCTTTCTCCTGCCGACATCGGCAGTTGGGGCTGCCAATGTGTCAGTGCTGGACAGCCTGCTATTGGCCACCCAGCCTGGGGAGCGCACATGCCATTCTTATTTGGACAGGGCTTCGAACTTTTTAGGTGAGAGTGAACTGTAATAGTGAAGATGGCTTCCCAAGTGCATAAAAACTCCCACAAGGACTGTGAGGATACTGCGAACAAGCAGATCAACCTGGAGCTGTAATCCTCCTATGTTTCTCTCTCCATGGAGTCTTACTTTGACTGGGATCACTTTGCTGAGTTCTTCAAGGATCAGTCACATGAGGAAGGGGAACACTCTGAGAAACTGATGAAACTCCAGAATAAACACGGAGGCCAAATCATCTTGGAGGACTTCAAGAAACCAGAGCCGGATGAGTGGAGCAATAGTCTGGAGGCAGTGCAGAGAACTCTGTAGATGGAGAAGAATGTGAACCTGAGTATGCTGGATCTGCACAAACTCTCCTCTGGGAGCCACTGACCCTCATCTTTGTGATTTCCTGGAGATTCACTACTTGGATGAGCAGGTGAAGGTAATCCAGAAGCTTGGAGATCACATCACCAGCCTGAAGAGAATGGGAGCCCCTGGGAATGGCATAGGAGAGTAGCTGTTTGAGAAGCTCACCTGGGGGGAGAGTGACTGAACTGAATTTACTGTGAGGATCGTTTATTGTATTTAATATCATATTTGTATAATTGACCGTTGGACCTAACAGCTTGTGAAGTTGTGTAAAGAGCTGCTGAGACCTGAGCTCGCTTGTGAAATGCACTAATAAATAAAATCTCCCAGAGACGGCTACTTAAGCGTCATCTCTTCAAAACTACCTCTGGGTCCTGACACCGGCATGTCTTGGTTCCTAACTCACATTTCCCCCCCGAATGTGCGATCGGAACCACAGATGAAAACTCTGCCACCTTCCCTCTGTCTAATTGTGAATACTATTTTTAAAATGCTTTAGAATGAATTTTTAAAATTATTTGATGACACTCATTTAATGGCACAGCTAGAGTGCAGCAGGAGCGTTGGAGCAGAGAACGTCTGTGTGCAGTAAGGACGGGACCTAATTGAACAGAGTGTGGCTGTGTCCTGCAGGCTATATCTTGTTGAATGGCAGAGCAGGCTTGAAGGGCTGAATGGCCTCCTCCTGCTGCTATTTCTCACCTTCACAAGTTCCTTTCTCAGCGATGAAAAAGTAAAATTGAGACAACTGTTCTTATGATTGCGAAATTATTGCCATAAGAATTTGGATGTTGAAAATATCAATAAATTTACCAAATGTTCACAACGTAACCATTTTCTAATTAATAAGGTAATGCCATGTTTTACAAATTGCACATAAAAAATCTGACCCTTTATTTAGCTGAACTAATGAACAATGATGTACAGTATTTATAAAAACACAGATAAGCTTTCTGGACTGCAAATGACCCATTTTATCTCTTCAACACTCTACCATTTTGAGTGATTACAACGTTCAAAAAAAAAAGGATAGTATTTTGGCGGATTCTCTACTCAGTCTCGTCAATAACAATAAAAAAGAAAATATTTGCATTTGGTATTCCCAGCAGTACTCCCACTAGAAAGAGCTAATTGGATTGAATCCCTTTCAAATGGTTCTTTACTAAGTCACTTGAAGCTTCCTGTTGAAGTGGAGACCGTTTGTCTTGTGCTGCAGATTGAATATTCTGATATTCTGTGCTTTGTTAATGGGTGCAATTCTTTCAGTTCTTCTCTGCCTGACTGTTCTTTGGTTTGTGTACATGATGTGTGGATGGGAAGCAAGACTTCCAAGAACTTTGCTTCAATTCTGGTATCTTTTGTCCCGCCCCTTCCTTTACCCCCACCATTGGCAGCTCCGCCTTCAGTCGTTGAGGTCCCAAGATCTGAAAGACGGAACATGGAAACATAGAAAATAGGAGCAGGAGTAGGTCATTAGCCCCTTCGAGCCTGCTCTGCCATTCATTATGACCATGGCTGATCCTCCATCTCAAAGCCGTACTCCTGTGCTCTCCCCATACCCCTTGATGTCTTTAGAGTCCAGAAATCTATTTCCTTCTTAAGTATGTTCAGTGACTTGATCCCCACAGCCCTGTGTGGTAGAGAATCCCATAGGTTCACTGCCCTCTGAGTGAAGAAGTTCTTTCTCATCTCAGTCCTAAATGGTCTATCCCGTATCCTGAGACTGTGACCCCTTGTTCTAGACTCCTCCCCCAACCAGAGGAAATATCATCCCTGCATCCAGTCTGTCCATCCCTGTCAGAATTTTATATGTTTCAATTAGATCCCCTCTCAATCTTCTAAACTCCAGTGAATACAGGCTACTCAGCCCAATCTCTCCTCATACGACAATCCTGCCATCCCGGGAATCAGTCTGGTGAATCTTTGCTGCGCTTCCCCTATGTCAAGTATATCCCTCCCTAAAAGCACCCTCCCCAAACCCTTCTCCTCTTATTTTTATTTATTATTGGGATTAGAATGTTGCTGGCAAAGCCATCATTTATTGCCCATCCCTAATTTCCCTTGAGAAGTTGGAGGAGAGTCACCTTCCTGAATTGTGCTGTTAGAAAGCGGGTTCCAGGATTTTGAAGCCAGTGACGATGAAGGAATGGTGATACGGTTCCAAGTCAGGGTGGGGTGTGGCCTGGAGAGGAACTTGCAGGTGGTGGTGTTCCCATGCACCTGAAGCTCTTGTCCATCTTGGTGATAAAAATCGCAGGTTTGGAAGATGCTGTTGAAGATGCTTGGCAAGATGTTGCGATGTATCTTGTAGATAATACGTACTGCTGCTACTGTGAGGAAATAAATGTTTAAGGTGAACAGGGTGCCGATCAAACAGGCTGCTTTGCCCTGGATGATGTTGAGTTTCTTGCATGTTGTCGGAGCTGCACTCATCTCAGTATGTGGAGGAAGGGAAGGTAGTGGTGTAGCGGTATTGTTACTGACTAGTATTCCAGAGACCCAGGGTAATGCTCAGGGGACCTGGGTTTGAATTCCACCACAGCAGATGGTGAAATTCGAATTTGATAAAAATTTGGAATTAAGATGATGATGATGACCATGAAACCATTGCCGATTGTCATAAAAAACCCATCTGGTTCACTAATCCCCTTTAGGGAAGGAAATCTGCTGTCCTTACCTGGTCTGGCCTACATGTGATTCTTAAATGCCCTCTGAAGCAATTAGGAATGGGCATTAAATGCTGCCCTAGCCAGTGACACCCACATCCCATGGCAGGGGCAGGGTGGGGGAGGAAAAAAGTATTCCATCATGTGCCTTGTAGATGGTGCACAAGCTTTGCAGATTCAGGAGGTGAATTACTCATCACAGAATTTCCAGTTTCTGATCTGCTTTTGTAACCGCAATATGGCTAGTCCAGTTAAGTTTCTGGTCAATGATAGCCTCAGGATGCCGTGGAGGATTTGATGATGGTAGTGCCATTGAATGTCGAAGGGAAATGGTTAGATTATCCTTTAAGACGCTGCTCTTTGACCAAGCTTTTGGCCACCAGTCCTAATATCTCCTTATGTGGCTCCTTGATAACGCTCCTCTGAAGCACCATGGGATATTTTAATATGTTAAAGGCTCTATATAAATTCAAGTTGTTGTTGTCATGTGGAGCAAACATTCAGGGTTATTATTTCTAAATCAACTTTGCGTGACGGGACTGCAGATCAGGAATTCATTGGCATTCCCTCCTATCGAGGATGATTGGTCCTTGCAGATGGCTGGTTTAGTGAGATGTCAGTGCTGGCTGTGAGTTTGCTGATGGCTTATGAGCTCTATCTTAACTTTACTGGCTCTCCCATAATGTGGACATCACTATGTCGGTCGCTAGAGGTGATGTGGATTGTTGGCTCGAGCAGATGCCTTCTCTTTCCGTCTCTCTCGCCGTCCTCTCTTGGTGGCTGCTCTTGTTGGTTGGAAGGTCTTGGCCCCATTTTTGATGGATCACTATCTTGGCCATGATTGGGCTTGCTGTGTGTTGATGTTAATAGAGCAGACCTTCACTGAGGTTTTCGGATTGTCTTTGTAACGTTTCCTTTGGCCCCGTATGAACAGGCTCCCTGGCGTAAGTCTGAGTAGAGCACCTGTCTGGGCAGTCTTCAGTCAGGCATTCTGACAACGTGTTTCATTCATCCCAGCTAATGTGGGATTATCGTGGCCTCTATACTTGGCATGTCTGCCTTTTGGAGAATGCTGATGTTTGTTCTTTTGTCCGCCCACTTGATTTGCAAGATCTTTCTAAGACAGCATTCATGATGTTGTTCTAGGGTTTTGATACGGCATCTATAAGTTGTCTTGGCTTCAGCACCATGGACAAGTGCAGAGAGAACCACTGCCCTATGGAATTTGCGTTCAGCGTTGGGTCTGACTATCACGATCCTTGAAAACTCGAGTACATCATTTACCATAGGCTGAGCTAGAGCATTAGATTGGGCGGTGGCTTGGTAACCAAAGCAAAGAAATGCATAACATATTGAGATGTCTGCTGTTTTATACTGACTTTGACCATTTATTTTAAATGACTTGTCACATCCCACCACAAACTCCATCCCTAAACCGCTGACTCCGCCTTCTTCCTGGCTGCTGTCTGCAGCTGAACTGTTCGCGAATTTGGATTTTATTTGACAACATTTTGAGCTCCTGATCCCATATTTTCTATATCGCTGAGATTACCTACTTACATCTCCTTAACACTACCCATCATTGTCCCAGCCTCAGCTCATCTTGCTGCTGAAATCCTCATCCCTGCCTGTCGTGGTCTTTTACGATCTGCTGTCACCATATATGTTGAGGGCCTAGATTTGGACCTCATGGGGTCTGTCTCTATGCTATCTATGCTAAGCAAGATATTGAGACTGGCGAGGGTTCTGGTTGAACACAGTTATATAAAGTTTATTACTAGCAACAACCATATACAGCTCTACACAGGCCTTGATCTAGCCTGGGTCCTAACAGTTACATCGGCTGGTTACTTGACTATGTCATAGTGATGTCACTATGCAGCTTCTTAAAGGTACATGTCATTGTCTGCATTGGCATGCATACAATATCACAACAATGCCCTTGTTCCCTCAAGGCTTGACTATTCCTGACCCTTTGAACCAAGCTTTTGGTCACCTGTCCTGATATCTACCATGTGGCTTGATGTCAAACTTTGTTTGACTACATTCCTGTGAATAGCCTTGAGGCGTTTTATTACATTAAAGGCAGCATATAAATGCAGGTTGTTGCTGTTCAAAGCAGCAAACTGTGGAGTGTCACCTGACTATGTTGAGAGTGCGTTCACTGTTATTATCAGCAATCATATAATGAATAGACACTTCATTAATATCTGCCAAACCTGGTTGGATCTTGTTGTGGCTCCTTTCGTGAGAACATAACATACAAAATAGGAACAGGAGTAGGCCATTCAGCCCCTCAACCCTGCTATGCAATTCAATGAGATCATAGCTAAACTTCCACATCAACTCTGCCTGTCCTCTGATTTCCATCACATCCTCAAATCACCCCCCTCCCCGACAGTCATACCATCGGTCACCAAGTAATGGATAAATACCTATGATGCTTTTCTGTTGCTTGAATGGACCTTCGCCAGGGCCCCATTGCATCGTGGGAGCACTGAAGCCCCGCTGGTCGATGAGAGTCCTGCAGGCGTGGAATAGGATTTGAAAACATCCCTGTGATTTTTTTCCCCTCTCTCCCAGGTTGCCTGCTCGGCTTGTCCATGAGTTTAACGTTCAGTTCAAGTTTGGCTCCAGGACAATCGAAATTGGTTGGCAACTCTATCCATCATCCCTTCTTCGGGTAGATTTCCCTCTCCTTGTTCCTAAACATGGGTGTGCTCGATTGCCTGTAAACACAGGAAAATTGTGGAACACAGGAGGAGTGCACATCTACAAGTGATAAAACACACAGAAAATTCCACCAACGACCTCACTCTCCCTGCCCGATTTTTCTGGGTTAATTGCACCCAGGGTCTCGAATGCAGGACCAGGGAAACCTATCCCATCACTTTGAGGAAAATAGCTCATTTTTGTAGATGACCTTCCACCTATTCATACTCCCTGGCCTGAGTTTTCCTAAAGCCGGAAGGGTTCAGCACCTGAGCCAAAATGAAACTGGAGCCTCGATTCCAGGAGTCCTGCCCCCGAACTTGGCACCCGCCATATCCGTCAGTAGGGGTTTGGGGGAGACGGAGGTGGGTTATAACGTGCATATCTGTGGTTCATAGAGGCAGCTGCACATGGAAGAGTGCAGCTGACATCAAACAAATCTAATTTATGTTACTGGAATTTCCAAAACATGACTTGTGGGCTTTAGACCTTTAAGGAAAGGGTCTGAAGCTGTTGGAATTACTTGGAGAAGTAAGGTACCCTTTCCAAGAGGTAAGGTACCCCACAGGAGAGGTCACATGTTTATTGCAAGAGGTCAGCTCCCCTTTGGGAGGGGTAAGTCCTTTGGGATTTTTAAGTGAAGACATGAACGTGCAAATAAACTGGATAAGCCACGTGGAACTATCAAGTCATTTTAAATCCTCAGGCCCTTTAAATTTTTGAAAAAATCACCCAACTGCAGAGTTGAAAAAAATTGATGTTTGCTATTTCACTGTGTGTTGTCAAAAGCCTAAGGGTTGTCATGATAGGATTAATACTGCTTCACTGATTCTCCAACCTATCATTATCACTGTGAGTGGGGCGGGGAGGTGTGGGGATGGTGGTGATGGTGGAGATATGGCTGTAAGTTCAGTTTGATTGACCACTCCAAGTGGTTATAAAGAGATTACCTGTCTTCGCTTTTTTATATATATAAAACTTTGATGGGATGTGGGCATCTTGCCGCCTATCCATGATTGCCCTTGAGCTATGTAACTTACACACAGTTAAGAGGCAACCACATTGCTGTGGATCTGGAGTCACATGTAGACCAGACCAGGTAAGGATGGCAGATTTGCTTCCCTAAAGGGCACTAGTGAACCAGATGGGTTTTTATGAGGATCAATGATGGCTACATGGTCACCATTACTGAGACTAGCTTTCAATTCCAGATTTTATTAATTGCATTTAAGTTCCAACAGCTACAATGGTGGAATTTGAACCAATGTCCCCAAAGCATTAGCCTGGGCCTCTGGATTACTAGCCCAGTGACATTACTGCTGTGTCACAATCTCCTATGAATATGAATGCAAATGTTTGTTTTCATAAGAGATTAAGAACTTGAAGGGACTTAAATGTTATCAATGAGAGGGCTTTCGTAAATATAGTGAAGTCTGTAATAGACCCTTAGAACTTTATTTTATTTCATCTCACCATGGCTCCTCAGCTTTGCCGATTGTGGATACTTGGTTAGTTAAAATGTAAGGTATAAGGACAAAGGATAGTGGGTAGGGAGCATGGGCTGGCATGAGTTGGCACTAAGTTGGCATAGGGGCTATGAGGATAAGTGAGGGGTATGCATTGGCATGGAGTGCTGGAAGGACCATGGCGGTGGGTAGAGTGGTATGGATTGGCATGGAGGGTATGAGGGGCCATGGAGGGTGATTCGGAGGCACGAGGTAGCGTGAGGTGGCATGGATGGGGCATGGGAAGTGTGTTGGGGGGGTGAGACGATGTGATGGGTGAGGGCTAGAGGGATGCTTTTTTGTTTTATTGTTTTTCTTTTAACTGGGACAAAGCTCCAAGCACTTTGGTGAGCCTTTTAAACAGTCTACCTTGGCACCCAGCTGCCTCTGTGGCTGCCTCCAGACTGTTTCCAGGATCGGCGGACCCGATTTCTGCGCTCACCTACCCTCAGGAACGAAATTCCGAAGGTTCAGGGTACTTTCTCTCGAGTCGGGTTTACAGTCAGGAATTTACCCAGCACAGTGTTTCAGTTGATGGGAGTTTTAGCTTAAATGCAGAGAAAACTATAAAATGGTATTGGCAATAGCCCACCTCCAGCACCTTTTCAAAAAAGCAGTTCAATATTAGTATAATATGGCATTAATAGAATCATACTGGGATACAGCACAGAAGGAGGCCATTCGGCTCATCATGCTTGTGCCAGCCCTTTGGTAGGGTCATCCAATTAATCTCAACTGCCTTCTCTTTTCCCCATCACGCTGTATTAATTTTTCTCTTCACGTATTTATTCAATTCTCTTTTGTATGTTACAATTGAATCTGCGTCCATCACCTTTTCAGGCAATGCATTCCAAATTGCAACAAGTCTTTGTGTAAAAGAAAAATCTTCATGTTCTGTCTGGTTCTTTTGACAAATTCCTTCAATCAGTGTCCTGTGGTTTTCTTATCCTCCTGCCACTGGGAACGGTTTCTCCTTATTTATCATAGGGGAGGAGGAAAATGACCTGAGGGGCTGTTTGCAGCCCTGCTCAATGCTTCCTGGAGGACTGACCAAGTAGCAATGTTGACCTGTTGGAGCCAGACAATCCCATATATCCATAGTGAGGATTATAGAAGAGGGCAGGCAATAGGGAAGGTGGTGGCATAGTGGTAATGTTGCTGGACTAGCGCTCCTGAGACCCAAGCTAATGCTCTGGGGACATGGGTTTAATTCTCACCGTGGCAGCTGGAGTTTAAATTCAATTGATTAAAGAAAGTCTGAAACTGAAAGCTAGTCTTGGTAGCAGTGACAAAGGAGACATCATTGATAGCTGTAAAAAAAATCCATCTGCTTCTGCTTTAGTTGTGTTGGCATCACAGATTAATAGTGAATTCCAGTTCACTAATTTCCTTTAGGGAAGGAAACCTGCCATCCTTACCTGGTCTGGCCTACGTGTGACTCCAGACCCACAGCAATGTGGTTGACTCTTAACTGCTCTCCAAGGGCAACGAGGAATGGGCAACAAATACTGGCCTTGCCAACGACACTCACACCCCATGATTGAATAAACGAAAGAAGAGATGTATAGGAATAACCTACCAGGGATAGAAAGAAGGAGAAAATTCTAAGACATAAATTGAAAAAAAAATGCCAAGTCAAATGAGCACAGAGGGCCTGTATTTGAACAATTCTATGAGTCAATCTTCTTTTGATTGCTTTCCATAAATGCAACCTGGGGACAGTGACTGGAGACTTCCAAATGAAGATTATTAACTTGTCACTGCTACATTTCTGGTTGGAAACTTTTTTTTTGGTATTCCTAGCGTGTGTTTCACAGGAGCTTGCTACCAATTGGAGTGATGCCTCTAGGTGTTCTGTCAAACAATCGAAGGATGAAACATTAGCCAACACAGTTGTACAGGACTGGAGGGACTCAAGGCTCCATAACTACCAAAGCTACCTCCAAGCGTTGATAAAAATTGTTTGAACATTATCACGATCTTTAAAGACAAATGTGAGCACTGAAATCATGCTGTGGGATGCCACTTTTACAAACACTTTGGACATACTTGTTTACCAAGGGTGCTGGGCTATTTACTTTAAATAGCTTCCTACCTGTGCTGAAGGGACAGAGTGAAAGATTTTAGAGGAGCATGAGGCCAGTGTTTGATGCTTCAGAGTCTTGAGCACAAAACCCAGGCTATTTACAATGCAGTGCTGAGGGAGTGCTATACTGACAGCCTTAGTGACAAGATGTTAAACTGAGGCCCTGCCTGTCCTCTCAGGACAACATAAACGATCCCATTGCCGTTATTTTAAAGAAGAGCAGTGACCCAGCCAACATTTATCCCTCAACCAACATCACTAAAAACAGATTCTCTGGCTATTGTCACATTGCTGTTTGTGGGAGGAATGAACATCTAGGCATCAAAGCTCAGTATCGTTGCATATTAAAATGGGCGGACTGTCTGAAACAAGGAGGGTTACTCATCCCCTCTAAGAATGTTGATAATCAGGCATTAATGGGCGTTAAGCCTGCTGATCCAAAACTGAGGCCATCAGTGTCTCATTAACATAGATATGTCTTAGCATGCATCGGGAGCACCATCGGACAACCTCTGCAAATGTTACTCCCCGCTTCCTATTAGACATGGATTTATGCAGCACCTCTAACAACTTCCCAGGGCATTTCACAGAAGAGTCACCTCTGTGCAGCTCCAATTCTCGCCTCTTCCACATTCTTGTTTTTCAACCCCTGGTGGTTATGTCTTCAGCTGCCCGGGCCCTAAATTGTGGAATTCCCTCACACTCGCTCAGTCTCTCAAAACAAGGAGTGCCGCCCAGGACATGTGGAATCTTTTAACACGAGGAGGCTTCTTATTTATATACATAAAATCAGAAAATGCTGGAAAAACTCAGCTGGTCTGACAGCATCTGTTGAGAGAGAAAAACAAAGTTAACGTTTCGAGTCCGTATGACCCTTCTTCACAGATGCTGTCAGACCTGCTGAGTTTTTCCAGCATTTTCTGTTTTTGTTTCAGATTTCCAGCATCCGCAGTATTTTGCTTTTTTATTTATCTGTTCATGGGATGTAGGCGTCGCTGCCTTGGCCAGCGTTTATTGCCCATCCCTAATTGCCCTTGACAAGGTGGTGGTGAGTTGCCTTCTTGAACCGCTGCAGTCCATGCGGTGTAGGTACACCCACAGCGCCGTTAGGGAGGGAGCTCCAGGATTTTGACCCAGCGACAGCGAAGGAACGGCCGATATATTTCCAAGTCCAGAAGGCATGAGGCTTGGAGGGGAGCTTTCAGGTGGTGGTGTTCCCATGCATCTCCTGCCCTTGTCCTTCTAGGTGGTAGAGGTTGCGGGTTTGTTGTGCTGCAGCTGCCACAGAGTTCTGGCTGATCAGGAAACTCGTCCATTCTACACGCCTGCCGTCAGGTGCTTTGGAAGGATTTGCAAGCTGATAATCAAACCGTTTGGCCATCTTCAATGGCCATCAAGTCCTGGGGTGGGACTCAAACCCCGACCATCCAGCATAGGGGTAGGGATGCGACCCACTGCACCACAACCTCCATAATGCCCTCCCAAAACCTGTCTGTCTTCCTACTTGCTCTTTCTCTTTTAAGACACTCCTTTAAACCAAATCTTTTTGACCAACCTTTTGTTCACCTGGCCTAATACCTCCTTGTTTGATGATGCTCCTGTGATGGCAGATGGGACAATTCACCATGCTAAAGGTGCTATATAAATACAAGTTATCGTTATTACTTTAGATAGTCAAAGTGGTGAGGTGATGTGAAGCCTGTATTTTAGTAGCTAGCAATGAGATTTGATAAGTGCTTTCACAAATAAGGCCGAGTTGGTAACTCATCAGCAATTAAGTCTCAGGTGAGATATGCTGAAATCTCAAGTAGAGTTATTATTCTTATCTCTACTGCCAGCCATGTCAAATACCTCACACTAGCAGCAAATATTTTAAATTGCTATTTTTGTAACAGTTGGAATCATAGAGATCAAAATATATATTCACCAAACCTCCTTCGACAGCACCTTCCAAACCCGCAACCTCTACCACCTAGAAGGACAAGAGCAGCAGATGCATGGAAACACCGCCACCTGAAAACTCCCCTCCAAGCCACATGCCACCTGGACTTGGAAATATATCGCCATTCCTTCACTGTCGCTGGGTCAAAATCCTGGAACTCCCTCCCTAACAGCACTGTGGGTGTACCTACACCACATGGACTGCAGCGGTTCAAGAAGGCAGCTCACCACCACCTTCTCAAGGGCAGTTAGGAATGGGCAACAAATGCTGGCCTTGTCAGTGATGCCCACATTCTAAGGTTATATATGCACACTAATAGAATACAAAAGCTGGAGTAGTTGAACAGATGTGTCCTAAATAATAATTTTCTCTTTAAATATTATTGGCTGTGTTAGCCTGTACCTGAAAGATATTCTGGTGATGAAAATTCTCCTGAGATTATCAGAATCCATGGAAGGCAATCACTCAATCGAAATTTTAAGCATTTTTCATCCCTCTTCAGTGTCTCCTGCAATAAATTATTTAACAGGGGCAGTTTTGATTAATAGTTCCCAGCCACATTGAGCATCTGATAGTTTTATCTTATTTTTTAAATTCCGTAAGTTTTCATTAGTGTGTGTTTGTGTGTGTGTGTATGCGTTTGTGTGTGTGTGTATGCGTGTGTGTGTGTGCGTATCTGTCTGTTTTTGAGTATGTGTCTGTGCGAGTGTGTGTGTATGTATGGGTGTGTATGTACATGTGTGAATGTGTGTGTGTATATATAAGTTTGTATGTCAGTGTATGTTTCAATGTGTGCATGTGTGAGCATTTGTGTGTCAGTGTGTGTGTGTGAGTGTGTGTGAGATATGCTCCTCCAGTTCTGTAAGGCCCTCTGAAATAAGAACAATCCTACATAAGAACATAAGAAATAGGAGCTGAAATAGGCCGTTTGGCCCTTCGAGCCTACTGTTAAACAAGAGCATGGCTGATCTTCCAGGTTAACTCCACTTTCCACACACTCCCCAGATACCACGGTTCCCTTAGTAACCCAAAAATCTATCAATCTCTGACTTGAATAAAATTGTACTGATGCTTTTGGTAGGAGATTTGCAAACCACTTATTCAATCCACCCCGAATGATTTTTGCCCTTTGAAATGCCCAAGACCGACCAACCAAAGCTTTAGTAGCAGAGGCCCAACTTCTGAGAAAAGGCTGGAGAAATGTCAATATTTTAACCTGAAAAGGAAGGTATCTGTGGGGTGACCTTACAGTGGTGTGCAAGATAGTTAAAGAGTGTGCAAAAGGTTAACCCAGAATATTGACCTAGATCTTTGCTATCAAAATGGACAACGAAGATAATGGTGCTCACCCATATTTAAGTGTAAACGCTACAGCAATTTCAGGCAAGGAGAAGATGCATGTTAAATGTAAATACTCAAAACTTAATCTTGAGCCGTGATCTTATTGAATGCTGGAGCAAGCTCTAAAGGCTGAATGTCCCATTCTTGTTCCTAAATCCTATGGTCCTGATCATCTCACAGCTGTTAGCTTCACAAGAACAGCATCTGGCTGCCTGCCTTACCATTGAAATGCTTTGAATGGTGTGAAGTTTCTGATTTGTGCAGCAGTTAGTAGAATTAAACTCACCACTGAAAGTTCAGTCTTGCCACTGCAAGCACAAGTGCCTATTTCACAATCTGATTACTAAATTATTACTGGAAAAAAGAGATAATTTGTCAAAGCTTTTCGCCCTGCACTCTCCAGGACAGACCCAAGAATGCAAAATTTCAAAGGGAGCAACAACTTAGACTGCATGAGAAAAGGGTGCTGATTGCTTGGCAAGTCAGCTCTGATTGGTTGAAGTGTTGCCATGGCTAATACACCAGGAAGCTATGGTACCCCAGGCTGTAGATTAATTCAAAAAAGGCATAATGCCTTGTACATGTTCCTTTTTCCTGCAGAGGACAGGTCCCCGTATATGAATATATGTAGCTTCTAGCGTGTGTAAGTAAGCCACATTGTGAGCTCGACTGGTCGTTACTATAATTTTTTAGCGCACTCAGGGTTGTTCAGCAATAGCTGTACAATTGCGGAATCATATCTAACGTTAGACATTATGTTCTGAGTTTTGCAAGCAGGGGATGGTTGAGTAGATTCAATACTCTGCCTATTGTGAACAGCTTAAAGGGACATGCTGTTTGATACAATCTGGCAGTTGTTGGGATGTACGGCCGACAGACCTGGCATCACACCGGCATCGAAACTCATATACCACACTACTCATTTGTGTGGTAGGAAGAATGTCTTTTTGGCTTGATGGCTGCATCCTTTTAGTGGAAAACACCACTTGCCCTTCTAATCAGCCTGAAAGGCACTGAAGATTAACTATTAAAATGTGGAGCCTCGGGTAATAATTGCTGGAGGTTTAAAAATGTCAAATTTAACATTCGGATTTTTTTCAACTTTTCCTTTAATTCAATCTTTCTCTCTCTCTCCCTCCTTCTCTTAATTCAATCTTTCTCTCTCTCTCTCCCTCCCTCTCTTAATTCGATCTTTCTTTCTCTTTAACAACTTGACGCACTAAATATTTAAAAGCATAAACATGCAAGGGCAAGTCTGACTCACTACCAGCCACCGTTAGATGCCCTTCCATAGCAAAATCTGGTTATTACTTCAAACTAAATTGCAAGAGTACAAACATAAGAGTCATATTTGACTTAAAACATTAACTCCATTTCTCTCACCACGGATGCTGCCAAACCTGCTGAGTTTTTCCAGCATTTTCTTTCTTTCTTTCTTTATTTAATTAAACTTTTGGTCACCTGTCCTAGTATTTTCTTATGTGGCTCAGTGTCAAATTTTGTTTCATAGAGCTCCTGCATCCTCACTAGGAGACTTTATTCCATTAAGGATGCCGTATAAATACAAGTTGTTGTTGTTGTTACCCTTCTTTCAAAGGAAAATAGCCTGTTTGTTAAATATGTGCAGAGTACCTGACAGGGGACATTGTATGAATGCTGCAAAATTACATTATTCACTATGTTACTGTGCAAGCAACACCCAGCCAAGGATGGCAGATATTATACCATATAGTGGGAATGCTGTAGGCTGTTGGTGTGCATGCTTTGAAGTTACAGATCTGAAGTCACTTATATTTACAGAGGAACTTTTTTTGCGCATTATACTAGAAGATATTTATCTTACCAAAAATATCAAAATGGATAATGACAGTTCTGCATCTGGTATATCATCCAGCTCCTTATATCCAGGAGCCTCAAGGTTTCTCAGCATCAGAATCGTATACTTAGTCACGACCTCTTTACACAATTTTAAGATGCTTCTTAGCAGGGCGTTGCATCCATAGGGCAACTTTTTTAAAAGTGCAAATTAGGACCAAGATGAAATAGAATTGTCACACATACCCTAAACTATTTAGATTCCTGCAATGCTTTCCGCTATTTCTTTCCCAGAATACTGTGAAAAGAATGGGGGCTGGAGAAATAGTTTCCGCACAGAACAGTCAAATCCCATTAACGCTTGTCAAGCAATGATTCATGTAAACCTGCTCCTGGCTTCAGCTTTGAAGCAGTTGTAAAATATATAAAAATATAACTGTGTTTAGCAGCTTTGGTAGAGAGAGTCAGCATTGGCAGGCATGTGTGTGTGTGTGTGTGTGTGTGTGTGTGTCTGACCTGCACTGTCGTCAGTGTAAAGGATAAACCCACCTTTAGTTACTGCACATCACGCTTGCAGGGAATTCGGTGAGTGCTTTCCCCTCACCCCGCTCCCTACTATTGTTGCCGTGCTGCTACTAATTAATTCTGTGCTGTTTGATACTGTTTCCCCGCTGATTGCTGCAGAGTGCCCAGAATTACCAGATCCACTTGTGTTTGAGCAGGTCACAGCTCATTCCTGGCAATTACATGCAAGCATACGAATTAGGAGCAGGAGGAGGCCGTTCGGCCCCTCGAGCCTGCTGCACCATTCAGTAAGATCATTGTCTGACCTGACTATGTTCTGAACTCCACATTCCACCTACCCCCGATAACCTTCGACTACCTTGTTAGTCAAGAATCTATCTACCTCTGCCTTAAAAATATTCAATTGGCGGGATTTGCCGCGGGACCATAAATCCCCGCCCCAAGTCAAGGGACCTTTTTCTGGTCTGTCAAATTGTCCGTCTTGCCATGACAATCCCTGCGGCGGGTGGAACTGGAAAATTTAGGCTAATGACTCTGCCTCCATCACTCTTACAAAGAATTGTGACAAAAAATGATTTTTTTTTTTAAAAAAGAATGTGTTTCTGCTTATACCTTCGAATTATTTTTGCATTGCTCCACGGTTTTATTTTTCTTAGGCTGTCAGGAAGTGTAAAGTGGGAACACTCATTCGTCACAATCTGGATGTTTCTCCCTCCATCTCTATTGACATGGCTGTCAGACTGTGCAGCTGCACTGAGCCACCAGGAGGGACAATGCTGGCCATTGTTCCTGGAGCTAACACAAAGTCCGCAGCCATTCTGTTTGGAACTGATGGAAGGTGCACTGTTGTTGGCTGGGTTGCAAAATCATGAGTTACGCTATGGCTCTAGTTAGCATTTAGACAAAAGAAAAAAATAAACCTGCCACTTTTAGAGCCGGCGTTGACATAGGTGGATAAAGGCAAATTTATTGCGTGGCTGCGGCAATGCAGAATTTATCAGAAATTGCGATTCCAAACAGATCTACTTCTCCTCAGACAGCTGACATGGATCAGTCTTATCCAGGTGTTCCACCAGATGTGTGGCCTGTTGCAGTAAAACCAAAGTGGCAAATAACAGTGGCCAATGGAAAATGTTCAACAGATGCATACGCTTTTAAGTTAGTTTTAGTGAAATCCTGAGACCAGGTTCATAGGAACTTATAGCACAGACGGGGGACATTCAGCCCATTATGCCTGTGCTTGCTCTTTGGAAGAGTTATTCAATTAGTCCCACTTACCCTGCTCTTTCCTCATAGACCAGCATTTTTTTCCCCCTCCATTTAAAGGATTTATCCAGTTTCCTTTTGAAAGTTACTATTGAATTTGCTTTCATCCTCCTTGCAGGCAGCACATTCCAGTTCGCAAAAGCAATAGACCTAGGGGTGTGTTTTCATTTCTAACAGAGAGATTCTCAAGGCAAGTAGAGGAAATGCTGCAGCAGAATTCCTGGTGCAGTTGAATCATTCCATCCATCTCTTCCTCACGTCGATGGTACATTTTCAGTATTCCATATGTTTGGAAATTCATTCCGTCTTTTTGCTGCGATTAAACACGTGCTTAAAGAAAAAAATACATTTGTCTGAAACATCACTCTCTTCAATTTTAGCAGAGGCTGTAGTTCATTTGATACATTGGGGTTAAACACTTGGCTAAAAACTGTAGGGAGAGGGATTTCTGATGAATGGGTTTAGCCCTTTCACGCCAGTATACTTTCAGTGCTTGTATAAGGGGAACGAGGAAGCATTGCCTGATGAAAACCATCCCAATGAGTGACTTCCTACTCCACTCATCCTTACAAGGCCTGTGTCACACAAATAATGGTGTTCAGTAAGTCTGCTCTCATTGTCCTTTTGCTGAAGCTCTGTAACGGTTGTTTAAATCACATATTGTGTGAAGTAGGCTTCATGGAGTCATTGCAATTATATTGGGAATCATATCAAAGTCATCAAGCTAAAGCATCCTTCTGGAGGTCACACACACCATCTATAAAGAGAACGTACACAGAGAGATTCTATATTCTAGTTACATAATGACTACACAATCGCAGTGCCTGCTATTGTAAGAAATTGTTCAACAATTCAACATGCTGCACTCCATCATTACAAGCTTAGTTGTTACTTCACATGCAGTTAGAATGAAAGAACTTCCAGGTTTTATGCTGCTTGTCACATCATCCCAAAGTGTGCCTCTACCAATTAAATATTTCCAGTCGCTGGGTTGTACGGAATTTGAATAATTTTGAAAAGAGTGACATGTTGCTGAAACTTTTCATCTTTTGCACCCATCAGGACAAACACAAGAATAAAAACAAAAAGCTAAACAAATTTCAAATGATCACAACAATTTATACTGCAGGAGAAAAGGGTGCCAATTGGTTGACACGTTGACTCACCAAGGCATTTCCATGGAGAAAGCAGTGGGGACCTATAGGCTCCAGTCACGTGATTCTGCAATATGGCAGCACTTGCTGAACAACCTTGAGTGCGCTAATAGCTACACTAATAATCAATTTAAGATAATCATTCGAACTTGTGACGTGGCTTATTTACACTTGCTAGAAGTGATGTACATTCGTACGCAGGGACCTGTTCTGTGAAAACAAAAGGAATATGTTCCAGCCTTGCACCTTTTTTTTTTAATTACCTGAAAGCATAGGGAACCTATAGTTTCCTGTTGTTTATTCCATGGCAACCCTTCTGTCAATCAGAGTCAACTTGCCAACAAATCAGGACCCTTTTTCCCTGTAACATAAATTGCCGTGATTGTTTGAAGTATGACATTCTTGCATTTGTCCTGTTGAGTGCTTTGGCAACATATCTCCCTTTTCAGCAGCTGCATATTTCTAAGGTACAGGCATTTGTTATGAGGGCAAAAATAGCAGCCAATCTGCACACAACAAAGTTACAATTAAAATAAATGACGGCAGTGGCTGAGGTAAAACTGTTGGCCAGCACACTGCAAGGGATTCTCGCTCTTTCTTGCATAGTGTGTTGGGCCATTTTTTATATCCACAGCAGGCAGTTTAACATCCTACCTGAATGGTAGCATTTCTGAGAGAACAGCACTCTCTCAGTCCTGTGCTGAAGCGTCTATCATGCTGAACGCACTTGCATCCGTAAATCTTGGACTGAGAAATGATGGTGTGACCAACTGAGCCAAGTTAACCTGAGTTTGTTCTGTGAAAACACAGCAAGGAAGCAGGTTAGGAAGACAATCTATGGAACAGTGGACTCCCATTCTCGAGCTGTTTTGCTAGGTTTGGTCTGTGAGAGCGAGGAGAGGGTGAGATTGGATTGTGTTAATCAAGGTGTAAGTGTAGACTGGGAAATTTTCACACTTTTTTTGCACCGTAATATTCAGTGTTGAAGATTCCCTAATCAGGGATACAATAGGGATTTTTTTTTAATTTTGGCCATAAAGTATAATGGGTAACAATGGATCATCTGATTCTTGTCCAATTGTAAAGACAAGTATGCGCAATGGGCTGCAACCATTTTCCACAGTTTTATAAACTTGGGGGGAATCGTTTAACACTCATAAAGGGTGATTTAGCGATCAGACACCGCAGCATCTTAGGAAATGGCTTGTGATTTTCCATCCATTACAAAAATGAGTGGAAATTTATGGGTTGCATTCATGCTTGCAATTTCTTAAAATACGTTCCCGGCAAGTGTTGGTCCCTACTGGGAGCTATTGGCTCATGGAACCCTCTTCTATAATATATTGATGTGTACATCAAAACCTATGCTTATTAAGAAAAAGTAGTAATGGATACATATAACATAAAGTTGCAAGGGAATTATGAATTACATCATCTTTAATGTAATTTTCATTTCCACTTTCACTGCTGAAAGGAGAAGGATTTATGTTATGGCTTTGCAAATTTGTGCACTCCCTTAAACATGAACTCGTTCACTCAGCAACTTAAAAAAGGGTTTCGTTAAATTTTCAGAATATCCTTTTCCCTCTTGGCAGCCATTAGATTCCTCTGGAAAACAAATATGCTGAAAATCAGACGCATATGTGTGAATTATCGAATCAATAATGCTCAGCTATTGCAGATACTCACCAACCCCCCCAGTCGACTTTAAAGGAGGCACCAACAGTTTATTTTAAATTGCATTAAAATACTAAACTGATGAATGTCACGTGAATTCATGAAGCTACGCGTGTCAATAGGAGTTTCATCCTTTTGAGTAATTTTCCCTGCCGAACCCCTTGTTTGTTCCTTTCACAGGTAACATGCCTAGGTGTGAATTTGTAAGGACTGATTTGCTTAGAATTTACAGCACAGAAACAGGTCATTTGGCCCATCAGGTCCATGCCTGTATTTATGCTCCCCATGAGCCTTTTTTTTCACAGGATGTGGGCTTTGCTGGCCAGGCCAGCATTTATTGCCCATCCCTAATTGCCCTTGAGAAGGTGGTGGTGAGCTGCCTCCTTGAACCACTACAGTTCCTATAGCCCCTGGTGTAGGTACACCCACAGTGCTGTTAGGGAAGGAGTTCCAGGATTTTGACCCAGCGACAGGAAAGAAATGGCGATATATTTCCAAGTTCAAACATCAGCTGGTGGAATTTTTAAAATTCAATTAATAAATCTGGAATATAAAGCTAATCTCAGTAATGATCACCATGACAACTGTCATCGATCGAGGTAAAAACCCATCTGGTTCACTTAGGTAAGGAAATCTGTCATCCTTACCTGGCCTGGCCTACATGGGAATCCAGATTCTTAGCAATGTGGTTGACTGTTACCTGCCCTCAGTTCATGGGCAACCGGGGATGGGCAACAAATGCTGGCCTTGTCAGTGACGCCCACATCCCATGTAAGATTAAAGGAAAAAAATCTTATATTTATAGCCCTTTGTTTTGGCCTGCCCGCAGAAGTGCACACATTTTAATCTACATCGACCCTGTCAAACCCCTACATAATGTTAAAGAGCTCTATCAGGCCGCATATCAGTCATCTCTTTTCTGGAGAAAAGAGTCCCAGCCTATTCAATCCTTCCTGATAGGTATAACCTCACAGTTCTGATATCACCCTATAAATCCTCCTTTATATTATCTCCAGTGCTTCTGTCTCTATCCTTTGTAGAATATGGAGAACAGAACTGTGCACAGTACTCTTAATTCGTTTGCTCTTTCAACATTTCGGGGGTGGGGTGGGGTGGGGTGAATCAAACAATTAGGGGTGAAGGTGGGTTTGTCCAATTCGTGGTCCTCACGATTTTCCGACTGTTAATTTGACTCACTGGGAAATTGCCATGAAAGTATAATAATTCTCATAATATTATTGTGATTTATTGTAAAATTAGGTTAATAGTGGGGTTTAGATAGTTTTTGTGTGTGTGTATGTGTGTGTGTGTGGGGAGGGGGTGGATGTAATTGAATTGGAAGCAGCTGGTCTGGAGGCTTTGACACATCATAAGAAACTAGGTTTGAAATGCTTACTATATAAACAGGGCTAAAGTTGCAGAAGGTGAAATGAGGAGAATTTGCGTTTTTAGATAAGTCAGGGTAGTTTGAATTTCAAAGAGATGGTAGGATGTTACACCTAGGCAGAGAAGCTAGGCCAAGCAGTGTGTTTATTTTTCCCAAAGGTTACTGACAATATCAACACTATGGGCTGAATTTTATGGCTGACGTACGGGTGGCGGAGCCCGCACGCCAGCGCTTAAAATGTCGCGCGCAATGGCGTCCCGACGTCAGCGCACGGCATCGCAATGTTTAGGTGGGCGGGCGCATTATGCAGCGCGACGCGCGCCCACCATTAATTAAAGGCCATGTTAGGCCATTAAGTCAGCAATTGTCGACGATTTTGAGGAGCCCGTGTGAACTTTGGCTCGGCGCACGGGCCCAATGGGCAGGCGGGTAAGTGATTTTTTAACAAACCTCATCCAGTGGCGGGATGAGGTTTGATTTCGGATTCAAAAAAGTTAAATAAAGTTTTTGCGTACTTTATTAACATGTCCCACCTCGTCTGTCATTTTCACATGAGGGGGACATGTTAATGATTTTTTTATTTTTCTATTTTCAACTTTCACCACCTTTCAGCGATCTCCCTGAGGCTGCACTTAGCCTCAGGAAGATGTGAGCTCTTTCGTGCACATGTGTGAAAGAGCGCACTCTCGCATTTGGGGAATCCCCCGCCCCCCGCACCCGCACAGGAAGCGCATAGCGCTTTCCGTCGGGCATCACACTGGGCAGACCTTAATTAGTCCACCCGCGTAAAAACGCGGCGGGGCCCATTTCGGTGGCGGCGATCGGCTGCCCGCCCACTGCTAAGTCAGTCGGACCCGTCCGCCCATCAAGGGCAAAATTCAGCCCCATGAATAGATTTATATTATGAGAAAAGCAAAGTTCCAAGGCATATGGTAACAATGGGATTTACATTAAAAGGGAGAAACATGTATAAAAGGAAATGAGGCTGAGTGTCAGGGAAGGCATTGCAAGATCCACCAGAAATGTGAAAAGCCTCCAGTATTTGTGCATTAAGCGGTTGTCTACAGAAACCAAAGCTTGGAAAAGCCACTTTGAATTCTACTGTCCAGGGTATTGTGTTGACTTACCTGGATTCGTTTAAATCTATTTTTTTAACCATTGCCTTAACAGGAGTGTAACTGGAAGCCAGGTTAATTAGGGGGTTTAGGAGTTATTATAGTAATAATTTGTGGGTCTATACATGTGCTTGAAAACTTTTCTTCTGTTAATAAATGTTCAATTTAGTTTTGTAAAAAAAAACTGGAGTCTTTGTGTACTCATTACTACTGAATTCAGGCCACACATCTCGAAATAAAATACTAATTACAAAATCGTTGGTGTCAAGTTTCCCTCGTGGATTTGATCCACCTGGTACACCTCATCTGCCGCGTCATAACAGAAATTATAACTGAGCCCAAGTTAAGATAATGAATGCTGGAGTCCCGTTGGCGCAGGTAGGTGGAAAGAGCATGAATAGGAAGGATGAGACAGGGAGTCTACGATGACTGTCACTTTAAGGCCAGTTCAACTGAGGAGGGAGTCATGTGATTTATTCAGTCAATGTGTGCTGAGTGCAGGGGAATAAATTCTAGGGAGGGGTTTCATAGGAAAAAAACGGTTGTATGAGGGGGCTGGCTTACACAAGCAGACACAGGAGCTCTTGGGTAAATAAAGTTTATTTTGTTTGACAAAGAAGCCTCCCAGAGTGCGTCTCTGCGGAGTCTTTTGGAAACTTTAATGATTTCAGGGCCAGTGTGTGATATTTCAGATGTCTGTTAGGTTGCGTAAACACCAAAGTCAGAATTTGTGCTGTATGCTGTAGACCTCTATGACTCTAATTTAAAACGGTGAAGAGAGTCAGTTTGAGTTCAGCAACACACAAATTCCAGCTTTTCCCTTCTGATGCTTCAGACATTCAGTGTCTTGGTTAGGATTTGTAATGTACTGCCTAAAAGGGCGGTGGAAACAGATTCAAGAGCAGTTTTCAAAAGGGAATTGAATAAATACAGGAAGGGGGGGAAAAAAATCCCAGGATATGGGTCAAGAGAAGTTGGACTAACCGGAGTGCTGTTTGAAAGAGTTGGTGCAGACTCACTGGGCCGAATTGCCACCTGTGCTGTTCTATTCGACAATCCTATGATTGGTTTAGTCAAGTTGCTTACTTTAGCTAACAAGAAAGACGTAGCGCTGATTTTCTTTCCACTATGCGTGAGGTTATTCCGGATGCAGATCAGGTGGAACCAACATGAGATTATGTTTTATATATACTTCCTGACATTCGAAATGTAATGTATCCCTACATTGATGGACATGAATATCAAAGCATGAGCTACATTAGAGAATACAGTTTCTTTTTAAAAATTTGTTCTTGGAATGTGGCAAGGTTGTATTTATTACCCAACTCCAGTTGCCCCGAGGGCATTAAGAGTTAACCACAAAGTCCTGGATTGGAGTCAAGGAGACTAGACTGCATTGGGATGACAGTTCCCTCTCCCAAAGGACATGAGTGAATCGATTGGGTTTTTACAGCAACCCAACCGTTTTAGTAGCTCTTCCTGGTGCTAACCTGTAAATTGGCAGATTTATTGAATTCAATCCACAGCTTGAAATGGTGAGATTTGAATTTAAGAATTCCGGGTTACCAGCCCAGAAAAAGGCACTTACATTTATTCAAGGCCTCAGAACGTCACAAAGTGCAGGGCTACGGGGATCGAGCAGGTGGAGTGGGGCTGGCTGGATTGCTCTGCGGGGAGTCAGCACAGGCTCAATGGGCTGAATGACCTCCTGTGCTGGAAATGACTCTTATGGCCAGAATTTTACGTTCCTCCCACCCCCCACCACCGGCGGGTTTGGAGGGGGAAGTTGGGCAGGGATGGGGGGGTTTTCACGTGAAATTGCGCAGACAGGATTCCCCCTGGGTTCCCGCCCACCCTGACCGCAGGGCGATGAACGATTTCACGCTGGGGCAGGCAGAGTTTCGGGAAGCCCACCCTTGCCCCAATTAAGGCCCTTAAGTGGCAACTTAATGGCCAATTAAGGGCCAGTTCTCACCCAGCCTCAATTTTTAGGCTGGCATGCAGATGGCAGCTCAGCAGGGGAAGGCCAGAAATGAAGGGAGTTAGATCCCCGGTGGGAAGGGTGGGGCAGGGGGGAAACGCCTTCATCAGAAGCCACCTTCAGACCGGGGTGGGGGGGCGATTCCTCTTAACGCCCAGTAACCTTTAGACCTCCCTCCACCAGCAGGCCCCACCCCCCCTCCCCAGAACCCAGCCTATCCCCCTGAGACCCCAATCACCCCACCTCGTGATCTCCCAGACCTTCCATACTCTCCCCTCCTGGACACCTGACACATGTTTTTCTCCAGTTCCCTGGACTTCGGCTCAGGAAGCTTCTTGCAGTGCCTCTTCCAGCCACTTCAGCGCTGTTCCCGGAGGGACTGGAGAGCTGCCGGCCAATCTGATTGGCCAGCAGCTCTCCAAGGTGGGACTTCTTCTCGAGTGAGGGGGCGGAAGTCCTACCTACTGCCAATCAATGCTCGTTAGAGTGTAAAATGGCAGCGGGGCTCTCCGGGCCGGAAGGGGTATATTCCCCACCAATTCTGGCCTGTGACTCAAAATGCTTTACAGTTAATGAAGTACTTTTGAGACGTAGTCGGTGTTGTAATCTAGGAAAGTGACAGCCGATTTGCACAGAGCATGGCCCCAAAAATAGCAATGTAGTAACTATCAGAAAATCTATTTTTTAAGTAACATTGACTGAGGGATAAATATTAGGCAAGATACCAGGGGTAACTCCCCTCCTCTTCTTCAAGATGTTGCCTTGGGATCTTTTACACCCACCTGAGGTGGCAGATGGGGCCTTGGTTTAACACCTCACCTGAAAGACAACACCTCCAACAGTGCAGCCGTCCTTCAGTACGGCAGGGAAGTGTCAGCCGAGATCAGGGTCAGCGAAGTGAATAACCAGAAGAGCCATTTTTTTAAAGAAGTGTCTCACACGTGGCGGTGTTGTTACTCAAATGCCAATAATCATGAAGATGAAGGTGGAGGCACATTTCAACATTTTAAAGGTTTTTTAAAAAAAAAAAGCAGAATGATACTTTCTCACATGTACAATGTTAATGAAAGTGTGAAAAAATGAAACAACTAATTACCATCAAAATGGATTCGGTTAATCAAGGTCGGGAGCTGCACGAGTCCTTAATGCATGTGGTTCCGTGGTCACAGGTTGCAGATTTCTGACCGAGATTTTGTGCTCATGTTTCTGGAGGGGACCATGAAGTTCTGACTCAGGGTTGAGAGTGTCCCCCAAAGAGCCACACGTGACAAACAAAACCATTGCCCCTGTGCCCAGATAACTTTTAAAACTGACATGTATCGTCCAGATCATTTTTGGAAGAACTTTATTGGGAGATGAAATCCTGATGAAAAAAAGTATAAGAATAGAGATGGGCTAATTGTGAGAGATTGGAAAGTAGGATAGGAAGAATGTGATGGAAAAGTAGGCAAAAAGAAAGCGAGGGAGAAAACTGCTACATCAAACCTAGAAGAAAAATGGAGCATACAAACCACAACCTTCCTTTTAATTGGGAACATTAGCATTTTTCAGTGGCCAATTGGCCAGCGTGACACATGACAACTTCATTGGATTTTTGAAAATAGGATTATACCTAACAGCACCGAGTGTGTGTGCACGCTGTGCTCATAACATTAATATAGAATAACCATTTAACCAGGGTAAATTGTTCAGAATGGGCGAGATTCCAGGCAGACATCTGTTATCCATTGGATTCCACCTCTGCTTTGCCAGCCGCAAAACATTACAGGCGAGAGTTGGAGATCTTTTTGAAAGTGATACCAATACTCGAGCACTAGAAGAAAAACAGAAAATGCTGGAAATACTCAGCAGGCCTGGCAGCAACTGTGGAGAGAATAGAGGTAACGTTTCAGGTCGTGGCCCTCCCTCAACTACTAGACGCTCAGTTAATTCAGACTCTGGGGGGGAGAATTTTCTCCCCGTTGGGCATGTGGTTCAGGATCGGGCGCAGGCGGGCGAGTAGCCATTTTGCGTGACGTGCACGGGGAAGTGCGGGTGCGGGCGGAGGGAGGAGGGAGAGCCGGGGTCTACGCTCTTTCATGCACGCACACAAAAGAGCGCAGAAATCTCCCTGAGGCACGGAGCTGCCTCAGGGAGATTACTTTGATTATGAAACGTTGAAAAAAAGAACGAAAAAGAAATATTCAGACATGTCCCCTCATGTGACAGTGTCACAGGAGCTGGGACATGTCAATGAATTTTAATAAAAAAATTTTATTAAACTTATAAACCCTTCATGAAACCTCATCCCGCCCGTGGATGAGGTTCCATGAAAAATGCGAAGGCCGCCTGGGCTCTTCGCCTGCCCCCCACCGCCAACCTTAAGGTCGGACGGGCAGCCCAGACAAGTACCTCAATTAGTTTAACAATGGCCTCAATAGACCTTTGAAAGTTTGGCGGGCGCGCAGCCGACTCCGGTGCACGCCTACCGCACTGGGGATCGGAATGACGCGCGGTGACGTCGGGACGCACGCCTGATGTCACCGCGCGTCGTTTTCGGTGTCGGCTAGCGGGGTTCCGCCCCCGCACACCGAATGGAAGATTCAGGCATTTGAATATGGGAGAATGGGGTGACTTTGAGTATATTAAAAGGCAGGCAGGACATCGAGCGAGTCAGACGATGTTTTAAACTGCGAAAGGTTAGAAGTTTGGACAGTTAATTGGGGTGATCCAAGCTTGCTATCTTTGACGGCCTTCAATGTATTTTCCTGCACTTCACATGGTTTACGCTGCATTTGGAAGCATGAGAAGGAAAAGTGAGCAAAATCCCACCTCTGCCGCCTCTGTTCAACTGACATCATTTCCCATTTCCTCCGGATTACCTGATCTTGATAACTTGTGTGCAAACTGGTTTTTTGCCCCACTTCCAGTGGAGATACAGCAGTGGAATGGGAGAAAGGGCCAGGAATTTTGCTGCTGCTTCCTGCCTCGGTGTTGTGACTGGAATGTCACAAGGACGCACTCCTTTTGGAAGAGTTTCTTTGCTGAAAATTGTTAAGCCCAGACCGAACAGAAGAGCGTAAGAAATAGGAACAGGAGTAGGCCATTCGGCCCCTCAAGCCTGCCCCGCCATTCAATACGACCATGGTTGATCTGCCCCAGGCCTCAAATCTTCTTTCATGCCATATCCTCATAGCCCTCAACTCCCCGATATTTCAAAAATCTGTCTACCTCCTCTTTAAATACTTTCAGTGATCTAGCCTCAGAACCTGGAATCAGTTTGGTTTCGTTAAGAGAGACTTGGTGCAGTGATGGATGCAAGTACTTCCTGAGAGGGAGTGGGGGCTTCTCTGACCAGATGTAAGCACCTGAATGTGGACCTTTAATTGGATCTAACACAGACCAGCCAAACCTCATGCACGGTGAGCTGTGTGTCAATATTGGATGGAGGGCTTGAGAATCTGGTGCTATGAAACCCTCTTTTTGGAATCTTGAGGCGAATCACGAGGGTTATAAATTAGCCAGATTTTACCAAGTTATTTTTTGACATGTCAGCATCACTGGCAAGGTCGACATTTATTGCCCCAGTTCCCCAAGAAGGTGGTGGTCGACCTTCTTCTTAAACTGCCTGAGAAAAACTTAGTTGCTTGCTAGATCACTTCAGAGAGCAGTTAAGCAACCAATTGAGAGAGCAGTCAATCAAGTCACTCTGGGCCTGGAGTCACACTTAGGCTAAGACTGAATGAAGGGCGGCAGGTTTCCTTCTCTCGGGGACTTTAGTGAACCACTTGGGTCTTTGATGACAATCAGCCTGGTTTTCACTACCTGACTTCATTAAAAACTGAACTCAAACTCTCATGGCTGGGGGAGGCGATGGCGTAGTGGTATTGTCACTGGACAAGTAACCCAAAGACCCCCAGGATAATACTCTGGGGACCCGGGTTTGAATCCTGCCATGGTAGATAGTGGAATTGGAATTCAATAAAAATCTGGAATTAAAAGTCTAATGATGACCATGAAACCATTGTCCATTGTTGTTATCTGGTTCACTAATGCCTTTTAGGGAAGGAAATCTGCTGTCCTCACCTGGTCTGGCCTACAAGTGATTCCAAACCCACAGCAATGTGGTTGACTCTTAAGTGTCCTCCTGAAGTGCTCTAGCAAGTCACTCCAGTTGTAACAAACCACTACAAAGTCATGAAACCGGATGGACAACCTAGCATTGACCTAGACACTGGAAATGACAGCGGCAATCTCAGTCTTGACGACCCTGCTCCTCCTTACTAACATCTGGGGGCTAGTGCCAAAATTGGGAGAGCTGTCTCGCAGACTAGTCAAGCAACAGCCTGACATAGTCATCCTCACAGAATCATACCCAGACACCACCATCACCATCCCTGGGTATGAGCTGTCCCACTGGCAGGAGAGGCCCAACAGAGATGGCGGCACAGTGGTATACAGTCAGGAGGGAGTTGCCCTGGGACTCCTCAATATCGACCCTGGACCCCATGAAGTCTTGTAGCATCAGGCCAAACATGGGCAAAGAAACCTCCTGCTGATTACCAGGTACAGCCCTCCCTCAGCTGATGAGTTAGTGCTTCTCCATGATGAACAATACTTGGAGGAAGCACTGAGGATGGCAAGGGCGTAGAATGTACTCTGGGTGGGGGACTTCAATGTCCATCACCAAGAGTGGCTCAGTAGCATCACTACTGGCCGAGTCCTAGATGACATAACTGCTAGGCTGGGTCTGCAGCAGGTGGTGAGGGAACCAACAAGAGGGAAAGACATACTTGACCTCATCTTCACCAACCTGCCTACTGCAGATGCTTCTGTCCATGACAGTATTGGTAGGAGTGACCACCACACACTCATTGTGGAGATGAAATCCCGCCTTCACATTGAGGATACCCTCTATCGTGTTGTGTGGCACTACCGTCAGGCTAAATGGGATAGATTGCGAACAGGCCTAGCAACTCAAGACTGGGCATCCATGAGGCGCTGTGGGCCGTCAGCAGCAGCAGAATTGTACTCGAACACAATCTGTAACCTCATGGCCTGGCATATCCCCAACTCTACAATTACCATCAAGCCAGGGGATCAACCCTGGTTCAATGAAGAGTGCAGGAGGGCATGCCAGGAGCAGCACCAGGCATGCCTAAAAATGAGGTGTCAACCTGCTGAAGCTATAACACAGGACTGCTTGCATGCCAAACAGCATAAGCAGCAAGTGATAGACAGGACTAAGCGATCCAACAACCAAACAATCAGATCTAAGATCTGCAGTCCTGCCACATCCAGTCATGAATGGGTGGTGGACAATTAAACAACTCACTGGAGGAGGAGGCTCCACAAATATCCCCATCCTCCATGATGGAGGAGCCTGGCACATCAGTGCAAAATATTAAGAAACGGCTGAAGGCATTGGATACTGCAAAGGCTATGGGCCCTGACAATATTCCGGCAATAGTACTGAAGACTTGTGCTCCAGAACTTGCCGCACCCCTAGCCAAGCTGTTGCAGTACAGCTACAACACTGGCATCTACCCGGCTATGTGGAAAAGTGCCCAGGTATGTCCTGTACACAAAAAGCAGGACAAATCCAACCCAGCTAATTACCACCCCATCAGTCTACTCTCCATCATCATTGAAATAACGGAAGGGGTTATCAACAGTGCTATCAAGCAGCACTTGCTTAGCAATAACCTGCTCACTGATGCCCAGTTTGGGTTCCACCAGGGACACTCAGATCCTGATCACATCACAGCCTAGGTTCAAACATGGACAAAAGAGCTGATCTCCTGAGGTGAGGTGAGAGTGACTGCACTTGACATCAAGACTGCATTTGACCGAGTGTGGCATCAAGGAGCCCTAGCAAAACTGGAATCAATGGGAATCAGGGGGAAACTTCTCTGCTGGTTGGAGTCATACCTAGCACAAAGGAAGATGGTTGTGGTTGTTGGAGGTCAATCACCTCAGTTCCACGACATCACTGCAGGAGTTCCTCAGGATAGTGCCCTCGGCCCAACCATCTTCAGCTGCTTCATCAGTGACCTTCCTTCCATCATAAGGTCAGAAATGGGGATGTTCACTGATGATTGCACAATGTTCAGCACCATTCACGACTCCTCAGATACTGAAGGAGTCCATATGCAAATGCTCCAAGACCTGGACAATATCCAGGCTTGGGCTGACAAGTGGCAAGTAGCATTCACGCCACACAAGTGTCAGGCAATGACCATCTCAAACAAGAGAGAATCCAACCATCACCCCTTGATATTCAATGGCATTACCATCACTGAATCCCCCACTATCAACATCCTGGGAGTTACCATTGACCAGAAACTGGACTAGCCATATAAATACTGTTGCTACAAGAGCAGGTCAAAGGCTAGGAATCATGCGAAGAGTAACCCACCTCCTGACTCCTCAAAGCCTGTCCACCATCTACAAGGCACAAGTTAGGAGTGTGATGGAGTACTCACCACTTACCTGGGTGAGTGTAGCTCCCACAATACTCCGTCCAGGCCAAAGCAGCCCACTTGATTGGCACCCCATCCACAAACATTCACTCCATCCACCACTGATGCACAATAGCAACAGTGTGTACCATCTACAAGATGCGCTGCAGGAGTTCACCAAGGCTGCTGAGATAGCACCTTCCAAACCCACGACCACTGCCATCTAGAAGGGCAAGGGCAGCAGGTAGATGGGAACACCACCACCTGGAAGCTCCCCTCCAAGCCACTCACCATCCTGACCTGGAAATATATCGCCGTTCCTTCACTGTCGTTGGGTCAAAATCCTGGAACTCCCTAACAACCCTGTGGGTGTACCTACACCACATGGACTGCAGCGGTTCAAGAAGGCAGCTCAACACCACCTTCTCAAGGGCAACTAGGGATGGGCAATAAATAGCGGCCCAGCCAGCGAAGCACACATCCCATGAATGAATTTAAAAAGTCTTTGTACCTTACTAGCCCAGCCACATAACCACTACACTAAGTGCCCAACCCTAGATGTTGCCTCCTCGGCATTCTACTAAAGATGCCATTACCATAGATTTGGGCATAGTCCAGAAGGACAGGATCCAACAGGATTTTTCAGATCTGTGCTCCTGTAAACAGCAGACAGTGCCATGTATGGATTGACAGTGTTTAATTCTGTGCCTTGGCAGTATCAGAAAACTGAGGCTGAATTTTCCGTTATGTAAATACACTTTTTTTTAACTGAGTCATTCCTATTATTATGCTCAGGTTATGAATTTTTATGACTGTTGATTTTCTTGTCAGAACGAAAAGAGCTAAAGACAAACTTAATGTCACATTTCGGCTGACAGACAACTAGAAATCCCAACACTGTGTTGTGAACCTTTGGAATTCTTTATCCCAGGGGGCTGTGGATGCTCAGTCATTGAGTGTATTCAAAGTTGAGATTGATAGATTTTTGGGCTGTAATGGAATCTAGAGATATAGTCTGGGGAAGGAAGACTGACTGGTTTAGAAGGTCAGCCAGGACATTATGGAATAGTGGAGCAGGCTCAAGAGGCCACATAGCCTACTCCTCACCTTCTTTCTTATGTGCTTAAGCTCAGGCATATATTTTAAAACATGTACCACAAAATGCAAATATGTAATGCCCATTTTTTGGCACTCCAATTATAGCGACCATCATCTCCTCTCTCCGTTCAAGGAGCCATGATTGTCCCCCACTAGTTAGGTGCTGCTGTCTCTGGTTTTGCATCATCTTGCCCTGCAAGAGAGTGGGGTGTATCTCAATGAGTATGACGTAGTGTGTCTAGGGTGATGTGGGTGTGAGGCTGGCAGCAGTGCTAAGTGTGTGAGGTTGCGGTGGAGCGTATGAATATCAGGTGTGAGTCCTGGCTGATAGCCATTGTTGGTAAGTTGGTGATGGTGTGGTATATTGAGCAGGGTGTGAGGCAAGTGGTGCAGTTGATGTAAGGCGGCATTCCTTGATGCATTCACTGACTTTGAAAACTTGTGTGAGGTCTTAGAACTATTTGTAGCACTTCATCCAGGTCCTCAGTGCTAAATTGTTGGCATTGACCACCACAGCTACCTGGTCCAACTGCCTTTGCAAAGTTTGCCTTGTTGGTGTTCTGCCTGTGTCAGAAGCAATTAATCCCTGGACTGGTTTTCAGTGGCTGTCGGATTTTTTCACCATAATATTGACTGAATAACACCAGATACAGCAGGCGCCAATCTCAGTGCCCACTGCAAACCAGCCCAGAAAAAGATTCCAGTTATCAAAATTCAATTGTTACATTGATAGATATACATGAGTGCTGCAGTCAAAGTGTTGGAATAGCCATGCTTGTTGACAGTAAATTGTAATTATTTTTCATATATTAAGTTTGCTACCTTATCAGCTTTTATTTGCACTGGCCACTTCACATTGGGGATTTATAACGTGCTGTAAGTTCATTAGGGTTGCTTGTAGGACCACGGAACACAAATTATTAAGTCACTTGGAATGAGGCTGATTGGTGTGAATAGGGTTATAGCCTCTGTGTTGCCGTGGTACCTTTGATTCTGTCACTTGTTCGCAGCCACTTTCAATCAGATCTAGGTGAACGTGACTGCATATTAGTGAAAGTCTGTGGATCCAGGATTTTTTTAAGGAATCAAGTGATGCATTATTTTGTTGGTGTTCACAATCCTGTGATGAGCTTTTGAGGGTACATTCACCATTACTGTACAGGTGAGTTTCATGGGGGATAATTTTCTGACACTTCCAATGTTGAAGATGTTCAGTCTGCTTCTAATTCAAAAACACCCCATTCAGACAATCTGATAATGCAATCCTTTCTATACTATGTTCCCAATGTCCTGCATTATTTACCTTGCTTAGTTCAAATGATTGAGTAACTCAGATTTTATTTGGCATAACCAGTGACTTTGAATTGCCAAGAGCAAACTGTATTTAGCAACAGACTCCTGTGGCAATAATACATTATTTTGAAGCAGTATTTATGAAGTTCAAAGTCAAACTGAGTAAGGTTCAGCTCACTGAAAGAAAGAAGAGTGACCTGTATAGGCGAGAGATTATTGAGTGACCCAAAACCAGCTCCACTGGGCAGGACATGTTGTTCGTATGCCTGACACCAGACTCCCAAAGCAATTGCTCTACTCGCAGCTTTGTGGTGGCAGGACACTCCCAGGAGGACAGTTCAAACGCTTTAGGGGTGTCCTCAAAGCATCCCTGAAGAGGTCAAACATCCCTGGCAACTCATGGGGGTCTCTGGCTTGCGAAGGCTCATTAAGGAAGGCGCCGGACACACAGAGAGACTTTGTCGGGGGCGTGCAGAGGCGAAGGTGAGGTGTCAGAGGGAGCACACAAACCTCCAAACAGCCCACCTACCCAAATCTTCCAGCACCACCCGCCTCACGTGTGGCAGCGCCTGCAGATTGCGCATTGGACTTATCGGCCGTCTCAAAGTCCATCGAACCGGAGTGGAAGCAAGTCATCCTCGATCCCACGGGACTGCCTACAGAAGAAGAGAAGAGATTATTGGTAGTGTTATTACCATGTGAACATTTTACACACCTTCTAGTGCCCACCCCCCCCATTGCCAGGAAGGGTGGGGAAGTCATTAAAAACAGGGAATGACTTTGCCTGCCTGATCATTCTACCCATCTGCTATGTGCTGGTTGTAATGTTCCCTTTTGAGAAGATAGTTGGGACATATGTTTAAGATACAAAAGCAAAAAAATGCCTGAAAAGCTCAGCAGGTCTGATAGCATCTGTGGAGCGAACAACAGTTAACGTTTCGCGTCTGTAAGTCTCCATACGGAAACGAAACGTGAACTTTATCTTTCGCTCCGCAGATGCTGTCAGACCTGCTGAGTTTTTCAGGCATTTTTTTTGCTTTTGTTTCAGATTTTCAGCATCCTCAGTATTTTGCCTTTCTCTTCACATTTTTAAGATGTCTGGGGCAAAGGCGGGTATATGGAGTTAGGTCACAGATCTCATTGAATGGGGGCTCTGAAGAAGAGCCATACGGACTCCAAACGTCTCTCTCCACAGACGCTGCCAGACGTGCTGAGTTTTTCTAGCATTTCCTGTTTTTATTTCAGATTTCCAGCATCCGCAGAATCTTGCTTTTATCATTGAATGGAGGGACAGGCTTGAGGGACTAAGTCGCCTCCTCCTGTTCCTATGTTCCCATGTGGGGCTGCTGGCATTTGATATTAAGTTCCCCTGTTGGTAAGGAGGAGCAGGAGTGCTCCACACTAACTCATGAGGTAGCCTAGAACCTTGACTCTGATTGTGTTCAGAGTCCTCCCAGCCCTTGGCGCTCAATATGACTGATAGGGAGTGTTCCAACAGAATGGTCCCTCTTGCTGTCAGGCTCCTGCTGCCGCCCCAGGTAGTGGCCCTTTTAAAATCGGGGTCTAACTATTCTCCTATAGATTCCTTTACCTCCTTTTTAGTAGAAATGCGTTAATGCCTTCTTAAAATATTGGACGGTAGAAGATCTTATGCACTCATCGACTGCTCATAGCATCAAAGGTAGCTTTTAGCCTTACAAGGCACGTCCAGTGAAATACAGCTGCTGTTAGGTTATCTTCGATGGGATCAGATCCTTCAATCCCAGTATCACATAGAGCAGATTAGTTCTCTAACATTAAATCCTCGTAGCATTGGAAAATCTCCGCCTGGGGATGGACAGAATGCCAGTTTTCACTCAACTCGTGAGCCATTAACAACCAGACTGTAAGGCTGCTTCAACAAATGAAAAATAAGGAATTCAGTTAGGGGTATATAACAACGGACTCCTGCAACAGAAGGATAAACCTAACGATAGCCAATGATCCAAGAGGAGCAGATGCTGCTGGGAATTTGGGCTTGCGAAACGAGAAAGAAAGCTCCACTAATGATACTTCATTCAAATAAGGTTTCAGAAATTCTGTGGAACAGTCTTTAGTGCTAGGTTCCAACTCTGCCCTTCACTTTTGAATTCAATTCCCAGCCCTGCTCATTACCACATTGTACTCGTCAATCAACCGAGCTCAGTTTCTGATGCTGTTTGCCGGGCTCCCAGGGCATTGCCTCATTTTCTTTCCTTTGTGCGGACAGAATTAGTCGAAAACAATGTTTAATTTTGTTTCAAGCACACTGCTTGGTAAGACTAGCTCCCCTACTCTCACCCCGCTCCTAAGTTTCTTCCACAGCCCTCCTTTTTGATGAGGTACTAATAGATCCTTAATGCGGCGCATAAAGTTTGTTTTCTTCCCTTGCAATAATCTTCTTTTCATACTGTTTCCACAAGGATTATAAGTTAATGCAGCTACACGCGTCCATTTGAGGGTAGAATTAAGAAACAGCTGTTCTTTGACTGAATACATATGTTCTGTGCAGGCGTTCACGTAGTGAATCAGTGAAAGCTTTCCCCACACCTCTTGCGTGTGATGGTTCAGTTAAGGGTCACGTTCCAGACGTTCATGCCTGTTGGGGCCTGTGTTGACCGTTTTCAGTCGTACTGCCAGGGCTGGGATGCCTCAGAGTTAGTGAGGGAGTGCAGAGTGGAGGCGATGAGGAACAAGTGCGAACTGGGGAATTTGGTGCAGGTGGGTATTTGGTGAAGAGGGGAAAGGAGGTGCTGCTTTTTATACCATTTTTTCAGCCTCCAGTAGCTCGTGAGTGTTGAAAGGCATTAATTAGCTGAGCAGGTAGGTGAATTGTTGGTGAGTTTTTAAGATTTTATCCCTCTAAACTGGAGCAGGGGTTTAAATCAGTACTTGGGAGATATAAGTATTGCATTAAATTTAAAGCTTAAGTAGTTAAACTACTTTAAAAAAAACTACATATAACAGTTGAATGACATTTCTAAAGTTGAAATCTAATTAGTTAAATAAAACACAAAAAAAATGGAATGGCAGGTGATGTGTTGCAGCTGCATCATGTGGGAGCTGTTGGACCCCAGTGTGATCCATAGTAACCACATGTGCAGTAAGTGTCTACAGCTTGAGGAACTTCGGCTCTGAGTTAATGAGCTGGAATCTGAGCTTCAGACACTGAGATGCATCAGGGAGGGGGAAAGTTACCGAGGTACTTTGTTCCAGATGGCAATCACACCCCTTATGACTTCTGATTTGGTCAACGGTCAGGGACTTGAAAGGCTCTTGGCCAGGAATACATAATGAGGTAAAAACAGAAAATGCTGGGAAAAACTCAGGAGGTCCGGCGGCATCTGTGGAGAAAGAAACAGAGTTAACGTTTCGAGTCCGTATGACACTTCTTCAGACCTTGGCAGACAGACCGCCAGCTCAGATGAACACCGCTCGGAGAAAGCACTGATGGTGGAAAGGGTGCAGATTGAACTCTGGGTGGAGGGCTTCAACACCCATCACTGAGAGTGGCTTGGTAGCACCACTACAGTCGGCAACAGTACTTAGAAATAACCTGCTCACCAACGCTCGGTTTGGGTTCTGCTAGGATCACTCAGCTCCTAACCTCATTATAGCCTTGGTTCAAACATGGACAAAAGAGCTGAAGTCTAGAGGTGAGGTGAGAGTGACTGCCTTTGAAGCCAAGGCAGCATTTGACCAAGTGTGGCATGAAGGAGCCCTAGCAAAATTGGAGTCAATGAGAATCAGGGGGAAAGCTCCCCACTGGTTGCAGTCATATCTAGCACAAATGAAGATGGTTGAGGTCAATCATCTCACTTCCAGGACATCACTGCAGGAGTTCCTCAGGGTAGTGCCCTAGGCTCAACCATCTTCAGCTGCTTCCTTCCATCATAAGATCAGAAGTGGGGATGTTCGCTGATCACTAAGTGGGATAAATTTCGAACAAATCTAGCAACACAAAACTGGGCAACCATGAGGCGCTGTGGGCTATCAGAATTGTACTCAACCACAGTCTGTAATCTCATGGCCCGGCATATCCCCCATTCTATCATTAGCACCAAGTTCAGCACCATTCACGACTCCTCAGATACTTAAGCAGTCTATGTCCAAATGCAGCAAGACCTGGTCAATGTCCAGTCTTGGGCTGCCAAGTGGCAAGTAACTTACACGCCACACAAGTGCTAGGCAATGGCCATCCCCAACAAGAGAGAATCTAACCATCACCCCTTGAAATTCAGTGGCATTATCATTGCTGAATCCCCCACTATCAACAACCTGGGGACTGCCATTGACCAGAAGCTGAACTGGACCAGCCATTATAAATACTGTGGCTACAAGAGCAGGTCAGTGGCTAGGAATCCTGTGCGAATACATCACCTGCTATGTCCCCAAAGTCTGTCCACCATCTACAAGGCATAAATCAGGAGTGTGATGGAATACTCTCCACTTGCCTGGATGAGTGCAGCTCAAACAATATTCAGGAAGCTTGACACCGTCCAGGCCAAAGCAACCTGCTTGATTGGCACCCCATCCACAAACATTCACTCTCTCCACCACCGAGGTGTACACCATCTACAAGATGAACTGCAGGAACTCACCAAGGATCCTTAGACAGCACCTTCCAAACCCAATACCACTACCACCCAGAAGGACAAGGACAGCAGACATGTAGGAACACCAGCAGTTGGAAATTCCCCTCCAAGCCACTCACCATCCTGACTTGGAAATACATCTCCATTCCTTCACTGTGGCTGGGCCAAAATCAAATTAACAACGCACTTAGAAAAGCGTAATATGATAAGAACAAGTCAACATGGTTTCACGAAAGGGAGATCCTGTTTGACAAATTTATTAGAGTTTTTTGAGAATATAACTAGTAGAGTAGATAAAGAGAACTAGTAGATGTAGTACACTTTGATTTCCAAAAGACATTTGATAAGTTGCCACACAAAAGTTTAATACACAAGATGAGGCCTCATGGAGTTGGAGATGATATAATAGCATGGATAAACTGGTTGCTGACAGTACCAAGCTAATTGAATGCCTAAGTGAGCGGGCAACAAGGTGGCAGATAAAGTATAATGTGGGGAAGTGTAAGATTGTTCACTTTGGTTGTAAGAATAAGAAAGCAAAATACTTTTTAAAAGGCATGAAACTTGTAAATGTGGATGTTCAGAGGGACCTGGGTGTACAAGGAACACAGAAGATTAGCATGGAGGTACAGCAAGTAATTAGGGATGCAAATGGCATGCTGACCTTTATTGCAAGGGGATTGAAGTATACAAATAAATAATTCTTCCTACATTTCTACAATATTTTGGTGAGACCACACCTGAAATCGTGTGTGCAGTTTTGATCTCTATATTTAAAGAAGGATATTCTTGCATTGGAGGTGATACAGTGGAGGTTGACTAGATTGGTTCCAGGGGCAAGGAGGTTGCCCTATGATGGGAGGCTGAGTAAAATGGGTTTATATTCTCTGGAGTTTAGAAGAATGACTGATGATCTCATTGAAACATAAAGGATTCTTAAGGGACTTGACAGGGATGATTCTGAGATGTGGTTTCCCCTGGCTGGGGAAACTAGAACAAGGCAGTACAGTTTCAGGATAGGCAGCCGATCATTTAGGGTTGAACTTTCTTCACATTAAGTGTGTGAACCTTTGGAATTCTCTATTCCAGAGGACTGTGGATGCGCCATCATTAAATATAATTAAGGCCGAGATAGACAGATTTTTGGTCTCTCAGGGTTCAAGGGATGTGGGGAGCAAGTGGGAAAGTGGAGTTAAAGTTCAAGATCAGCCATGATCATATTGAATGGTAGAACAGGCCTGGCGAACCATATGGTCTCCACCTTCTCCTCTTTCTTATGTTCTTATGTGCCCTGAGCCCCAATTCCAGAGACTGAGACAAAAATCGAGACTGACGCTGTTATACAGTACTGAGGGAGTGCTGCATTGTCGAGATGTTGGGTGGGATTTTCCACACCCGCCCGCCGCCGGGATCTTCCGGTCCTGCCGCAAGTCAGTGGACTTCTGGCTGGGGCGTCTCCTTGCCCGCGGCGAGTCCCACCCGCGACGGGACCGGAAAACTCCGGCCCTTGTCTTTCAGATGAGATGTTAAACCAGGGCCCTGTGCACCCTCTGGGGTGAATGTAAAGGATCCTGTGGCACTATTTCAAAGAAAAACTAGGGAGTTCTCCTCAGTGTCCTGGCCAATATTTATCCCTCAATGAATATCACACAAAAAAAAACACATTATCTGTTCATTATCACATTGCTGTTTGTGAGAGCTTGCTGTGCGCAAATTGACTGCCACGTTTCCTACATTACATCAGTGACTAACCGCTGTATTGGCTGTAAAGCTCTTTGGGACATCCTGAGGTGCTATATAAATGCAGGTCTGTTTAGGGAGGCGTTCAAACCATAGTTAGATTCTGCAAACTCACCAAAGGCAGTATCAGTCAGGCAATTCAAGCATACCTTTGTAAAAGTAGAACAGTCTTGTGAAATGAGTCAGGGGATCAAAATGGATTCTCGTTTCCTTGTTTCCAGCTGTGAGAATTTTGTTTTTAGGTCCTGTAACAGCGTCGGTATTACATGAGAGACATTGACTCAAGGCTCAGTCTGCACTCTCAGATGAAAGGAAAAGTCCCAAGGTGCTATTTCGAAGAAGATCCCATGGGAGTTCTCCCATTTATCCCTCGACTGTCATCATTAAAAAAAAAAAATTAGTCAAAAGTCCTTGATATTTGTGGGAGCTTTCTGTGCACAAATTGGCAGCCGCGTTTCCTCCATCACAACAGTGACTGCACTTCGCAAACACTTCACAAACAAAGCGCTTTGGGGCATCCTGGGGTCATGACAAACAATAGATGAATGCAAGTTCTTTCTTTTTGTTTTAGTTAGATCCATGAATATGGTACCAGCATATGTGTTTGAAAATGAGTTTGTTGACAGGATCCAGTCACAAAACGCATGATTGTTAATTCCAGAGGCTCTCAGAAACCCGACAGTAAATGATTCCTCCGGCCCCCAGGCGATGATTTTGACAAATGTTTTGCTTCCAGGTTCTGTCACAAGGCTTTGTTTCTGCAAGAGTGTGGTGCTTATGGATCCATCCTACCGGCAGCTAAGAAAGGAGAAAGGTCTTTAAGTGAATTAGAATGGTTTTAAACCAGAGTGATCGATCAAATAAATTCTGACCACTTTAATTGGTTTCACTAAATTTAATTGGCTGTAATTTCACGACGATACGTTTGATTTAGCTGACGAATCTGCCCCTCTGAGGAATATCATGACATTATAGCATAGCCATAACAGTTGATTTTACACAATTACAGTGTGTGAAAGCAATAATTTAATATATTAAGAACTTTAATGATTTTTAAGGCAAGTCATTGCACATTATGATCTCTGAAAGTGCTGAAATTATTCTTCAAGGCAATTTATCACAAGATTATAGTAAATGATGTGTTGAAGATCATTTAATAACAGCATGGTTGTGCTGGAGTGGTTGCACAGAAAACATGGACATTATGGATCTGCCCTTTAGGTGTCTGGTGAGAAGCAACTCTTCATGGTGACTGAAACTGTTTGGAAGAAACGTTTGTGTAGGACCGGAGAGTGTAATAGCCAGGGCTAAATGCACATCTGGCCAGGAACTGATGTCATACAGAATAAAATCCTAAAAAATAAATCAGGGGGAGAATTTAACAAGGCTCAGGCCTAATCAGTAATCCTAACAGACCAAAGCCTGATTGCACTGTTCCCTCTTATTGCACATTGTTTCTGATCTATGAAGCAGGCAGGCTGAGTTACCTAGCTCACAAAACGTACGATTCTCAGTCTCAGAGCACACAGCGCACAGCACAAGCAGCATACGAGGGGAATAGAATTTCCGATTTGGGTACAACTGGAAAAATTCACCCAAAATGTGCTTGAACTTACGCTGGTTAGGCTCGACTTCATGTTTCTGCTAAAATCGTGTTTGCGTAAACACAAACATACGATCTTCCGTGGGTCAGCACAGTCAGACAGTGTAATTGAACATGATCATTTCTTTTTTTTCCCCCTCTCCCTTTAGAAATGACCTTTAATGGATTTCATTGCGATAACCTGGTGCAGTTTTATTAATTCAGCTTGGAAATGGGTTGATCGAAGAAATAAGCATTTTTAATAAAAGCGTCCAGTCCCTCACTAATGAATACATGATTTAAAGTCACTGGAAATGCATTTTAAAAAAACTATACTGAATCGTTTAATATTTCATTGGTGCATACTCGTCAGTTTGCTAGTAAATTAAATATTTATTGATATGAAAGTATCTTGTTAAACATGCCAACTAGGGCATGTGTGCTCAAGAAAATGAGTGCCATTTGAAGAGCCTCCAGATGAAATGTCACAATTTCAACCTTTGGGAGTGGACCGTTAGTGAGAGGGGTCCTTACCTGAGTCAATTAAAGCCTGAACCAGTGCAAAAGCTAATGGGAAACATAAACATGAGCAGTTTTGGGCGCAGTTCTATGAGGGGAACATAGTCCAGGAACATAACCACTATACTAGCAAACCAGCAACCTGGACTAATGACCAGAAGGCATGATGTGGACTGTAGCGGTTCAAGAAGGTGGCTCCCCCACCAGCTTCTCAAGGGCAATTGGGTTGGGGGGGTGGGCATTTAATGCTGACCTAGGCAGCAATGCCTACATCCAGTGAAAGAATATTTAAAAAGCTCAAAAGCAGCTAGGGAGTTTAACTTCAATTAATTTGATAAAATTTACAATTAAAAAAACTTATCACCAGTAATAGAGAAATGGCGAGAATAATGTAAAAACCCGTCCGGTTCACCGATGTTCTCGAGGGAAGGAAATCTGCCGGCCACACTCGATCGGGCCTACACGTGATTCCAGACCCACCGCAAACTGGTTGACTTTTAACTGCCCTCCGAAATGGCATAGCAGGCCATTCAGTTGTATTCGAGAAGCTGGCTGACCAGCACCTTCTCAAGGGCATTGGGGTTGTGCAATAAATGCTGGCCTTATCAGCGATGCCCACATACGATGAACGAATATTAAAAAAAAGCTAAACGTATGCTTAAAAATCGCGTCCCCCCGCCCCCAGCTTCTGTGGTGCTCCATCCCATTCCGTCCGGAATGTGCTGAAATTCCTGACAATAACAAATGGAAACTCAACCCCAGCGTGTGCTTTTTTTGCGAACGGCTTGGTTAAATAAGTGTCAGTTATTGAAGTGAAGAATGAATAGTCCCTGGCACTTAAGGAACAGTATCAATAGAGTACTCAAATGATTTGATCTGAAGAGAGCTCAGATGATACTTAAAGGTGAAGTATTGAATTTCTCCACAATGACTAAAGCCATAATGAAATTTGAGCTCCAACACAGTTGGGATTCGCATTTCTTTGCCGGCGTTACCTAAAACTCCTAAAAGTAGTACAATAAAATAAAATCAAAAGGCCAAATCAAAACAGTAGGGCAGCATTTCATTCCGCTTATGGTTATTGTCAAAATATTTTAAACTGTTGCCAGGAGGTCTCATCAAATTTCTTGGGATCTGTTTAGTTCTGTAAGTTTTGAAGCAAGTCAGCGATGCTACCGTTTGTGGAGTTAGCGTGAGAATGTGTGGCTGCAAGGTGCAAAGTCTTGTTAAATATTTAGGGGTCAGGCTTTCCAAAGGCAGCTTTCCTTACTCTTTACGCCCATCACGGCCCTAACTTCAAGCAAAGGTTCACAGATGCAACCCTCGCCCCCTCCAGCCTGAGAATAATATTGTCAGGTTACCGTTTCTCCACTGACATTCTGTGGAGGGTGTGGCGGAACATCAACAGAACTTCCAAGTCCGCCCGTTGATGTTTTTGGAAGTGACTGGGTTAACCCTCCTCTTCTTTCTTTTAGCAGCATCACGTTGCAGAATTCCCACAGCGCAGGCTCGGGCCATTCCAGCGGCGGATGCAGCAGCTCCAGCGAGTCCGGGAGCAGCTCAGAATCTGACTCGGACAGTGAAAGCAGCTCCAGTGACAGTGAGTGCAATGAGGACTCACGCAGTGCAACACCAGAGGTATGGGACGCTCCAGTCTAACTAGACAGCTACAGATAGGAATGACTCATTCTTGAATGCGTCCTGCAGATTTTTGGCTTACCTCCACCACCCGGAGAGAAGAGAGCAGGAGGCACATGGGAACACCACCACCTTCAAGTTCCCCTCCAAGTCGTACACACCATCCTGACTTTGAATTATATTGCAGCTCCTTCACTGTCGCTGGGTCAAAATCCCTTCCTATAGCACTCTGAGTGTACCTACACCACATGGACTGCGGCAGTTCAAGGAGAAGGCTGATTGCTGCCTTCTTGAGGACAATGGGGGGAGGAAAAATAAATGCGGGCCTTGCCAGCGATGCCCACACCCTGAGTATGATTATTATTAAAGCCTATTCAGTTGAATATTTTATCATTTGTTTTTGGGTAACACAGGCATCGTGTCAGGTATTGCCTATCCTTAGATACCCTGAGAAGGTATTAATGGGTCTTTTACTTGAGTTGCTATATCTTCATGCTGATGAGCCTCCCACAAAAGGTCAGGAATTCCCAGAATTTTGATGCAGTGCCAGTAAAGGAAAGATGATATATATGTCTGAGTCAGGATGGCGTCTGACTTGGTGCTGCCACGATGTTGCTGTATTTGTCCTTCTAGGTAATAAAGGTTGCAGGTCTGCCAAATGCTGTTGAAGTAGATAAATGTCTGCCTCATGCCTCCTTTTTTCTCCACCTCTTCCACATCCCCCTCTGATTTTCCTTCTGTTACTGCTCCTTAACTGCCGTAGTACAGGTCCATTGGTGGCAGCAATGGCCTTCCGTGCTCAGATGCCATTCTTACATCATGAGCCTGGGCATAAATTCATTTAAGCAAGTGACCGTCACTCCTGAGCTCTATTCTCTTCTCATTCCAGTGGCCCCCACTGGGGCTGGGGGGTTGGGAAGGGGGTTCATGGATGTGGAAACATCGGCTAATCCTTCTGCCAGGTCAGTCATTGTAGCCTTCAACGAAGATCAACAAATTCAGCACAGGCTCCAGTGAAAACCAAGTCCCTCCTGGATGGTATAGCTTACCCGCTACACCAGGTGCCCAATGAACCTTTCAAGCTGCTGAACAACTTTGGTGGGAATATGCAAGTGCTGTGCAAAGGGGCTCCTTTCTGTCACCAGTGACAATAAAGGTATATTTGGCTATTCACTTTTTGGGACAGTCACAAAAATATGGACGCTATGATGGTACTTGGTCTATATAAGACCATTTCAGTAGGAGTTTTGCTCTTTCACAGGGAACGTGTGAACAGTACGTTTAAATGAGTTAAGCTGTTGGTGTTGAGTTGATGCACAACTGATATCCATTCTCCAAAACGCTTTGTAAAGGATGTGACGACTTGCATTTTAATGGCGTCTTTCATGAGCTCAAGGCATCCCAAAGGACATCTCGACCAATGAAGGAGGTTTTAAAGTGCACTCGCTGTTGTAATACAGGAAAGGTGGCAGCCAGTTTGCGCACAGCAAGATCCCACAAGCAGCAAAAGTATCGGGTTATAAGCCCAGTGATTGATAGACTTGATCTCGGCACAGAATCTTGCATAAGTCACTTGAAGGGGGTGGGCATTTTGAAAGCGCTAGAGTCCTGAGCAGTGATTTTATTGGCCACTGAAGGCAGGACGGCTTTGAATCCTGGAGGGACCTTTCCCAAAGCCAGGAGAATTTTATGGAGGTGACACAGGCCTTGGCTGCTGCTGGAGAGCCAGCCAGAGGCACACGTTGCCTTGTCGGGGAAGGCCCACTGATATCCATGTGCCAGTCAGGCAGTTGAGAGGTCACAGGCTGGCCTTCCACAGTGTTACGACCCCGGAGGCGGGAGGTCCTGCCCGCTGAGAAGCTGGCAGCTCTTTTACCCAGGAGCACCGCCGGGGAGGCAGTGGCTGCCGCCTGAACGATACCCATCGGATACCATGGGTAGCGGAGTGACCCAGGCCAGAAGTGAGTGATTGACTGATAGCACGAGGGGTTTCGTGAGGTGGGGGGGGTGATGGGGGAGGTAGCTAAAAGTGGGGGTCAGCAGCAAGGGCAGGGGCGTGAATCTCAGGCACCGTCCCCACCACCCTTACCCCCTTCCAGGTTGTCTTTGAACAAGCTTCCCCAGGGAGACCCTGAGCAATCCGCACGGGTTTGCAGGTCACGCTCCCTGCCCTCCCTGACAGGCCTGCCCGTTGCAGGGTTAGCAACGGCAGTGATGGCTCTTAATTAGGCATTAATGGCCCACTTAAGGGACTCAATTGACGGAGGAGCAGGAAGGCCATCCACGGGCCTTGCTACCACAGACTTAATGGGGGGGCGGGGTGGTGGAGGCAGGAGCGTGGCGGGGTCCCACCACCCTCCAGCCCAATTAAATGGCCCCCACAAGCAAACCCACCATGGGGGAAGGGCATAAAACACTGTCCCTGTGTGTCTACTGGCCAGTCAGGAGTCAAATTTAACTATTCTGCTCAGGCCTTTTGGATCCTGAGACATTCTCCTTACAAAACTAATGATTACCAGGTGCAAACTAAGTTGCCAGAATTCCCAGCACAGAAACAGGTCAACTGGCCTGTGCCAGTGTTTGTGCTGCACATGAGTCTTGGCAAGTGTCCTGTGTATCTGATTCTCCCAGCAAGCGTAACCCTACCCAGCAGTATTTTCGGCTGTAGCCTCATTTTATAATTAAAGTTATGAAGGGGTTGAATAAGGTAGATGTAGAGATGGTGGCCGGAATTTTCCAGCAACCCCGTGGCGGGCTCCCTCCGCGGCGAGGCCGGCCAGTCATCGAAATCTCCGACTGGAAGATCCCGCCGGGGGGATGGGGGGGCTGGAAAATTCCGGCCGATGTTTCCGGTAGTAAGAAAGTCTAAAACCAGGGGGCTATAAATATCAGATTTCAGTTGTGAACGGTGTGTGATCATGTGGGTGTGTAATGGACAATATATGACCAGGCTGATGTGTAATGGACCGTGTGTGATTTGGCTGGTGTGTAACAGACAGTGAGAGATCGGGCAAGTGTGTAACAGACAGTGTGTGATTTGGTGGGTATGTAACAGACAGAATGTGATTGGGTGGGTCTGTAATAGACAGTATGTGATTAGGTGGGTCTGTAACGGTCAGTGTGTGATTGGGTGGGTGTGTAACAGACAGTGTGTGATTGGGTGGGTGTGTAATGGACAGTGTGTGATTGGGCGGGTCTGTAACAGATACTGTGTGATTGGGTGGGTGTGTAATGGACAGTGTGTGATTGGGCGGGTGTGTAACAGATATTGTGTGTTTGGGTGGATATGTAACGGACAGTGTGTGATTGGGTGGGTGTGTTACGTACAATGTGTGATTGGGTGGGTGTGTAATGGACAGTGTATGATTGGATGGATCTGTAACGGACAGTGTGTGATTGGCTGGGTGTGTAACGGACAGCGTGTGATTGAGTGGGTGTGTTACGTACAATGTGTGATTGGCTGGGTGTGTAACGGACAGCGTGTGATTGAGTGGGTGTGTAACAGACAGTGTATGATTGGGTGGGTGTGTAATGGACAGTGTGTGATTGGGCAGGTCTGTAACAGATAGTGTGTGATTGGGTGGATCTGTAACGGACAGTGTGTGATTGGGTGGGCATGTAATAGATAGTGTGTGATTGGGTGGGTGTGTAATGGACAGTGTGTGATTGGGTGGGTGTGTAATGGACAGTGTGTGATTGGATGGGTGTGTTACGGACAATGTGTGATTGGGTGGGTGTGTAACGGACAGTGTGTGGTTGGGTGGGTTTGTAACAGACAGTGGACAGTGTGTGATCAGGCAGGTCTGTACAACCCTCAGTATGGAATCGGAAGGGTGTGTAATGGGCAACTTTTGGTCTCGTTCCTGCTCCTTGCAATGCTGAATTTTTCCTTTTCCTCTAGCATTTCTCAAATTATGAGCCAGGAAGTAATGAGTGGATCTGCTCACTGTTTGCTATTATGAAGCAACATTTTCTCTTGCTTTTTTTCAGCCTGAACCACCATCTACCAATAAATGGCAATTGGATAAATGGCTGAAAGTCCATTCACACAACAAGACCATCATTAACAACCAAACCGAATGCGATGGACTCAGTGATTCTCAGTCTCAAAGCAATCAACAGAACGATGAAGAGGTCAAAGGGAAGCAGGCGATTTCACTGCCCCAGCCAGATTCCAAAGATCGGGTTTTACTCAGCCCCATCAGGGAGAAAGCTAAACCAAGGACTGCACAGAAAACCCCCGAGGGAAAGAGCGGGAAACAAAAGTCCCCCGTACCCAATGAGCCAGCTGCACTGAGGAGGACCACAGGTAAAAAACAGCCCCGGAGAGTGGAATGCGCCCCCAACTTGGAGGAACAGAACTGGGCCAAGCCAAATAACCCCTGCAGCACTCCCAAAGAACGAGAGGGTCGAGCTCCAGCAGAACAATCCAAAGCAAAGCCCAGAGCAGCCAGTAACAAAACAGGACCTAGGAAAGAGCCAAGAACTAGCACAGCGCCCGTTGTTGACAAGAAAAAGCACAGGGTGCCTGGCAAGATTGTGCCTAAATCGAGAGAGTTTGTGGAGACGGATTCATCTGATTCCCACACAGATCAAGATGAACACATGCCAGTGAAAATCTCGGCGAGTTCTGCAGCCACAACGAACTCGCTCAAACCTAAGGACAGTGAGAGCATCAATAACTGCCCGAGCAATGCTTCAGTTGACCAAGCTGCTGCTGACTTGGAGGAACCACCATTTTCGCCTCTTCCGCTACCACAAAACGAACTTCTTTCGCCCCTGAGAGACTACGAGGAAATTAAATCGCTTTGGGTGAAATTTGATCTCAGCCTCTTGTCCAGGATTCCTGGTCAAACCCCAGCAGAGACAGTTCCAACCAAGGCAGAGATAAGACAGTCCAATAGTAAATACAACTATCAGTCCCCTACTCCTGTGACAGATAAAAACTCCATCAAAACAAAACGGAAACACAAGGTTAGTGGCCTTTCTGGAACAGGCAATCTGAAAGAAAACTGAGAGTGAAAATTCACAAGTACAGTCGAGGTGCAATAGCATGGTGGTTATGTCACTGGACTAGTAATCCAGAGGCCTTAACTAATGATCTGCAAAGACATGAGTTTAAATCCCACCATGGCAGCTAGAGGAATTTAAATTCAAATTAATTAAGTAACATCTGGAAATTCTTTCTTAAAAAAGCATCAGTAATGGTGACCATGCATTTTAAAAGCCTGTTTGTTTCACTAATGTCCTTCTGGGTGAAGTAAATTGGCTGTCCTTTCCCAATCTGGCCTACCTGTGACTCTAGACCCACAGCAATGGTAGTCAACTCCTAACTGCCCTCTAAAACGGCCTAGCAAAATGCTCAGCTCTATTCAAGAAGGCGGCTCACCACCACCTCCCCAAGGGCAGTTAACAGCAGACGATAAACGCTGGCCTAGCCAGTGATGCCCACATCCCATGGATGAGATGAAAAAGGTTAAGAATCGTTCAGACAATAGCATTTAAAGGAATGGGCTGTTTAGTATATTAAAAGGATTTGATAGGGTAGATATGGAGAAGCAAAACAACAACAGAATTACCTGGAAAAACTCAGCAGGTCTGGCAGCATCGGTGGAGAAGAAAAGAGCTGACGTTTCGAGTCCTCATGACCCTTCAACAGAACTGAAGTATAGTTAGGAGAGAGGTGAAATATAAGCTGGTTAGATTATATTTCACCTCTCTCCTAACTATACTTCAGTTCTGTTGAAGGGTCGTGAGGACTCGAAACGTCAACCCTTTTCTTCTCCACCGATGCTGCCAGACCTGCTGAGTTTTTCCAGGTAATTCTGTTTTTGTTTTGGATTTCCAGCATCCGCAGTAGCTTTTAGCTTTTTGTTTTTATATTTAGATATGGAGAAGCCTATTTGTTGTGCGACTTTGGAACTCTCTGCCTCTGAAGGCAGTGGCGGCGGGGTCATTGAATATTTTTAAGGCAGAGACAGACAGATTCTTGTTAGGCAAATGAATCAAAGGTTACCGGAAGTAGATGGGAATGTGGAACTCGAAACGCAAACAGATCAGCCATGATCTGATTGAAAGGCGGAGCAAGCTCGAGGGGCCGAATGGCCTACTTCAGCTCCTATTTCCTATGCTCGTACGTACTTGGGGGAGGTAGTGGTGCAGCGGTATTGTCACTCACTAGTAATCTACAGACCCAGGGTAATGCTCTGGGGACCCAGGTTCAAATCGTACCACAGCAGAGGGTGAGATTTGAAATCAATAAAAATGTAGAATTAAAAATCTGATGATGACCTTGAAACCATTGCTGATTGGCATAGAAATCCATCTGGTTCACTAATGTCCCTTAGGGAAGGAAATCTGCTGACCTTACCTGGTCTGGCCTATATGTGACTCCAAATCCACAGCAATGTGGTTGACACTTAGATGCCCTCTGAACAAGAGCAATTAGGGATGGGCAATAAATGTTGGTCCAGCTAGTGATGCCCACATCCCATGAATGAATTAAAAAAAACTTCCTTTAGTGGTAGAATCAAGAATAAGGTGACATAATCTTCAAATTAGAGTTAGGCCAGTCAGGAGCAAAATCGGAAGCACATTTTCACACAAGGGATAGCAGAATTTGATAACTCCCTCCTCCAAAAGGCTGTGAATGCTAGGGGTCAATTCAAGATTGAGATTGATAGGTTTTTATTAGATTAGGGTGGCAAGGATATGGAGCAAAGGCAGGAGAGTGGAGTCGAGAAACAGATTGGCCATGATCTGATTGAGTGGCGAAACAGGATCGAGGGGCTGAATGGCCTCCTCCAGTCCCTATCCAATGGCAGTAGCATACCTTCAGAACCATCATTGAGTAATCTGAGGTAATCTCAGCCAATCCATTCTCAGGGGTGGAAATGAGATTTTTCCAATCAGGAAAGGAAAGGGGAAAAGGTGTCACTCGCACTACCGCCTAGAAACATGCTTGCTCCTAACTTAGGTTTCCAAGGCAACATGTTATTCTTCTGTCCTATACTGCTCCTGTACAAACACTGAAAATGCTCATTCTAAGTTCCTATAAGCTTCCTAATGCATAAACCCATGGCATGTTTCAAGGATGAGCCTAATGCCTGTTTCAAGACCTGTTCCCAAATTTGATCTGACCTGTTGCATTCAGGATAACCAGACTTAAAGCTGGAGGTCCCCATCAAACAGTTGGATTCCTTAAAAAAGAACCCTCACTTGAGTGTGGATTCTGCTCCTCCACAGTCATCCTGAAGACTGTTTCCGATCACCTCCACTCTTTCTTGATTATAGCTGTGAATTCATGGCCTCCTTAGCAGAGAGCTGCCTGAGGACACACAGCAAGTGTTCATATCTTGCCAGTCTAATCTAAACGAGGCCTAATATTGGGTGAGCCTCAGGCCCACCTGTTTTGATGCAGCGAGCATTCCCTGTGTCCAGTTTGCCCTGCTCTGTCAATTTCAACAGCCTCGCACTCCCACCTATATATCTTTAAAAAGGACATGAAAGAGATCTTTAAAAAAAAGGAATTTTAAAGATTACAGAGAGTAAATAGATAAGTGGGATTAGCCTCGGTGAATCATATCGGAAAAGAAACTAGGACAGACCTGGGCAGTGTGAAGTTCTTGGGACAGAAACAGAGACATTTAGAATTAGAACAAAATAAACTGTTAAACATGGATCCTTTATTATCTCTCCCTAGCAGACTCCCTCTGTGGGTACATGTGTGTACGGTAGCCTCAAGTGGACAAAGTTTTTTTTTAATTCGTTCATGGGATGTGGATGTCGCTGGCTAGGCCAGCATTTATTGTCCATCCCTAATTGTCATGTTTAGAGGGCATTTAAGAGTCAACCACATTGCTGTGGGTCTGGAGTCACATATAGGCCAGACCAGGTAAGGGCTGCAAGTTTCCTTCCCTATAGGACATTAATGAACCAGATGGGTTTTTAACAACAATCGGCAATGGTTTTGTGGTTATCATCAGGCTTTTAATTCCATGTTTTTGTTGGATTCAAATTTCACCATCTGCCGTGATGGGATTTGAACCTAGGTGCCCAGAGAATTACCCTGGATCTTCTAGAATACTAGCCCAGTGACAATACCACTATTCCACCACCTCACCCACTAATTGCAATTTTCAATGCAGGACAGGCGGGTCCATAGAAACATCCAATGATTTCCACATCTCGTTCTAGCACCATATCACAGGGCGCTATCTCCTCCTGATCACTTGGGACCTTCTAGTCGCTGACATTCACAATCAGTGTCTTCCTTTCTTTAGCAGATGGAAAACACGGAAGCTCTCTGTGATAGCAAGAAGCAACGTGTGGAGAGGGAGATGACCGCCCCTACACTTGTACCTGTCAGTTGCCCTATTAACTCCAGTCACAAGATTCTGAGCAGCAAAGAGTAAGTACCTTTCAAGTTCATAACCTTTTACTTGCATTTTAATAAATTTTTTGGAGCCGCTTAATACACTGGGGGATGTTATTTCCTTTCCCATTTGAAATAATGAGCTAGATTTTACCAACCCCACCCCCATTCCTGCCCTACAACAATAATACTCTGGGGGCGGCCTAACCGAACGGTGAGTGGGACTTCTGCCCCTCAGTGGAGGGAAATACCGCCCTCGAGTGCTGCCAGCCAATCCGATGGTCCGGCAGCTCTAACAGTCCCAGCAGCGCCAGAACTCAGTGGTGGGCACTGCTGGGACTACAAGTAGGCCCCAAGAAGAAGAGCAGTGGATCCCAGACTAAGGCATGTCCTGGGGCTGTTCGGCTGGGAAAGAATCGGGCACCCTGGGAAGGGAGGTGGGAGGTCAGGTTTTGGAGGCAGGCAGGGAGGCACAAAGGCGGGTATCATCTTTGGAGGGGTGGCTGCCTCCCCAATGTGGTCTCCCTTCCTTCCTGCCTCTTAACCAATTGTGTTTAAAAATGGAATTCTAACTCCTGCCCGCTTACCCACACCAACCATATTATGGGAGTGAGCAGGAGAATGAGATTATTCTAGGTGTATGTAGAGATAAAGACAGGGATTCATTTGATGGGTCCAATGGCTTTTTTGTGCTCCTGAAACATTCTGCACATCTATGACTTATCCCAATATTTAACAAATTACTCTGGACCATTCCTTCTTTCTTCTTTGTAGACTATCGAAACAGTTGACAAAGCGGGAGAGGAAGTTCCCACCACCACTGTCGCCATTGCCAGATGAGCCTGAACCCAAACGACGGAACAGCGAGAGCAACTCCCTCAGCCAGGAGAGCAACAGCAACTCCATACCAACCAGTGCCTCACAGTCTTCTGTACAATACAAGCACCGGAAAACTGACAGCAAGTGCTCCTCCCATGCGAAAAACCCCATCGTAAGTTATTGCTATTAATCTCTTCTTGCCAGGGGAGGGACAATGGTGGAAAATGCATAGCAAGTCTACCCGTGAAGAGAAAAGGCAGGTTAAGGTTTCACCACGTCAGTTGTGGCTCAGTCAGTAGCGCGTTCTTACCATTGAGTCCGAAGGCTGTGGGTTTGAGACCCACTCTAGGGCCTTGGAACTGCAGTACTGAGGGAGTGCTGTCTTGTCAGAGGTGCCATCTTTTGGAAGCGATGTTAACTTGAAGCTCCATTAGCCCTCTAGGGCAGATACAAAAGATCCTGCAGCACCATTTTGAAGAAGAGAACAGGAATTCTCCCCAGTGTTCCAACCAATATTTACCCCTCAACCAATATCTGTTTGTTGGACCTTGCTGTGTGCAAACTGGCTGCCATGTTTCCTACATTACAGCAGTGAGCACACTTCAGAAGTACTTTATTGGCTGTAAAGTGCTTTGAGATGTCATGAAAGATACTATATAAATGCAAGAGTTCATTGATAATGGACCTACAGCTAAAAACCAGCTCAAAGTTACTTTTTCATTTTAGATGCTGTGTAATTCGAGCTTTATTTTGTTAAACAGCATGCCCCCAGTAGCTGGCTTTGCATACCCTTAACCAAATGGGAATGAATGTTTTTATTTGTTATGAATAATTTCTGCTGAAACTCTTAAAATAAAAGGGATGACGATGGTGTTTCCTAATCTTAACGGCCTAGAACGAAACACGTCTGATTTGATTAGAGAGAACTCAGCAATGTTTTTGATAAATGGTGTGGCACCTTCATACAGAATCCTTCATATTAAGATTATACCTTTGAACTATTCATACATATCACTATTAGAAAGGCTGCACTAGACTCAATTTCTGCTAGCATCTTGGACATAACCTGAATCAATTCTGTTGCTATAGCAACAGCTCAGTTAAGTCTCAGCTATTATCATAATAGCCCTGGCCTGTTCAGTCTCTTCACAAGATGAGGTGATGGTGTTCATTTTCAGGTTTCATTATTTTTTTTCTTCAGATTTCCCAGGAATTTTATTTGCTTTTTTTTTTACAATAATTTAATTCTGCTGATTTTTCTTTTTTTTTGCCAAGTGAGTGAAATCCATATTTTCTGATGAAAATAGGGGAAAGTTCAGAATTACAAAAGAAAATTCTGGCTAAAGAGCGTTTGTTTGTTCACGGGCCTTATAATGACGTTGTGGGATTCTAGCCAGCAAACACACACCTGGAAACCCCAATCTCCGCCATTTTAATGGAATCGTTGACCTTTTTGCAATGAACAGGTCCAGTCTTCACTAAACTGAAAGGGAACTTTCAAGGATGGAATGACTTTTACTGATTGCAAAATTTTCCTTTTCGGGTTGAGTGACTGAATTCTCAAATCCCAATGGAGACCTGAGCTCATGGGCCAACGCTAATTGGAGAATTACAGTTGCAGTTATATCTCTCTTTATGAACCGTGCTCCCTTCAGATGTGGCTCCCAACTTGTAGTGTGGGGGCACTGTTTCTTCATGTTCCTTAAATAAAAATCACAAACACTGTTTTATGTTACCTCCCCCTTTCCTTTCAATTTTTATTTATCATTTTCATGATTTATCATTTTAATGGCTATCATTTCCAATTAGTGCTTATATAACTTAAATAATCATTTGTATGACTTATGTTTGCTTGAGTGGTAAAAGACAAATCAGCACAGATCACACTGGACATAGTCTCCCTTAGAGCTACACAAATGCAAATATAAAATCACGTAGCACAGAGCAGGCCATTCAGCCCATTGTGCTTATACTGGCTCTTTGAAAGAGATATCCAATTTATCCCATTCCCCCCCCGCTCTTTCCCCATATCCCTGCAAAGTTTTTTATTTTATCCTTTGCAAGTATATACCCAAGTCCCTTTAAAAAAGTTATTATTAGATCTGCTTCAGTGTGATGTTGCAATCTTTCTGCACTGAATCTTTCTATGATTCTAAGATAAAGAGAATAATGTCTCTATAAAAATGGCAGAAAGTGCATGAGGAGGGCCCTGGGGCAGGCAGTCAGCAGCACCTAGAGGAGGGTTTGAGAAGAGGACCCTGGAACAAGCAGTCAGCAGCACCTAGAGGAGAGTGCGAGAGGAGCACCCTGGACAGGCAGTCAACAGCACCTAGAGGAGAGTTTGAGAACAGGACCCTGGAACAAGCAGTCAGCAGCACCTAGAGGAGGACTCTGGGACATGCAGTCAGCAGCACCTAGAGGAGGACCCTGGAACAGGCAGTCAGCAACGCCTAGAGGAGGACTCTGGGACAGGCAGTCAGCAACGCCTAGAGGAGAGTGCGAGAGGAGGACCCTGGGACAGGGCAGTCAGCAGCGCCTAGAGCAGAGTGCGAGAGGAGGACCTTGGGACAGGCAGTCAGCAACACCTGTCTATCTAGAAGATCTAGCATCTAGTTTATACTCAGGTGGGAGTAAGGGTAAAATAAAAACAATGGTCCATATTCTATTTAGTTAAGATATGTCTGGGGAGATCAGTCCCATTATTTGCACATCCTGCACAATGTGGGAAATCCTAGATGTCCCTGGCGGTCTGGATGACCATGTGTGCAGGAGGTGCCTCCGACTGGAGTAACTCGAGCTCCGGGTTTTGGAGCTTGAGCGGCAGCTGGGGGCGCGACGGTGCATTCACAAGGCTGAGAGGTTTGTGGATAGCATGTTTCAGGATGTGGTCACCCCGCAGCTTAAGGAAATGCAGGCAGAAAGGGAACAGCCAGCTAGCATGAACTGCGCGCTGAAACGTTCAGCACTGCCTGGGTGGGGCGAGGGAGTCAGTGCATGCGCATGGGCGCGCTCAGTGAAAGCTCCCTGAAGGCACAGGGCTGCCTCAGGGAGCTGAAGATTTTCCACATTAAAATTTAAGTTTTAAAAAATAAGGAACACATGTCCCCTCATGTGACTCTGTCACACGAGCAGGGACATATTGTAAGTGGGTTTTAAAAGATTTTTTTTAAAATCACTGATCGAAACCTCATCGCGCCCATAGATGAGGTTTCGCAAAAAATGCAAAGGCCACCTGGCCTATTCACCTGCCCACCAACCAAACAATTGGACAGGCAGCAAAAAATTACATTTAATTACCTTAACAGGCCTCTTAATTGTTGGCAGGCATGCCGCCGCCTCTCGCGCACCTCCACCAATCGAAATATCGCCAGAGTGCGCGATGACGTCGGGACACTCGCCCCACATCACTGCACACTATTCTACTCCCGTTCGGGTCAGGCGCATGCCCGCCCAACGAGGGAAATATTCTGCCCTGTATTTCTCCCCCACCCCCAGTTTTGTGCCCCCATCAAAGTAGAATTTTACCCCCCAGCCTCCCACCCCACCCCCAATCCCACCCCCAATATATCCAACCCGAGCTAGCCATTTCCCACAGTGTCCATTTGTAGGCTTGTTTAAGTAACACTGCAACTAAAAGGCCTTTTGAATCCATTGAACTATCCAGTCACTCCCCTTCCTCTCTCGATTGTGTTTTTCCTGATGCACCTAAGTCAGTAATGATGAAATGCTTGATATTTTACAATGTTCAGAATTGTCTTTGGGCGGGGAATGCTTGGCACTACCAAACAACAAATGTAACTGCCTACTGGGCAGCATGGAATCATTTCGACTAGAAATTGGCACTAAGCAGGATCAGCTAAGTCCAGCTGAACTACTTAATGGGGTTGTGTTGCAGCCCCTCCAATGCCAAGATCAGTTAGTATTCATTTAATTCCATGCAGAGTTAAGGGTGATATTTCCTCCACTGGCATTCAAAAGTCAAACACTGAGAAGTGAGTCAGCAATTTGTGTGATCAAAATAAAAGCAAAATACCACGGATGCTGGAAATCTGAAATAAAAGCAAAAAGTGCTGGAAATACTCAGCAGGTCTGGCAGCATTGGTGGAGCGAGAAACAGAGTTAACGTTTTGAGTTCTGAACAAGAGTCATATTCGACTAGAAACATTAACTCTGTTTCTCTCTCCACAGATGCCGCCAGACCTGCTGAGTATTTCCAGCACTTCCTGTTTTTATTTACCTGTTTAACCATTAGCAGCAGTATGTCAGTGGATATACCACTGCCTCAGGGATGGTGGTGATGGACAGGTAAAGGTATGGAGTAACTCAAGCAATGGACTCGCTGTCAACAGGCTATCCCATACTTGCACTAACAAACTTCTCTTCACCGTAGGAGATTGAATCACATCCTAACTCATCAAGCATTAGCCATGAAAATGGCCAGCCACAAGCAGATCCCTGGACATTAATATCCAATGGTCATTCAGAGCCAAGAAGACCTAAATTAACTTTTGATGACACGTGAGTTTTAATCTGTAATCTTAACGCGTAACACTGACACATCTGTTAGCTTTCCTTGGTTGACTGGAGTCTTACCTCAAAGTCGGAGGTTGTGGTTCAAACCCCATGTAAGCATAATAGTGGGGTGAATTTCTATTCCCTTTCGTCTGTTGTGACTTTGACAGAAGAGTCACAGAAATCCTGCAAAAAATGGTGTAAAACTTAGTTGTCTTCTTTTCATTCTTTCACAGGGTGTGGGCGTTGCTGGCTAGACCAGCATTTATTGCCCATCCCTAATTGCCCTTGAGAAGGCAGTGGTGAGCCACTTTCTTGAACCATTGCAGTCCCCCATGCGTTGTAGGAATGCCCACTGTGCCGTTAGGAAGGGAGTTTCAGGATTTTGACCCAGTGACAGTGAAGTCAGAATGGTGTGTGGCTTGGAGGGGAACTTGTCTGTGCAGAGCCCAATGTTTCTAGGCCTGTGGCTCTTCTTATGAGTTGCATTCAAGGTTTCAATGTTTCCTCCCTGTCTTGGCAACAGAAACTGGGTACAGTTTCTGGCTTGGCCACTGCTCTATACACTTTGAGCGTAACTTTTTCTGCCTCGAAATCTACTGATCTGTCAATGTTTTAAACCATTGCTTACATTTCAGTTCAGCAGTACCATCCCAGCTCCTTCCCTTTAGATAAGTTCACTTAAGGCCATTAATTTCCCCTGTAACTGGAGCTAATCTGAACTCCATTATACTGTGTTCAATAAAGTAGCAGGAACCTACTGAAAGAACAGTGCTTATTGAAAGCAGTGGGATACTAAACACTGAGTGCTTTTTCCATCTTGATGAAGTGGTATTAGTGTTGTACTTGCCAAGACTAACATGTTTTGGAGCTCAGGGCTGGAACAGATGCAAGGTTTGCTTCAGTTCAGTCCGAGTTGGTCCTTCCGTCTGCCTATTAACAGTCACAGTAGGAGCCTAGCTGTTATGCAAGGGAAGATTAGGAAGCTTGGGAGAGTTGTTTGGCCCTCAAAGGCTAGCTGACCTTAATAATAGTGGCACGTATATTAATAATAGTGCTGAATATATTAATAACAGTGGTGCAATATTTAAATAGTGCTCCATATATTAATAATGGTGATACATATATTAATAAAGTGTTGCATATATTAACGTAATTGGTGCTTATTCATTCGTGAGATGTGGGTGTCACTACACCATTTATTCCCTGTCCCCAACTGCCCATTAAGAAGGTGGGGGTGAGTTGCAAGCACAACAGTTATTTTTTGGTATAGCTGAATGGCTTGCTCGGTCATATCAGAGGGCAGGTAGAGTCAACTACATTGCTGTGGAACTGAAGTCAGACGTAGGCCAGTTGGAGTAGGAATGGCAGATTTCCTTCCCTAAAGAATGTTAGAAGGGTTTTACGATGCATGTTGTGCATATATGTTTAGTGCTGCTGCTTGTAGCTACTCCTACCAGTCGACCAGTTGTCATGGTATGTCACACCTGTCTGTCTTGTGCATAACTGATGCATCAAGTGGCACGTACGTTAATAGCAGCATTTGTATAAATAATAACGGTTCATAACCCAACAGTAGAGCATGTACTTATAATAATGCATATGTTAATAGAAGTGTGTAAGGGTAATGGGATTGGGTGTAAGTTAATGTTTACACTGTAGTACAAGTGCAAATCACAAAGCGTTGAGCTTAAGCATTAGACAGCAAGTACATTTGTTTTCTTCTATACAGCTGTTCAGACAGGCTTGCAGTGGTAACAGTGCAAAAACGTACTAAATAAAAACAACTGCATCGAAAATGATGCCAGGCAATTTTTTAGGTGATTATGTTTGGAGCGAGTTGGGACAAAATGTTTGCGCAGCTGTCTGCTTTGTCTTTCCGAACAGCAAAGTGTGACTTCACAGCAAGTGACAAGGTGGAGTGGCGGGTGGTTGGTGATGGTTGGTGGTGCATTAGACTCAGGGACCCCCCTCGGGTGACCTCTGAGAACAGATTACCTTCCCTAGGTGCAACGGAGAGTGGCTGTTCCGCTCTCCAGCACTGCAGATGCCTGATTGTGACTGATGATTACTGTTTTTGCAGGTCTCATAATGCTGATTACTACATGCAAGAGGCCAAGAAGCTGAAACACAGAGCTGATGCACTGGTAAGATGTTCATTCTTCTTTTTAATGTTTTTTTTCTTGTGTCAATGAATTGACATAAATTAATAGTTACAAGAGGAGGCTGCTGCTGCTGTATCGCTGGTGAGAAGTGAAATTATGTTGCCTCTTGTTGAGATTCACATCACTAAAGTTCTTTTCTTTTTTAATTTTCAGCTTGATAAGTTTGGAAAAGCAGTTAATTATGCAGATGCAGCACTATCATTCATTGAATGTGGAAATGCTATGGAGCGTGATCCATTAGAAGCAAAATCCCCATACACCATGTATTCTGAGACAGTGGAACTCATCAGGTTAATGTCTTTTTGAAGATAATTTTACTAATCATTTTTAAATGATAATTAATAACCTGCTGTGAGAAAATCAAGATAGAAGATTAAGATCTATATGGAGATGTCATATTTCAGAACTTAATTCTTAAAGTGACTTGTAACACATGCCATTTTGTTTGCTCTTAATTTATATATTTTATTAATTTATGATGCTTGGAGTCAGCTGAGTAAATACTTGACCAAATAAAGTGCTCAACTTGCTCAAAAGCTAAGGGGAATAGTACCCGACTTCAGAAGAACATAGATAGACTGGTGAAATGAAAGTTAACTCAAATGCAAAATCACACATTTTGTTAGGAAGACAGAGGAACAGAGAGACTTGCATTTATATAGCATTTTTCATGACCACCAAACATCTCAAAGTGCTTTACAGCAATTGAACTACTTTTAAGTGTAGTCACTGTTGTAACATAGGAAATGCAGCAGCCAATTTGCACATAGCAAGCGCCCACAAAATATCCAGATAATCTGTTTTTGTGATGTTGATTGAAGGATAAATTTTGGAGTCACATTGTAGTACAGAACTTGAATATTGCTGAAAAGAGAGACATTACTTTTCCTCTTGCATTCATCGGGACAAACACAAGAATGGCAAATTTCAAACAAGCACAACACTTTAACACTTTATACTACAGAAGAAAAGGGTGCTGATTTGTTGGCAAGTTGACTCTAATTGGCCAACACATTGCCTTGGAAAAAGCAAGGGAGAACTATAGGCTCCCCAAGCTCCTGATTAATTCAAAAAAGGTGCAAGGTCTGAACATATTCCTTTTGTTTGCAGAGGACAGGTCCCTGCATTTAAATGTATGTTGCTTCTAGCAAGCTTATGAACCCTGTATTAGCTAGACTGATTACCTTAAATTAGTTGTTAGTGTAGCTATTAGCACACTCAGGATTGTTCAGCAAGTGCTTCCCAATCACAGAATCACATCTAACAGTGGATGTTTTATTTTGGATTTTGCAAGCCTGGGCTGATTGAGCACAATCTGTACTCTGTCTATTACAAACAACTGAATTAACACGCTGTTTAATTTGATCAACCAGTCACTGGGACATATGACCCTCATACCTACTGGCATTGCACCAACACTGAAATTCATTCATGACCTTGCTCAATTGTGTGATAGGGAGAATGCCTTTTTGGACTGGCAGCATCATCCTGTTGGTGGAAAATACCACTTGTGTAGGCTCTCCTTAGTAGCAGTATGAAACACTTCCTTAACTTGTTAAAATTTTTGACATTAAATTGGTTTAAGTGAATCCAAATCCCAAACTAGAGTTCCTGTCTTTCACTGGCCCGACCTTCATTTTTTATGGTAACAAAATATTGATTGCAGAACTCGCACTGAAGCTTGTACAGCCAAAAAGTGTCACCTTCTTAGCTGAACCCAAGAATAATGTAAAGTTTAGATGCGCTTCAGTAATGGAGTAGGAAAGAGAAACAGGATCAGGAGTACACCATTCAGACCCTCAAGCCCATTCCAATTTTCAGATAGTGTCATCCATGGCTCACTGGCCAGAACTTGCCCTTCTCAGCTAGAAGACTGTGTTTCACTCCAGGACTTTGAGCCTATAAGGATGACACTCCAGTGCAGTACCAAGGCATTGTTGGACTGTCATAGGTGCCATCTTTTGGATGAGCTGTTAAACCAAGAATCCATGTGCTCTCTCAGGTGGATGTGAAAGAACCCAACACACTGTTCAAAGAAGAGGAGCAAGCTCTTCCCAGTGTCCTGGGCCAATGTCTATTCCTCAGGCAACACTTAAATCAGATTATCTGCTCATTATCACATTGTTTGTATGTGGGAGCCTGCTGTGCGCAAATTGGTTGCTGTGTTTCCAACATCATAACGGTACTCTTCAGAAGTATTTCATTGGCTGTGAAACATTCTGAGGTATCCTGAGGTTGTGAAAGGCATTATTTAAATGCATAAGTTTCTTTTTGATTATGGTTGATCTATATCCTAATTCCATTTACTTTCTTGGTTCCATATCCCATAATACCCTTACCCAACAGAAACCTATATCAGCAAAATAGAAACAAAAATTGGGGGATGCACAAACAGAAGTCAATAATTAATTCTGAAACATGCTGCAAGTTTAGTGTTTGCTTATATGTGTATCCCTTTGTGAATATATAGTTATTAATGTACATGTTATTCATGCCTATGCAACATAATAATATATAAGGTCACTTCCTTCATGAGCTGAGAAATTATATCTAATTTTAGTAACTGTGCAACATAAGACCAGAATTGAGAGATCAGACTTGTTGATACAGATGCTTCCCTTTCACTTCCCCAAGCTACAATTTAATATTAAGTTGGAATGTTACAGTCACTGAGTATCTGATGACTCCAGTTCCTCAGGCTGTAGAATGTATAACAAAATGTCATTTTGCTTTTCACACAGCTACATACAAAGATTCAAGCTTAACAACTCAATTCAGCTGTTATGCAGTCCCTTTACTGAGCACCTATATTGATCTCAGTGCATACATCTCTCAAAATGCCATATAAATGAACACAAAGCCAAAAGCTTAGATTTTACGATATGGGTGTTTTCTCACTGAATGGTTAGAAATGGGTTTTGTGTTGTGCACTAAACAATGGGAGTGTGCTACTTGTTCTCAATTTTCATGGGTTAACCTGTGTGGTATTTATGCACAGCTACAGGTGTGGGTTTGGATGTGTGCAGAGAGCACATGGTGGGCGCGGAGGGGGGGCGGTGGTAATTTTGACTCTTGGACATTATACATTGCTCCCCATTTTCCTTTTCATTGGATTCAGTAAAAATAAAAACCGGGAGAGATGCAAAAAAAGGTCTTGCATCCAAGAGTCAAATGTACCTCCAAGAAAGGTGCTTTGAGTCTGACTGGAAAATGTAAACAGTTGTATGTACTTTAAGTTTTGACAAGTCATTCAAGCAAAGAACAGAAATTGCCCATATGCTTCCCCTGCATCAGACAAACTAATAAAAGCCGCTTACACATTATTCACTAGGCAGCATTATTGATTATTCCTTGCTTCTTTCCCAAGGTACGCTATGAGGTTAAAGAATTTCACTGGTTCCATGGCCACAGTAGCTGATAAGAAATTGGCTGTCTTATGGTGAGTTTTAGTGAGCCAGATGCCAGGTTATTAAACTAGTTAACTCCTTCGTAATGTTATAAGTGTATCATTACATCGTCAAGAACAATAAATTAATGAGGGAAGATTTTATCTTCTTACATTCTCAAATTAGAGATGATTCAGCTGCGCTATTTTGTGACATTTATTCATTACCTTAATTCCATACTGTGCTTAACCAGGCAAAACGTGCTGTTTTGACTTTGTCTCACATCTATCTGCACTGTGTGCCTCAAGAATCCAAAGGAGAAGCATTATTTGCATAAATTGTGTTGCTTTATTGAGTGCTTATCCTAACGCAATCTATCTCTAATTAAATCTAGTTACCGATGCCTTTCACTTCTCTATTTGCGAATGTTCAGACTTAAGAAAGACCATGCCATGAAGTACTCCCGATCCTTGATGGAATATTTTAAGGTATTTTAATGATTTTATGTGGGGTGGAGGGCGGGACGGAGTATTTCTGAAACACACTGTTCCGATGGTGGTCTTCATTCAAGTGCTTTACGCTGCGGCATCCAACTTCTCTCGCCCAATCGTTTCCCAGGACATTACTGGGATAAGGCAGTCAGATGGGCAAGTGAGAATACATTTCCTCTGATAGGGAATGCCAAGAACAAAGGGACATGATCTTATAATTAGAGCCAGACTATGTAAAGAGAGAAAATAGGAAGCAGTTCTTCACACAAAGAGTGGCAGAAACCTGGAACTGTCTCCTGTAAAAGGCGATGGATGCTGAGGAACAGCTGGAACTTCCAAAGCTGAGGTTAATAGATTTTTGTTAGATATGGGCAGCATGGGTAAATGGGATAGACGTAGACATCAGCCAAGGGCCAACGGAATGAAGTAACAAACTCAAGGGGCTGAATGGCCTCCTTTTCCTAAGCTCCTAATTCCAGGAACGAGCTCATTGATATTATTCTCCAGCTACTTACTTAAAGGAGCATCAGCATGTACTTAAGATGCTAGGACTACTTCCATGAAGCAGAGAATATTAGGAGGTGCTTTAATGCCCTTAGAGGATGAGGCTAGGGAAATAATAATGGGGAACCAGGAAATGTCAGAGGAGTTGAATAGATATTTTGCATCAGTCTTCTTGATAGACAATAATAGCAATCCAAAAATACGAAATAATCAAGGAGCAAAACAGGGGGAGGAAATAAATGCAATAACTATCACTAGGGAAAAAGTACTAGGGAAACTAATGGGGCTAAAGGCCAATAAGTCCCCTGGACCTGATGGGTTGCATCCTAGAATATTAAAGGAAGCAGCTGCAGAGATAGTGGATGCACTAATAGTAATCTTCCAAGAATCCTTAGGTTCTGGAAAAGTCCCAGAGGATTGGAAAACTGCCATTGTAACACCCTTTTTCAAATAGGGAGGGAGACAAAAAACAGGTAACTATAGGCCAGTTAGCTTAACATTCATCATTGGGAAAATGCTAAAGCCTATTATAAAGGGTGTAACAGCAGAGCATTTAGAAACGCAGAATATAATCAAGCAGACTCAGCATGGCTTCATGAAGGGGAAATCACACCTGACAAATTTATTAGAATTCTTTGAGGAGGTAACAAGCAGGATAGATAAAGGGGAACCAGTAGACGTAATATATTCAGATTTCCAAAAGGTGTTCGATAAGGTACCGCACATAAGGCTACTTAATAAGATAAGAGCCCATGGTGTTGGGGGTAGTATATTAGCATGGATGGAAGATGGGCTATAATAGAAGACAGAGGGCAGAATCTTGCCCTTGGATGGTGGGTGGGCCCCACCGGCTCGGTGGCAGGCGGGCAGTTGACCCCCGGCACTGAAACGGGACCTGCCGCCATTTTAAGTGAGCGGGCCAATTAAGGCCCGCCCAGCGGCATCCCCGACGGGAAGCGCTATGCACTTCCTGTGCGGGTGGGGGAGGGATTCCCCATCTGTCAAAGTGCGCTCTTTCACACATGCGCGCGAAAGAGCGTACTTCTCCCTGAGGCAAAGTCCTGTCTCAGAGAGATCACTGACAGTGGTAAAAACTTTAAAAATAGAAACATTAAAAAATTATTAACATGTCCCCCTCATGTGACAATGTCACATGAGATGGGACATGTTAATAAAGAACACATAAACTTTATTATTTTTGTACAAAACAGACATGAAACTTCATCCCGCCAGTGGATGAAGTTTCATGAATAATCAGAAGGCTGCTGGGGCTCCTGGCCTGCCCACCAGCCTTAAGGTTGGCCGGGCAGGTCTTTAAGTACTTTAACTAGCCTGTCAATGGCCTCAATTGGCCATTGACAGGTCGGCGGGCGGACAGCTGATTTCACTGTCCGCCCGCCTTCCTAAAAATTTAAATGGCCCGGGATGACGTCGGGGATTCCTCCCAACGTCATCCCGTGTCATTTTCCCGTCGGTGAGTGGGTCCCACCCCCAAATCGCTGAGGGGAAAACCCTGGCCAGAGAGTTGGGATAAGAGGGGCATTTTCAGGATGGCAACCTGTAACTAGTGGAGTGCCACAGGGATTAGTGCTTAGGCCACAATTATTTACAATATATATTAATGACTTGGATGAGGGAAATGAATGTACCATTGACAAGTTTGAGGATGACACAAAAATAGGTGGGAAGGCAAGTGGTGAGGATGACACAAAGAGTCTTTGGAGGGACATAGACAGGTTAAGTGAGTGGGCAAAAACTTGGCAGATGGAATATAATGTGGGAAAATGTGGGGTTATGCACTTTGGCAAGAAGAATGGAAGAGCTGAACATTATTTAAATGGAGAAAGACTGCAGAAAGCTGCAGCACAGAGGGATTTGGGGGTCTTCGTGCATGAATCCTAAAAAGCTAGCATACAAGTTCAACAGGTAATAGGGAAGGCAAATGGAACGTTGGCCTTTATTTCACAGGGAATGGAGTATAAAAATAGGGAAGTCTTGCTAAAACTATACAAGGCACTAGTTAGACCATACCTAGAATACTGTGAATGGTTTTGGTCCCCTTATCTGAGGAAAGATGTACTGGCATTGGAGGCAGTGCAGGGAAGGTTCACTAGGCTGATCCTGGGTATGGAGGGATTTTCTTATGAGGAGAGGTTGAGTAGGCTGGGCCTCTACTCACTGAAGCATAGAAGGTTGAGAGGTGACCTTATTGAAACATATAAGATTCTTAAGGGGCTTGACAGGGTAGATGCTGAGATGTTGTTTTCCCTTGTAGGAGAGTCTAGAACCAGACTCTCAGACTAAGGGGTAGCCCATTTAAGACAGAGATGAAGAGGAATTTCTTCTCTCAGAGGGTAGTGAATCTGTGGAATTCTTTACCACAGAGGGCTGTTGAGGCTGGGTTGTTAAGTATATTCAAGGCTGAGATAGAGAGATTTTTAATCAGTAAGGGAGTCAAAGGTTATGGGGAAAAGGCAGGAAAGTGGAGTTGGCTAGCGCCCCTAGCCAAGCTGTTCCAGTACAGCTACCACTCTAGCATCTAACCAGCTATGTGAAAAATTGCCCAGGTATGTCCTGTACACAAAAATCAGGACAATTCCAACCCAGCCAATTACCACCCCATCAGTCTACTCTTGATCATCAGTAAAGAAATGGAAGGGATCATCAACAGTGCTACCAAGCGGCACTTGCATAGCAATAAACTGCTTACCGATGCCCAGTTTGGGTTCCACCAGGGCCACCCAGCTCCTGACCTCATTACAGCCTTGGTTCACACATGGACAAAAGAGCTGAACTCCCGAGGTGACGTGAAAGTGACTGTCCTTGACACCAAGGCAGCATTTGACCGAGTGTGGCATCAAGAAGCCCTAGCAAAACTGGAGTAAATGGGAATAGGGAGAAACCTCTCTACTGTTGGAGTCATACCTAGCACAAAGGAAGATGGTTGTGGTTGTTGAAGGTCAATCAGCTCAGCTCCAGGACATCACTGCAGGAGTTCCTCAGGGTAGTGTCCTCAGCCCAACCATCTTCAGCTGCTTTATCAATGACCTTCCTTCCATCATAAGGTCAGAAGTGGGGATGTTCGCTGATGATTGCACAATGTTCAGCACCATTCATGACTGCACAGATACTGAAGCAGTCCATGTCCAAATGCAGCAAGACCTGGACAATATCCAGGCTTGGGCTGACAATTGGTAAGTAACATTCATGGCACATAAATGCCTGGCAATGACCATCTTCAACAAAAGAGAATCCAACCATCGCCCCTTAATGTTCAATGGCATTATCATCACTGAACCCCCCCCTTATCAACATCCTGGGGGTTACCGTTAACCAGACACTGAACTGGACTCGCCATATAAATACTGTGATTACAAGGGCAGGTCAGAGGCTAGGAATCGTGCGACGAGTAACTCACCTGCTGACTCCCCAAAGCATGTACACCATCTACAAGACACAAGTCAGGAATGTGATGAAATACTCCCCACTTGCCTGGATGAGTGCAGCTCCTCCAACACTGAAGAAGCTGGACACCATCCAGGACAAAACAGTCTACTTGTTTGGCACCCCTTCCACAAACATTCACTCCCTCCAGCACCGACGCACAGTAGCAGCAGTGTGTACCATCTACAAGATGCACTGCAGGAATTCAGCAAGGCTCCTCAGACAGCACCTTCCAAACCCATGATCACTACCACCTAGAAGGACAAGGGCAGCAGGTAGATGGGAACACCACCACCTGGAAGTTCCCCTCCAAGTCACTCACCATCCTGACTTGGAAATATATCACTGTTCTTTCACTGTCGCTGGGTCAAAATCCTGGAACTCCCATCCTAACAGCATTGTGGGTGTGCCTATACAACATGGACTGCAGTGGTTCAAGAAAGCAGCTCATCGCCATCTTCTCAAGGGCAACTAGGGATGGGCAATAAATGCTGGCCCAGCCAGTGAAGCCCACATCCCATGAATGAATAAAAAAAAGTTGAGGATTATCAGATCAGCTATGATCTGTGACGCAGAAGGGAGGGTTTCAGATTCCCTCAGGATATTGGAACAAATTCTAGGGCAGAGGAAGCTATATAGATGGGATGGGATGGTCTTTATCTGAATTCAACAAGCACCAATTCAGAGGAACACAGAGACAGAGAATAGCGAAGCAGACACGATGGGCTGAATGGCCTACTTCTCCTACATCTTATAGTCTTATTTACAGAGATGAGGAGTATTTTTTTCTCTCAGAGGGTTGTGCAACTTTGGAACTCTCTGCCTGAGAAGGCAGTGGAGGTGGGGTCATTGAGTATTTTTAAGGTGAAGGTAGATAGGTTCTTGTTAAGCAAGCGAATCAAAGATTATTCAAGACACAAACAGGTCAGCCATGATCTTAATGAATGGCGGAGCAGGCTCGAGGGGTGGAATGGCCTTCTTCTGCACCTATTTGGTGTGCTCATATGTAAAAGTAGCTAGACATTTGAAATAGAATATACAAGACAAGAAGGAGAGAGTGGAGCAGTGGCGTTGGCATTGAACTCTCCAGCAAAAAGTTGGCACAACCATAAACTTGGGCTCATTTAAAACCCTGCCCCCTGTATCTTAACTCACACCTAATTCCATTCATTCATCACCCCTGTGCTCACTAACCTACATTGGCCCCCAGTCTGGCAATGGCTCAATATTAAATTTCCATCCTTATTTTCAAACCCCTCCACAGTCTTGCCCTTCGCTAGCTCTGGAAACTCCCCAGGATATCGGCGTTTCTCTAATTCTGGTGCTTTGATTTTAATCGCTTCATCAGTGGCAGCAGTTCCTTCAACTGCCTGAGCCCTAAGCTATGAAATTCCCTCCCAAACCCTCTTAGTCTCGCCACCTCTCTCTCTGTCTCTCTCTCCTCTTTCAAGATGCTTCTTAAAAGCTACATCGTTGATCCAGTTTTTGGCCCATCAGCCCTATTATCTCCTTATGTGGTCCTGTGTCAGATTTTATCTAACAACACTGCTGTGATGCTCCTTGGGATGTCTTACTGTTAAAGGCGCTGTAGAAATACAAGTTGTTGTTACTGAATGGCTTTTCTCTGCTGTAAACTTCTGTGGGTTTGCAAAACAAAAACAGAAACAGAAATACCTGGAAAAACTCAGCAGGTCTGGCAGCATCGGCGGAGAAGAGCACAGTTGGCGTTTCGAGTCCTCATAACCCTTCAACAGAACCTGCGTGGGAGATGGGCCGGACACGGTTGAGGGCCCTGTCAACCACCGTGGGTGGAAAACCTCGGTTAAGGAAGAAGGAGGACATGTCAGAGGAACTGTTTTTGAAAGTGGCATCATCAGAACAGATGCGACGGAGGCGAAGGAACTGAGAGAATGGGATGGAGTCCTTACAGGAAGTGGGGTGTGAAGAGCTGTAGTCGAGGTAGCTGTGGGAGTCGGTAGGCTTGTAATGGATATTGGTGGACAGTCTATCACCAGAAATTGAGACAGAGAGGTCAAGGAAGGGAAGGGAAGTGTCAGAGATGGACCATGTGAAAATGATGGAGGGGTGGAAATTGGAAGCAAAATTAATACATTTTTCCAGGTCTGACGAGAGCATGAAGCAGCACCGAAGTAATCATCGATGTACCAGAGAAAGAGTGTGGGAGGGGGCCAGAGTAGGACTGGAACAAGAAATGTTCCACATACCCCATAAAGAGACAGGCATAGCTGGGGCCCATGCGGGTACCCATAGCCACACCTTTTATTTGGAGGAAGTGAGAGGAGTTAAAGGAGAAATTGTTCATTGTGAGAACAAGTTCAGCCAGACGGAGGAGAGTAGTGGTGGATGGGGATTGTTCGGGCCTCTTGTTCATGAGGACTCGAAACGTCAACTGTGCTCTTCTCCGCCGATGCTGCCAGACCTGCTGAGTTTTTCCAGGTATTGCTGTTTCTGTTTTTGTTTTGGATTTCCAGCATCCGCAGTTCTTTGCTTTTATTTCTGTGGGTTTGCTATGCTTTAGCATCTACTTGAGCCCAACAGAGACTTCCATTCTCCACTCACTCCCCTTTCAAAATGTAATGGCGAAATGGATTAAATGTCATTACCGATTTAATTTGTTAATGGTCAGTACTTTAAATTCAATCTGATACCAAGTCTTTCCAAAATCAACCACCCTTTTTCAACATTTAATCAGCTTCTGTGCATTACGTTTGAAGTGAATTGCAAAATGAATTTTGAAGTAGCCAGCGTTTACCAGTAATCTGTGCTGAACCTCTGCCTGTTTCATGCCCTGATCCAAATGGAATGTTTCCGATTGGACTCGTTCTGCACCTTTCAGAATCTTTAGCTTGCCATCTGGGTCCCCTTTAGAGAGACCATCCCTCCTTTGGTTACTTTGATGTAAATCCGAGGTAGAATTATCTGGAAAGTCTCTGTCGCAGGTTCTTCACCCTCTGCCCCAGCAGAATCACAGAATCATGCAGAACAGAAGGAGGCCATTGGGCCCATCGTGCCTATACTGGCTCTTTGGAAGAGTTACCCAATGAGTCCCACTCTCCCTGTCCTTTCCCCATACTCCTGCAATGTTTTTTTTCCTTTAACTATTAATCCAAGTCCCTTTTGTAGATGGTTACTTAATCTTCATCCACCAGCCTTTCATGCAGCGCATTTTAGATTGCAACAATTTGCTACAAACATGAGAGTTTCCTCATCCTGCCTCTGTTCTTTTGAAAATTGATTCAAAAGGTGCATTTTCACCTTAACAAGCCATGAGATCGAGTTCAGGAGCCTGGCAAGGAGCAGATCTTCCTCTTTAAAGCTTGAACATTAAGGATCGCATGGGTAGGACGCACTGAAGGAAATGGTGTGGTGAGGATCATACACCTCACAACACGGACCGACCAATTTTCCACTTAATTCTTTATATGGACAGCACCAGCCTTGCCAGGGTGCAGTGAGGGGCCCTATCCAAATTTTAGATGGAGAGGGGTCAGTTTTAGAATTTTTCTTGCCTTATGTGTTGATTGTCCTGCAAAGCATCGCCTCAATCCCCGTAATCTGGGAAAGGTACAAGGTGCTGAGAGCATGTGACACGACAGGATTGGCGATGCCCCTGTGGATTATGTTATCTCTGTAGTTGGGAAATACCGAACCTGGAAGTAAATTGTCTGAACAGGTCTCTGAAGCGACTGGAAAGCAACATGATCATTGAATCATCCGGCACAGAAGGAGACCATATTTGTTGTCCCTCCTTACTTACCTCGAGGAAGTGACAGTGGGTCTTCATCATAAATTAATTGTGTCATAAACGTGCAGCTTGCTGGGCCATGTCAAGGGCCATTAAGAGCTAACCACATAGTTCCCTTCAAGCATTAGTCAACCAGTTAGCTGTTGAGACCTAATAGGATTGTTCATTTCCTGGTACTAGCCCACAGATTTATAGTTTGCTGTGATAGGATTTGAACTCACAGCCTCTGGTTCATAGCCTGTTACCACTGTATTACCACATCCGGTATCATGTGTGTAAAGCGCCTTGGGATTATTCTCAGTTGTAAAGGTGCTGTTTAAATTAGAGTTGTGGACAAGTTGGCTGTGGTGTTACTATGGCTTCTATAGCCATAGTAACAGGAGTTGTCTCTTGCAATGTTTAGGGATTAACGCTCAATGTATCCTTATGTTGTTGCTCAGTTACTTAATTTTAACTACTCTGACAATGTAAACCTTGGCAATGTGTACACTGTGACATGACTGGCCCCTTCCCCTCTTATAAAAGAGAATTGTAAACTGGATTTATTTTACTTCTCATTGGAAAGCCAACTGGGGGTCTATTGTATTTTCATGCATGATTTTTTTGTGTTGCAGAGTTCCTCAAAAGCCTCACAAGCTCCTTCTCCTTGGGGAACGAATGGAAAGTAAGTCTCCCTTAATAATTCTTATGGACCAGATTTTGTTGGAGTGAAGCATCTGACCGTATGCCCTGTTACTTAGACCTATGTGTCAGCTGTAGCTCAGTTGGTGGTGCACTTGCCTCCCATTCTAGGGCCTGAGCGCAAAAACAAATTAATGCTGATGCTCCAGTGCAGTACTGAAGGACTGCTGCACTGTCGGAACTGCAATCTTTCAGATGAAAAGTTAAACTGAGGCCCCATCTGCATGCTTGGGTGGATGTAAGTGACCCCGTGGCACTATTCTGAAGAAGACCAGTGGAGTTACCCCCGGTGTCCTGACCAATATTTATCCCTCAATCCACGTCACAAAAAAACGGATTATCTGGTCATTATCACGCTGCTGTCTGTGGAAGTTTGCTGAGTACAAATTGGCTGCCATGTTTCCTACATTACAACAGTAACTACACTTCATGAAGTACTTCATTGGCTGTAAAGCACTTTGAGACATCTGGTGGGTGTGGAAAGTGCTGGATATAAATGCAAAGTCTTTTCTGAGCATGCACATTTAGCGATTAACGTTTTTTTTTCTCACAAACTTGCTGGAAGTGCAAGTTGATGATGGTTCAGGGAGGGGAATGGTGAACTATAGGACCAACAGTCCCTCTCCTTAACAAATAAGATTGAAATTATTGGGAAATAAGCACAGGAAGAGTGAGAATGAGAGTGGATTACAGGGAGTGAATTCAATGTCAAATCAAGTGCAAAAAGAAGAGAGGGAAAGAAAAATTGGATTCAGAAAGAAAAAGAGAGATAGAAAGGCACAGTAAAAAAATTAAACCTTCTTAAAATCTCTGAATGAAATTCACTGCCAGAAGCAACAAGACCTCACACATAAAATTGTTCACTTTCTGGGCAGGAGAGATTGATTGGTAATTATTAATAATTATCCAATTGTTAAAAAGGGATTCAAGCTTTTAATTTGAGAATTTTTATTTATTCTTTCATGGGATGTGGGTGTCACTGGCTAGGCCAGCATTTGTTGCCCATCCCTAATTGCGCTTGAGAAGGTGGTGGTGAGCTGCCTTCTTGAACCGCTGCAGTCCATGTGGTGTAGGTACACCCACAGTGAGAAGGAGTTCAGGGATTTTGACCCAGCAACAGTGAAGGAGAGGTGATATAGTTTCAAGTCAGGTTGGTGTATGGCTTAGGGAGGAACTTGCAGGTGATGGTGTTCCCAAGCACCTGATGATCTTGCCCTTCTAGATGGTAGAGCTTGCGGGTTTGGAAGGTGCTGTCAAAGGATCCTTATTGAGTTGCTGCAGTGCATCTTGTAGGTGGTACACACTGTAGCCACTGTGCATCGGTGATGGAGGGAGTGAATGTTTAAGGTGGTGAATGGGGTGCTGATCAAGTGAGCTGCTTTGTCCTGGATGGTGTTGAGCTTCTTGAGTGTTGTGGGAGCTGCACTCATCCAGGAAAGCGGAGAGTATTCCATCACACTGCTGACTTGTGCCTTGTAGAGGGCGGACAGACTTTGGGGAGTCAGGAGGTGAGTCATTCACCGCAGAATTCCCAGTTTCTGAACTGCGCCTGTAGCCACACTATTTACTTGGCTGGTCCAATTAACCTTCTGTGCTGCGTTTAGTGCACAGTGAACGTGCCAATGCAGCAACCTCATGAAACTCCTGAGGAGGTTAAGGGCGAGAGGCTGTTTTCACAAAGTTAATAGCAGAGCAGTGGAAGATGTCCAGCAACTTGTGGTGATTTGCAATTCGTGGTGTACCTCTTCCTCGTCACAAGTTGCTGGGCGATTTGCATATTATTAAAGGTGTGCATTGTTAATTTGCCGTTATTACAGGAAATTCTGGTCCTATGAGGGGAACAGCCTTTCTCAGCTGCCTTTGGGCTTGAGTTCAATGGGAGCTCAGGTCTTTGTTACAAGAGTGATCAGGGTAAAACCCGGGCAGCATTCTTGTGTCCCCCTCCACTTTCAGTCACAATTGTTTTTTTTATATATTTAACATCCAACCCTTTCATTTTTCCCTCCTGTCCAGGGAATTTGTATAACCTTGCGGTAAACAGGCTGCCTCCGATAAAGGAGAATTGTCAACAGTTAATGTGATTTACTCACCTCCTGAGTTGCCATCTTTCAATTTAATATCGACCTTTAGACTCAGAGTCACAATGTTTACATTTGCTGAAGGACTGGTGCATACTACATTGATAGATGTTAAGATCTAGTTTAAAAGCAATCCAAGTCACGGTTGATCGGCAAATCGCCGCCACTTTTACGATGCTTGGTGATTGCGATTATGACTGAAAATTTAGCTGGGTTTAATCTGGTCTAAATGTTTTTCAATACAACATTTATCCTGGGCTCCTGTCAGAACAAATAAGAAAGGATTGAGTGTAATTGTTATGAATAAAAATAACAGAACTCTGATTGATTCATAAAATAAAATCATACATCACAGTGTTAATCAAGCTCCACTGAGTGCTCCCAAGCTGTTTAATGTATTGATCATGAAAGCAACCCACTGACATAGTGAACAAAGGGACTGCCTACAGGTTCAGCAGCATCTGCTTCCTTCTATATGGCTGTTTGTTTCCTAATTATATTAAGATTTCAGGGAGATAAACAAGCTAGATTTGAGTCAGTCAATAGGCTTTTCCTCCATGGATTACCTCTCTATTTGTCTGTCATATCCCAGTTTTGACCCTGTGGCTTACAAGAGCCAGGTCAGTTCATCAATACCTCCTACCATGTGACATCACTACAGCAGCTGATGCTGAAAAATGCTTGACCAAGCCAATTTTTCATCAAATGATTCATTTTGCCTGAGTTATTAGCCAGATTCACTCTTTTGTATTTTCAAAGCCAGATAAAGAACAAAAGACTTGCATTTATATAGCGACTTTCACAACCACAGGATGTCCCAAAGCACTTTGCAACTGTTACGACCACAGCCAATGATATTCATGAGCAAGCCAAGCCCCAGAGGGAAACTTGTCTTACTGATCATAACTTTTTTTTGTATTTTGAAAATGAGGGGAAAACTACTGGTCCCAGAAGCATAGAATCCCAGATTTTAAAATTAAAAGATTTATTAACAAGAAAAAACTTAAACACACAAGAGTAAATTTGCACAATTGAAACAGTCTTATAAAACATTCCTCAAAAAACCCACTTGGTCAGAACACACAAGTACTTAGCAACAACTCCCTTATAGATTTTTAACCATAAAAATCCAGTAATATTACCCAAGGCAAAAACTGTTGCTACTTTAACAAAGTATACCAGACGACTTCTCACCCTCTTCCACTCTGCTGTGGAAATATGAAGGAAGCCAGAAACAGATTGCTTTCTGAAAACAAAGACTTCTCTGACTTGAAACTGGGTGGCTGCTTCAATTCCACAATTTTTGCCAGCAAAGAGCTGGTCTCAGGACACGTCCCCCACACAGCCACCACAACTCAGCTAAATATCTCCCATAAATGTCTTTTTTCCCCTTTCATCCATTGTTCTAAGCATCTCTCTGAAATCGACTTTTCCAAAATAAAAATCTTTCTGGTCAAATAAAATTTAATAACCTTTCCTTGTCTATTTATGAAGCCTTCGTAAGTTGTATATGTCCCTTAAACTCCCTTTGAAATTTAACAGCTGAAAAGTCAAGCCCTTACCTATTGCCGAATGCAAATTTTAAAACCCAACTTATTTACTTGTAATTCCAACTTCATCGTAGCCTGTCATTAAAAACGCATGCACCTAGCACCTCTACCTTTCATCTCTCAGTTCCCACCGACAAGCTGTCTTTGCTAACCTTCCCCAGTTTAATTATCCATGGATGGACACACACACATACAGACCCACACACACACACAGCCTTCTTCACAGAACACCACCATAATCCCAAAAATATTAAAAAAGATAACATCCATCTTCACACAACAAATGAGTACTTATTGAAGTGTAGTCACTGTTGTAATGTAGGAAACATGGCAGCCTATTTGCACACAGCAAAAACCCATAGCGTTAATGGTCAGATGATCTGCTTTGGTGATGTTGATTAAGGAATAAATATTGGCCTGGACACCGGAGATAATTCCTGTGCTCTTCTTCAAAATAGTGCCAAGGGATCTCTCACGTCGACCAAGGTCAAATCAAACCCTGTCACTCACAACAACCCCTTCCAAACCCGCAAACTCTAACACTTTGAAGGATAAGGGCAACAGGCGCATGGATACACCACCAACAAAACCAAATTTCTCTCCAAGACACACACCATCCTGACTTGCAATTAGGTTTACTGTCACTGGGTCAAAATCTTGGAACTCCTTTCCTAACAGCACTGTGGGTGTACCTGCACCACATGGACTGCAGCAGTTCAAGGAGGTGGCTTCCCACCACCTTTTGAAGGCCAAATACGGGTGTGCAGCAAACGCTGACCTTGCCAGCGACTCCCACTTCCCAAGAAAAGAAAGATTTGCTTGGCAAACTCAGATTGTGATGTATTTTCTATCTCCCTTTGTGCAGAACCACAGGAACAGCCTCCCCTCTATCTCCCAGCCCATCTCCAGTCAGCTCAGTTGGGTCCCACGGGAGCTACACAAGCACGACAGGCTCCTCACCCTCAGCCACCATCAGCATTCCGCAACGGATTCACCACATGGCTGCCAGTCACGTGAACATCACCAACAACATCCTCAGGAGTTACGAGCACTGGGACACAGCTGACAAGCTGGCCAGAGAGAATAAAGGTAAGAGCCATTCATGAGTCTGTTGTTGCAGAAGCGATGTATATGTTTCCAACTAATGTGTCCTGCAGTCAGTTCCACACGTGCACCTCAGCAAGCAGTTTCATCAGAATGATAAAGGGGATAAAAGGGTTAAATTATGAAGGTTAGTTGCATAAAGCTATGGTTTTGTGGCACAGTGGGTAGCATCCCTGCCTCTGAGTCAAAAGCTCTGGGTCTGTGTCCCATTCCAGGACTTGATGACCAAGAAAGGGTGCATTCATAACGTGGCTAAATAGGTTGAGTCCCAACCTGCAAATGCTTCCTACACAGACAAATGGCAGGTGGTTAGAGCAGGAGAGATCCCTGGTCAACTGTGTGATGGAAAGAAATTGGAGTCTCGACCATCACTATCCATAGCTTCAGGCTACAGCATGCATGTAAAAAATGTAAGTTGCCACAGCAACTTGAGGTGCTCGGGAGGCCGGTTGGCTGGATGGCCAGTGTGGTTCAGATTGGTGCCAACAGCATAGGGTTCAATCCCTATTCCGGCAGGGGTGGATTCGGGACCTGCCTCTTTGTCCTACCCATGGTGGAGGCCACGGTGCCCTGGGTCGGACCTGCCTTTGTTCAGAGAACTGAAGAAGAAGATGCATAAACTTGTATTCCATTGAGTAAAGAAGATTGAGGGGTGATCAGATCGAGGTATTTACAATGTTAAGTGGATTTGAGAGGGGAGGTTCAGAGGAAGTACTTCCTCTGGTGGGAGAATCGAGAACAAGGAGACATTGAGGAGCAAAAGACTTGGTGCGAGTAGGACACATGAAGCAGAGCTTTGGATGATGTCAAGCTTACAGAGGGCAGAATGTGGAAGGACAGCCAGGATTGTATTGGAGTAGTCAAATCTAGAGGTAACAAAGGCATGAGTGAAGGTTTCAGTGGCGGATGAGCTGAGACAGAGACGGAATTGGGAGATGTTATGGAGGTGGAAGTAGGCAGCCTTAGTGATGGTATGAGTATATGGTCAGAAGCTCATCTTGGGATCAAATATAGCACTAATATAACAGCCTAGTTCAACCCCTTGATTTAAAGATTGTTCTTGCATTCGGATTTTAAATAAAAAAGATTTTTTTTAAAAACTAGAGCATCTAATTCTTATTTTCTAAACAGAAAACATTTTTGCTTTAAAATATATTACTTGGAATATTATACTTGTACACGGATGTAACCCTCTCACTATTTCTTCTGAACTGATTGGATGTCGGAGGTATAATCTCCCTTTTCAGTTCTGTTTCCAACAGGTCAAATAAATTCTGCTTCTGTGAATCACTGCAGTCCCAGCCCAGCAAGTGAAATGGGATATAAATCTCATTAAAAAAAAATGAATTCCAACCAAATTATGCTTGAACATGTAAAGCACTTGAATGGTTGTTTGTGATATTTAATTAAAAGTTTAAAGTTAAGAGGTTTTCTATCAAGGCATATCATAGATGAGTAATGTTGTTTGCACAGTAGTTAAGGCTGAACGATATCTACTTCTGCTCTGAAAATTAACCAGGGATAATATCGATTGAATGTATTTCATTAGAATGCAGATAATTGCAAATTAGCTGTAAAGTGCAACATCGCAGATAATCACAAGGTGTAAACATGGTCTGTCTTAGAGAGGGATTTTAAAATGAAGCAGCTTACCAGGTAATGAAGGTAAATGTAACAATATTACAATAATGGCGTTTAAGAGCATCACATACGAGATTTCAGGGCATTTTAGATTGCAATTTGCTCTAGATGTGTGTTAGAGTGACGATCCATTTTTCACGTTTTCCTTCACTGTAGATTTTTTTCATGAGCTGGACACGCTGATGGGACCATTAACGCAGCACAGCAACATGACTACCTTGGTTCGGTACACTCGGCAGGGACTGCATTGGCTGAGGGTAGAGGCTCATTTATTATAGTGACTGTGCTGCACGCTCCTTTTTTTTGCATTTCCAGCTCTACCTCTGCCAGGACCACGACTGGTGGAATCCCTGCTAACTCCAAGGCTGCAAACTGAGTCACCGATGACACGTCTCCTCTAGCCGTACTTCAGACTCCTGGTGATGTTACGGAGCTGGTTGACGCTCTTCCCATCAGAGGAGCTGTACCCCAGTACTTCAAAGGAAAAAAGCGCCAACATCACACGTTTTGTGCTTGTCTGTTTCCGTGGTACTTCATTGACTTCTCCGGTCTTTGGAACGACAGAGTCCTGAGGCATTTTGCCACGTCCTACACTGCCTAGAGGCTGAGACAAACTAGGACCATGTTTGAGATGGAAACAAAGAGTGCCTGAGAGAAAAATGCAATGCCTCACAAGAAAGCGAGTATGTTGAGTTACTGCTGGAGAACCCCAAAAAAGAAATTGCTCTCGAAGAATCAATCCTTGAGCTTTCTCAAACTTTGGGTAACCCAGAATGTGTGGAGAACATGCTACTTTGTGACAGAGTGCTGAAGGGGTCAGCTTGCGGCATAAGGTCAAAACTGAGAGTCTAACGCGTAAACGGTGGAGTCATTTGACTCTGTATTTTATACCTTCTTTTTGAAGCTTAAAGAAACCGTACACAGGTAGAAATGGAAAATTGTGCATTAAATTGAAGTGCTCTGTCTGTGTTTTCCGTGGAGTGAAAACTCATCATCTTACATGTTGTATGGTATGCCTTAGAGATTTGTGATCACAAGCACTTTTTTTTGAGAATATTTATTAGGATTTAAGTCCTAACACCTAGTTGGTGCGTGAAGAAAGAATTCCATGGTCAGAGCCTCAGCATTTATTAGGACGACTCCAAAGCTGAGGCCATTTTATCCTCGAAGGTGCATTCAACCTTTCAGATTTACATGGCAAAATCATCAGAAGCATCCATCTATCTTTTTTCTTCCATTCCAGGAGATCATTTCCTTTCATAGTCTCGCAACCCTTTTTTTTTTGAGTTATCGCATGCAACATGTCAACCCACAACCAATTTTGGAAAAAGAAAACTGCCTGCATATAAAAGTGATGGTAATAATTTGCGAATTGAAAATTTGAGGAGAACAGAAGGAAGGGAGGACATTCAAAGACCTAAGGTTTTGCCCAAGATGGACAAAAGGGTTAAAAGAAAAGGGCTTGGAATTGCATTATGGAAAGTAACTGGTAAGCACTTTTAACACGCTCATCTGAAGTTCCTCAGTGCTTTTTAGCGGGCGAGAGGAGTTAACCTGTTTCAACTACGTGAGTTGGTCTTGATAATGGAAGAGAAAGTTCAGGAAGAGGCATCAAGTGCTTGTACCTCATGGTGTGAGTTCAGGATCAAGGCTTCCTCCCCGAATGCTAGCTGACCGCTCAAACCTGACAAGGAGCCGTGATGCCAGGTTACATCAAAATGAATCCTGGCTTAAGACGACCAAAATAACTGGCACAAGGAATCCTCTTCACTTAGCGAGAATCTCATCTGAGGCTTTTATGTAGCCAGCTGGAGGCGATTATTGCTGGAAACATAACATGCGATATCAGTTCTTATGAATTAAGTGTCGTTTAGTTGTCCTTAAAGCATTCCTTAGCCTGTATCTGGTAAAAGGTGCAATTATCATTAATGTAATGTCCATCACATGTCAATATTGGTTGAGCTTCAAAAGAAAAGTGCAATGCAGCAAAATCTTAAAGGAAAACTCAAGCTAAATGCTTTAATAATACACATATCTTACAAATGAAGGCATCAAAAAGATTCGGTTACACAAAGCTGTCTGTGCCTTATTACCTTTTGAAAGCACAGCCGAGTTTAGTAGGAGATAGCTAGTTTATGGGGACAAACAACAGAACCTGCAGCCGCACTCACCGGCAAGTCTCAAAATATTAGTATTTTTCATTTCCCATACATGATTGCTATTTTAAAAAAGACACAGTTGAACCTGCAAAGCTCCTCACCAGTTCCACTCATTGCACAATCATATACTTCCAAATTGTGGGCCTTTTTGACATGAGAAAGGCAGATCTAATTTATTTTTATGTACGTGAATATATTGGAAGGAAACAAAACAATGTACCAAATGACTTATGTGAAATGATCCCAGTATGGGTCAGCTGCCTGTCTGTGGTAAGGCGTACAGTGGCTTGGCTCTTTCCTTCTGATGCTGAGATAGTGCAACTGTAGAAGCTGTGTTAACCTTTAAGGCAGGGATTTAAAGATCCAGTTCAGTGAAATAGATACATGCTTAAAAGGGAAATATTTGCAGGGCTTTGGGGAAAGAACAGGGGAGTGGGACTAATGGATAGCTCCTTCAAAGAGCCAGCATAGGTATGATGGACCGAAGAGCATCCTTTGTGCTCTGTCATTCTTTAAAATAAATTGTTCAACGGGCCGTCTCAGAACTGTCTCAACTGGCATATAATTGAACTGACTTCAGATTTATGCCCTACTTTATCTTCATAGGGCACAGTTAGATAGGTTTGGACAGGGGAAGAGAAACTGAGGGCTTGAGTTGCTTAATCATGTTAAGTAGGGGACTAATAATAGCTCTGGTTGCTCTGTTAATATTACCAACACATAAAAAGAAGGGTGGGAGCAGACCATCGGGTCCACCGGCCTACCTGTTAGTCAGTGCACCCTCATGCTACGCCCTCCCCAACTACTAAGTAACGCTATCTACCATAACTAGTTTCAGGGAAAACTCTTGGGAATTCCTGCTGATTCCCAAAGGCAGTCAAGCAAGCTTTGTAGAAACGGCGGTTACCCCATAACTTATCACTATGCTCAACTGAACCCCCATGCTCTGCCTGTGCTCCATCCATTAACTAACAAACAGGAAGACTTTGCCTTAAATTCTGCCCAGGCTCTGATGGAGAGCTCTCCGGAGGACATTTTAATTACAGGGCATATGGGTCTGGTCATTGCAAAGGGGCATCACTATTTTCTAAGTCCAGTTGTAAGGGGTGAACAGTTATTAGCTTTGGAAACAACGTTTTATTTGCGCTACAACGTACATGAGTTTGACCCATTGGGCAGGACACAATGTATTAACTGGGAGAGACGCAATGCAGGAGAAGTAGAACATTTCATTGAGGAAGGTCCTATTCACAAGTGGCATAGACTCAAGATAAAGGCAAAATACTGCGGATGCTGGAAATCTGAAACAAAAACAAAAAATGCTGGAAAAACTCAGCAGGCCTGACGGCATCTGTGGAGAGAAAGACAGAGTTAACGTTTCGAGTCTGTATGACTCGTCTTCAAAGTTCTGAGGAAGAGTCATAAGGACTTGAAATGTTGAATCTGTCTTTCTCTCCACAGATGCTGTCAGGCCTGCTGAGTTTTTCCAGCATTTTTTGGTTTTGTTGTGGCATAGACTCAATATCCCTTTGCTTCCCTCTTGAGTATTTTTTTCAAAGGTCATTACAAAAACTAATTTTAAAGTATTTAAAAGTTACTTTTAAGTCTAATGAAGCAAAAACAATTAAACAGCTTTATTATGGAATGAAGGCAACATTGGAATATCATGAGGGAGTTATTTGAACCCTCCAAACTGATATTATGGTGCTCTGAAATGATTCACATATGCCATTGACTGATTATGTGTTAACAAAGGGAATAATAAGTGAATTAGAATGTTCAAAAGTAAATGACTTCATTGGCTGTCTTGGAATCTAAGAGAGTGAAATTCCAATGCTTTCTCAATGTCACTCACCCAAACTCTCCCTAGCCTCTCCCCTGACTCATTGCCACTGATAGGCGTACTTATCACCAACACTGTCATCTGCTGCTTTGTTATGGGTATTCCATTCCATCTATCCCTTTAGCCGCTTCCTATTTCTTATTTTGAAGCCACTTCTCAGCAACATTATGTGGAATTTGCAGTCCATTTGGCCTAACTACTCCATGCCAGTGTTAACAATCCACACCCCTCTTCATCTTACCCTATCAGCATTTTCTTCTGCTCATTTCTCCCTTACATGTTTATCTGTCTTCCCCTTAAATGCATCAATACTATTTATCTCAACCACTTGCGAGTCCCACATTCCCACCACATTCTCTACAAGTAAAGACGTTTCATGAATATTATCTATCAACATGGGTCAGCCTCCATACATATTCTGATCACACTTGCTTTACTCACTCCATCACCACCCTTGGCTTCACGACCTGTGCTATGCGGCTTGGCAGCCTGTCTGACATCAAGGTGGATATGAACCAGGACCACCTGAGGCTCAACATTGATGAGCCAAAGTCACCTTGTTCAGTTTCCTCCAGAAATGCTGCACCCTGGCTCTCAATTCCACACCCTCTTGCCTTGCACGGTGAACCTCAAGAGAAAATGCATAAACTCGATGGCCTGTCAGAGCCTAGTCCCACACCACAAAAGTGTCACCTTTCATTTTTTTAAATTCATTTTTGGGATGTGGGCATCATTGGCTAGGCCATCATTTATTGCTCATCCATAATTGCCCTTGAGAAGGTGGTGGTGAGCTGCCTTCTTGAACTGCTGCAATCCAAGTGGTGTAGGTACATCTGCAGTTCTGTTAGGGAGGGAGTTTCAGGATTTTGACCCAGCGACAGTGAAGGAATGGTGATATATTTCCAAGTCAGGATGGTGAGTGACTTGGAGAGAAACTTCCAGGTGGTGGAGTTCCCATGTATCTGCTCCCCTTGTCCTTCTAGATGGTGGTGGTCGTTGTTTGGAAGGTGATTCCCTAGGAGCCTTGGTGAGTTTCTGCAATGCATCTTGTAGATGGTACACGCTGCTGCTACTGTTCATTGGTGGCAGTTAAAGAAGGCAGCTCGCCACCACCTTCTCAAGGGCAGTTGGTGGTGGAGTGAATGTTTGAGGATGGGGTGCCAATCAAGCAGGCTGCTTTGACACCTGGATGGTGTTAAGCTTCTTGAGTGCTGTGGGAGCTGCACTCATCCAGGCAACTGGACAGTATTTCATCATTCTCCTGACTTGTACGTTGGATATCCGAAATATTGCTCCCCTGCATCTTCACCTCACTTCCACAGCTACTGAAGCTCTCATTTGTGGTCTTTATCACCTTCAGACTAGACTTGTCCAATGTTCTGCTCAGTCAGCTCCTGGTCTCCACCCAACATAAACTCCATCTCATACAGAGCTACATTGTCCATATCCTATCCCACCCGTTTCCAAATATTTTAAACAGTTGTTTGGTAGTACATAACTTGAGTATTGCTGAAAAAAGAGACATGTCTAAGCTTTTCCTTTTGCACTCATCAAGACACTCGCAAGAATACCAATACAAGGGAGAAAACAACAATTTATACTGTATGTGAAAAGAGTGCTGATTGGCTGGCAAGTGGCATTGCCATGGAGAATACACCACTGATGTTGACTGACAGTTAACTGCTAAGTATTGTTTGTATTTAAACCAGTCAGCTTGACTCTGACTAGTCAAGGCATTACCCTCAGGAATGAGTCAGAGAATGGTTGTCACTTATTTTGTTTAGCTGAAACAGAAGCAATGTATGTACATGTTCTTTCTGTCTGCAAAGAACAGGGCCCTGTGTATAACAATGCTTGGCAGTTAATTGTCAGTGGTGCATTCTCCATGGCAATGCCAGTTGCCAACCAATCAGCACTCTCTTCACATACAGTATAAATTCTTGTTGTTTTCTGCCTTATATTGATATTCATGCGCGTGTCCTGATGAGTGCAAGACAAAAAGCTTAGACATATCTCTTTTTTGGCAATATTTCAAACATTCATCCCTTATCCACAACCCCCCCCCCCCCCCCCCCCCCCCCACTTTTTTGGGTTACCATTTTCACATGCCCTCATGCACATCCATCACCCCCTAGCCCCTAGTCACACTGAATGTCGTTGGCTCCTCCTCCTTCAAAGTCCTCGAACACAGATCCTTCATTGCATACCTATTTCTTCCTGTGTTGTTTCAACACTAATCAACAGTGCGTTTCCCCCTTCCTACATTCTACAACTGGCGGAAAAGCGATTACCTTGCCCTTACACTTAACCCTTAAATGTTTTTTCATCCCTCTCTACTTTCAAATGTCTCCTTAAAACTTTAGGCCTTGATAAAATTTTCATAATTCCCCTGTAATATCCCACCAAATTCTGTTTGAATCTGGTCCAAAATGCTGATGACTCCAGGGATGTTTTACCATATTCATGTATATAAATGCAAGTCGTTTTACCTCATTAAAGCTCAACACTAAACCGCTTTTGCTGTAATCACTCCTACAAAACATACATGCCAAAAAAGTGCAGATTTTAATTACACATGTACCATGCACATAGGTTTAAAAATGGATAAGAATTTCTACGCCCATTATTGCAAAGCAGAGTAAACTCCATCTTCAAAATCTGTGTATATCAAAGCACCCAGAGAACTAATTGTATCTGTTCATCACCAAAGATTGCACTTAAAGAGTTCTTCATGCCCGAAGCATCGGATTAAAACAACTTGCATTTATATATCACCTTAATATATCATCTCAAGACACTTCATAGGAATGAATCAAAAGAAAAATTGGTACTGAGTCAAAGGGGCAGATGTAGGACAGGTGAACACGAGTTTGTTGAAGGTTTTAAGGAGTGTCTTAAAGGAGAGAGGTGGTGGTGCATAGAAGTTCATGGAGGAAATTCAAGAGTTTGGGATCTGGCCTGCTGAAAGCTTGGTCACCAGTGGTGGAGTGATTAAAATTGGGGACGTGCAAGAGACCAGAATTGGAGGAGCACTTGGAGGGTTGTAGGACTAGAAAAAGTTAAAGAGAGGTAAGGGGCGACGGATTTTTACACCGGCAGCACTTTACGGTCCCACCAAAGTCAGTGGACTTTTGAACAGCTCGCCGCATTTTATGGCCCCAACCCCGACACAACGGGGACTTAAAATTCCGCTCAAGGAGAGGGAAAGGCAACAGTGGGATTTTGAACAAAAGCATGGGAATTTTAAATCTGGGAGATCGGTGGAACAGAAACCCAGGGAGGTTTGTGAGCGAATGGGCCTTTCCTTTAGAACCCTTCCAGTGAAAAAACAATGGAAAGCCCTAGTTTCTTGTTCAGGTTTCAAGACAATCATTCCAGTGTAAGAGCAAAAAAGGGCGTTTTTAAATATACTCACAATCGCTACAGCTGTCGGTATGTGGCTGTGGCTGGAAGACATGATCGGATGTGCTGGTCAGATTAAAAATTGCAGGTGATGTGTTGTCTTGTGAAAGTGGCTACAGTGGCCCTGGTTTGTCCTGATGATCTTAGATCTGGTACCAGATCGCCCCTTGAGATTGGTGTTAATTGCATTCCAAAACAGAATTGATGGAACCACAAGTGTAAGTGTCCCAAATATAGTTTAAAACTAATTTTAAAAATGAGACATTAAAATTAGTGGAATCATATATCCTAAAAGTAGCATCTTAAATTTTTAAAGAATCAAAGATTGGGTAACGATATTATTCAAGTTCCAAACTTGACTGGTAGGAATTTCTTCAGAAACTTCAGGTGCCTAATGTTATGATCAAACTGCAATCATTTACTGTTGCCAGAATTGCACATTAAACAGTAAACACAAAAAGATTTACTCTTTTTGATAGATTACAGAAGGGGAAAGAATATAGTACAGGGTATTTATATTTAGCATAACAATGATATAGGTTAGATAGTTAACAAGGTATGAAGTAAGACCAACCCAAAAGGGAAACACCTTCCAATGAGTGTATTTTATCTTTAAAAAATGCAATCCAAATTTCAACATTGTCTAGAGTGCAATGTGAGAAAGCTTGTCCATTAAAAGGATAAGCTGACTGCAAATGGCTCTAGAGGAAGCAGAGTTAATATAAAACAGACCAAGAGGCAATCGTAAGTCAAAAGGAAAAAAACTTGCATTTATATAGCACCTTTCATGCCCTCAGGGCATCCCACAATGCTTTGCAGCCAATGTACTTTGAAGTGTAGTCACTATTGTAATGCAGGGAAACATGCCAGCCAATAGCTGCTCGGCAAATCCTCCACAAACAGCAATGTGATAATGACCAGATAATTGGTTTTTATGATGTATCACTGAAGGGTAAATAATGGCCAGGGCACCAGGGAGAACCCCCTTGCTCTTGTTTGAAATATTGCCATGGGATCTTTTACATCCGCCCGAGAGGGCAGACGGGCCTCAGTTTAAGGTCTCATCCGAGGTCTCTGGACATTCCTCTTTTATGTGAGATTCACACTAGCGCTTCCCACATATGCTGACCACCGGCACATCTACAAGAATGAGAGTCACGGATCACCTCCTCGTAAACAAAAACAGGAACGCTTTCTAAAACTGGTTTATAAAGTCATGTCAAATGGAGCGAAGGAGTTCTCAGACTAAGTGTGCAAGTTCTTCAGTGGTTCACGTCCAGTATGGGCTTTGTGTTACCATCAACGACGTGGTCATTTTTAATAATATCATGTAGTCGATCATGAACTGTAGCAAAGCGAGGCTCACATCTTAAAATGTTTTCATTCATTTTGATGTTCAAGATACATTGAAGCATTAGTGTTTCTTACATTTTTAAACCGGACCGAGGACATTTTATATAATCAAACTGCAATTTGGAAATTGATTTGTTAGTGAAATTAAATGCTGTGTTGGATAAGCGGATAATTTCTGACAGGAAACCCGTGTCTGCCAAGATTTTGATTAGTTTTGAAAAGTGTGCGAATTATTGAGCCTAATAGTCTTACCATTGTTAAATTATACCTTTTCTGCATTGGTGCTGTCTCATCAAGCATCTCCACTCCAGTCATTGTAAATAAAGCCCTCCCTTTACGAGTCTTTTTTTTTATATATATAGTTTCCCCATCAAAACTTAATCTGAAAAAAAAAGAACCTGCACACCTCCTGATTTGTTACTGCCAAATGTTAATAAATGCACTGCCTACTCAAAAGAGATTTTCTCAAGGACATCTCAACCAGCCCGATTCTCTCTGTCTCGCTTTATCACTTTTGCACCATTGTTTAAGCTTATGTCTCGCCATATCCAGCTCGTTGCCTGTTGGTTGCTTTAGCATTTGCGACTTGCCGATGGCTGGAGCGGAAACTGTACCATTCGTTTTCTGCCATGCTGTCACTGGGTAAAGGGTGGTGGGGGTCGGGGGCGGGGGGTTGGGGGGGGCTGGTGTGGAGGGGAGAACTCATCCAATGTAAAATTTAAGGAAACGAGAGACACTCACTAACATATTCAGCCCAAACGTCACAAGTTGACTTTGTTTGACAGGCATGCTGTTGTCTATCCTTGTATAAAAATTATTTTTTTTTTTTTGGTAAGTTATGAATTTTTTGTACAGAGAGCTAAAATGTAATTATGTTAAGCTATTGATTCATCTCTGTATAGCTGTGAGAGGTTGACTTCTTTGGCTTAAATATGAAATATAATCTGCCTGTTTCGCTTTGTATTTCAGCTGTGATGCACAGTTAATGCATTTTTGTTACTAGTATGTTCATTTGGAAACATTAATACTAAATGTACAAACATTAATCTGTTATTGGTATTTTTTGTTCTTTTTAAATGTAATGTCTCGGTATAAATAATAATTGTATGAACTGGTATGATTGCTTCTCTAAAAGAGAGCTTAATTATAGTACCAGTGCATTGAATAATAAAGAACTACAATAAAACCGTTTTTTCTTAAAAATGCCTATGTTGTCCATACACTGTAGGATTTATCTGTAACTACTTACAGGTTATTAGTACCCTAGACATTGTTATGTATTTAAGTAATGGATAAGTCTCAGTAGTGGCTGGGGAATGGCATCTTGATGGAGAGAGGCTGCTACAAGGAACTCCTCCCTCCACTGGGGGAGCTCTGGCCTTTCCCAGACCTAACTACCTTCTCCATAACAGCCTCAGGAAGTTTTATGAGGACATGTTGGAGAAGCTGGGGCTGTTCCCCTTGGAGAAGAGAAGATGAAGAGGAGATTTGACAGAGATGTTCAGAATCATGAAGGGCCTGGAAAAAAAATAGATAGAAACTGTTCCATTGGCAGAAGGGTTGAGAATCAGGACACACCAATTTAACATGATTGCCAAAAGCAGCAGTAGCAACATGAGGGAAAGCTTTTTTTGCGTAACAAGTGGTTAGAATTTGGAATGAACTGCTTGACAGTGTGATGGCGGCAAATTCATTCAACACCTTCAAAAGAGAATTGGATAATTATCTGAAGGCGGGTGGGGGGGTGGGGTGGTTGGGGCTAGGTGAGTTGCTCTTCCAGACAGCCAGCATGGAAATGACGGACTGAATGGCCTCCTTCTGTGCTGTAACCATTCTATGATTCTATAAGTGAAAAAAAAGAAAGACTTGGATTTATATCACGTTTTTCATGGCCACCAGACATCCCAAAATGCTTTACACCCAATGGAGTACTTTTGAAATGTAGTCACTTGTTACAATGTCAGAAATGCAGCAGCCAATTTGCACACAGTGGGCTCCCACAAACAGCAATGTGATAATGACTGGGTAATCTGTTTTCTGTTTAAACCAGGCCTTAAGATATTGGCTGAAGGATAAATATTGGTTAGGAATCCTCCGTTCTTTTTCGACTAGTGCCATAGGATCTCTTTAGTCTATATGAGAGGGCAGACAGCACATCAGTTTAGCATCTTAACTGAAAAACACCACTTCTGAACGCACAGTGTTCCCTCAGTACTGCACTGGAGTATTAGCCTAGGTTTTGTGCGCTAATCTCTGGAGTGGGACTTCAACCCTTAGCCGTCTGAATCAGGGACGAGGGTGCTGAACCCAGGCTGACACCTGATTCCACTTTACCATAAAGCCCAGACCAGGCTTTGACCCTGCACTTACCCTGCATGCATTGGTGAAAATTCTTGGCACCAGTGCCCAGGAGTTGGAATGCCCATTACATTCGAAATAATTCTGCAGAAGAAACAGCTTTTAATTTCCAGATATTAATTCACAAATTGTGCTGACAAAGCCACTGCTATGAAACCGGTCTTAACACAAACGCTAACTTTCTTCTGAGGCAGCAGTTTAAGAAGTAAAATGCGGCACAGCATATTAGGTTGGCTGTGCGACATCGAAAGCAGTAGTTCTGCCTCTCAGTACATAACGATGGGCGGAATTGTTCTGTGCCCGCTGGTGTCGGGCATGTTTAGTGGCGTGAGCAGACAATATGGCGAGAAGACCAAAAATTGGTTTCACAATGTCGTGAGCAGGTAATTTTTATTTTTATTCATTTATTCATTGTTTTATCCTTTTTTAATCCCTTTTTGTCCTTTATCCCCAACCACCGCCCGCACCCCCCACACCACTCCCAAAAGGGCATCTGTCGCTTGTTTCTATGTTGTTCTTTCACAGAGCACTGACCCTTGTTCTGTTATTCACACATTCTGCTTTCTTACCTTTATACCATTATCAGCACCTTCTCCAGCCCTTACCACTACCATTAACACTCCCTTTGTCTCGTGTCCATGACATCTTTGTCAATCTCTCCTTAGCCCCATCTACCTATCCTGCTTTACCTGCTCCACCCTCCTTAAACAGTATAAATTCCATCACTTTCTACTCCTATTTAGCTCTGAAGAAGAGTCATACAGACTCGAAATGTTAACTCTGCTCCTTTCTCCCCAGGTGCTGTCAGACGTCAGACCTGCTGAATTTTACCAGCATTTTCTGTTTTTATTTCAGATTTCCAGCATCCGCAGTATTTTACTTTTACCAGAGGTTTGTCATCTGACTTGGACCTCACACATGCCTCTTCCCCTGCGGTCCTCCGAGAGCTCGGTCGCACCTGCCTCCTCCTGCTGCCGACACTTGTCCACGTGTTGACCACCAGATTGTGAACCTGAGCCTGCTCTAGATCTAGGTGTCACTGGGGTGTGTGTTTCTGCGCTGGTGCAGGGTGTGGGTAAGCGCTGTGACAGGTCTGTCAGGCTGCTTATCTCCAGCTCTTCATTGGAGGAGGTGTCCTCTTGGCTGGAGGTGAGAACGTGTATGGAGCTGAGGGACTGGCTGGCTGAGGGTGTCGGTCGCTTGGCAGAGCTCCCTGTGAACTGCAGTTGAGATAAGTAGCGCATGGCAGCAGAATCAAAAGCAAGAAAGAGCGCGCTTACAATTGCACTGAGAGAGGGATAGCAGGGTCCTCAGGTGGGCGTTTGCTGCCGACCTCACTGTCAACGCAGACACGGACCATGTCCTCTCCAGTCAGTGCGATGGCACACACCTCAAAGTGAATGAGTGCCTAATGTGGGCCACTCCAACCCTGGTTTGCGACTCTCCCAGCTGATGTGAGCCAGCTTCTCCTGCATGAAATTAGATGGAGAGGGTGTGAGCAGGACACATGGCACTGCATGGAACATTTGTGTTATGAGCAGAGTTATAAGAGTTATACTGTTTAAGGAGGGTGGAGCGGGTAAAGCAGGATAGATAGTTGGGGCTAAGGAGAGATTGACAAAGATGTCATGGACACGAGACAAAGGGAGTGTTAATGGTAGTGGTAAGGGCTGGAGAAGGTGCTGATAGTGGTATAAAGGTAAGAAAGCAGAATGTGTGAATAGCAGAAAAATGGTCAGTGCTCTGTGAAAGAACAACATAGAAACAAGCGACAGATGGCCCTTTTGGGAGTGGTGTTATGAGCAGACAGGATGAGGATGTGAGCTCGAGAGGATATGAGCCTGATGGAGATGTGAGGGTGTGTGAGACAGTTAGTGATGTTGTCCCTTGAGGTGTGAGATCCCTGTGGATGTGTGATGGGTTTGTGAGTGTGTGAGTTGAGAGTGATGAGAAGAGTGAATTACCCTGGCGGAACGGATGAGACCATTCATCCTGTTGCGGCACTGTGGGTGGCTGTCCTCTTTTGCAGAGCATTGGTGCTGACCACCGCTGACCACCCCCTCCCATGCTGGACTGATGATGCTGCTGCTCCTCCTGTGGCCAGAGCGGGGTTAGAGGACATCACGGTGAGCCTCCATGGTGTCCAAAAGGCACTTGAGGGACATGTTACTAAACCAGGGGCTGCAGTCTTTTTGCCTTTTGGGGCCATCCTGTTTTCTGTGCAGCAGTCCTGGGCTGGAAGCACTGAGAGGTGTGCGCACAGCTGGACATTGAATATGGCCCCCGGTGTGATGAAGTAGCAAGGTAATGGCGTGCTGGGCGAATGAGAGCCTGCCCACAATGGAAAAGGCTGTTTTGCAGGAATGTATAATTAATGCAGCGGGTTGGGATGATGCGGTGTGAAAAGCCGCCATTGTGGCCGACAGGTAAAACATGGTTTTCTCTGCCCACTACCGCACTTAGTGCGAATCTGGGATGAGAATGATGCTCCCTAGCTTAAGTCCTTCTGCAACTGATTGAATTTGTATATGCAACTTATGCCCAATTATCACAATCTATTCATTTGCTTTCGCTAATACAGTAACAATAGCACCTGCTAAGTTTTGCAAAGAATGGATCTCGCTTCTCTGGTTGTGTTAGAAAATGTATTTGCTAATTAACCTCATTAGCATTCTATGTGAGTAAGACAACCGTTTCTGCCAGGCTTGGAGAATGTAGGATCATCACATTGTGTGGGTATTAGTGGGATGGTGGGAAAAAATAATCACTCTGATCATCCAAACTTGCAGGAGCTCACTGGACCCATCCTGCCCGTGCCAGCCCTTTAAAAGAGCAGCTGTGCTTACCCCCCACACTCTCATTTATTCTTTGCAAGTTTCCCATCCTCAAGTACCCGTCGGCTCGCTTTTGAAATTATTTATAAAATCAGCTTCCACCAAACACCTGAGGGAAGGCGTTTCCGATCCCAGCAACTCTCTGGGTAAAATAATCTTCTTCTCACCTCCCAATCCGATCTTTTTCTCCAATGATTTTAAATCTGTAATCTCTGGTTATTGACCAGGTCGCTGAGGTGTGTTAAAGAAAGACAGCAATCATGACCATGAAAACTATCGGTGATTGTTGTAAAAACCCATCTGGTTCACTAATGTTCTTTAGGGAAGGAAATCTACCATCCTCACCTGGCCTGGTCTCCATCTGACTTCAGACCTGCAGCAACGTGGTTGACTCTTAACTCCCCCCCGAAGTGGCCTAGCAGGCCACTCAATTCAAGGGCAATTAGGGATGGATAACGAATGCTGGCCTTGCCAGCGACGCCCACATCCCATGAGACAATAAAGAAAACAAAGATGATGGTTGAGGGATAAACCTTGGCCAGGACACCAGGGAGAAATCCTTTGTCCTTCTCTAGCTCCGTGGACTTATAGGCCTGAATTTTTCAGGTGGCGGGCGGGCTCGGCGGGAGCTGGCGGGGGTGGTCGCAGAGCCAATCGCTGCCCACGATCAGCTCCGCGCCGCCATTTTACACGGGCGGGCCAATTTACGGCCCGCCCAGCGTAAGACGCGAGCGGTCAGCACTACCTGTGCGGGAGGGGGGAAGGAGGGAGAGTCGGGGCCAGCGCTCTTTCGCACATGCACACGGAAGGGTGCTTCAATCGTGCCTCAGGGAGATTGAAGCGCTTTTGAAATGATTAAATAAATGGAGTAAAAGTTTAATTAAACATGTCCCCTCATGTGAGTGTGTCACATGAGATGGGGCATGTGTTTATCTTTAGGAAAATTGTTTTCTTTATTTAATAAAAGTTTTAGGAAACCTCATCCCGCTCGTGGATGAGGTTTCCTAAAAAACGTGAAGGCCGCTTGGCCTTTTCGTCTGCCCGACAACCTTAAGGTTGGACGGGCAGCGTAAACAATTACAGTAATTAATTCCTTAATGGTCTTAATAGGCCGTTTAAATATCGACGGAGGCGCAGCCGACTCCGGCGCGTGCCCAGCGAACAAAACATCGAGAGACAGCGCAATGACATCGGGGCGCACACCCGACATCATCGGGCGTCATTTTACGCGTCAGCGAACCAGACCCCGCCCCTGCACGCCAACTGAAAAATCCTGCCCCTAGTTTCACTGCTTTGAAGTGTGAAAAAGATGAATCTACTGAGCCGTAATTATTCTTTTAGCTTGTACAGCTAGTCCTGTACAAATAGCTTGTAAAGGACATGAACGCTATGACGTGTAAGGCGCAAGGTATAATCCTGTTGCTCTACTGTGGGATAAGTAGCCTGTCCCTTTAAGGCCACCAAGCTTAAAATAGCTGTCTGCAGTCAATTAGAGTTTAATTCCTGACACTTATCACGTGCTTGTCAATTTATCACTGTAGCTTCACCTGCAAACTTCCCTCACAGGCTGCAAGAAACCTGTAATTGACCACAGCAGGAAGTGAGTGTCCAAACATATACTTTCGATTCCTTCTCAGGGCAACAAGGGTTAGGCAAATGGAAACAATCTTGTTGGCATCTCCCACACCCTGTGCAGAAAGTAAGAAAAAAAAATACTTAAAAGTAAATCCTTTAAACTGAGATGGACACATTCAACACTTTAAAACATTGAGCGTGTGTTTACCAGGCACAGACCATCTCCTGTTCCTCACAGTAAGTCAAAGAGACTCAGGTTGCTTGATACGCGAGGATTGTAACAGCATAATAAAGAGGAAGGCTTTGACAGTCCATTCCTGAGAAACAGGAAAGCAATGACTTGCAGGAACGCTGCTAAAAAGAAAGACTTGCATTTGTATAGCGCCTTACACAAGGTCAGGATGTTCCAAAATGCTTTTGAGCCAATGAAGTACATTAGACCTGCAGTTATTGTTGTAATGTCGGAAACATGGCAGTCGATGTTGTTGTAAGGTGTTGGGCTTGGTTCATTAGACCTTATTAAGGTATTTCTAGTCTTAGGTAGTTCAACTGTATTTATTAACTACTAGAAACTATCTCCATGCTTGCTTCTACACATGACTCGGTCCAACACTACACTGACCCCTGAACGTAGGTCATGTGTTCTATTAAATCACTGTGTGGGCAGTACTCTATTCAGTTCCACATTGATCCTTTATGTGCCAGACCCTTAAACTATACCTCCCCCAAGTGTCTTTATCCAACACATTTACATTATCCCAATTAATGCTGTGTATTACATCATCACTACTACCCAATCTCCCCCCCTCTCAAGTCTCTGAGTTCATAGGTTCAGGTGGTCTGGAGCCCTTGTAAGCCTTCCATATCTTGTCCTCATTACTGTTGGAGGAATGGTGGGCTCTGTTGCTCCAGGTAAACGTTGTTGAATTGGAGGTTGTTCTGGAGCCTTCCTCCTTATTATGCTGTTACAATCCTCGCGTGTCAAGCAACCTGTATCCTTTGGCTTACTGTGAGCAACAGGAGATGGTCTGTCCCTGGTAAACACATGCTCAAGGTTTTAAAGTGTTGAATGTGTCCATCTCAGTTTAAAGGATTTACTTTTAAGTATTTTTTTTCTTACTTTCTGCACAGGTTGTGGGAGATGCCAACAAGATTGTTTCCATTTGGCTAACCCTTGTTGCCCTGAGAAGGAATCGGAAGTATATGTTTGGACACTCACTTCCTGCTGTGGTCAATTACAGGTTTCTTGCAGGTGAATCTGCAGTGATAAATTGACAAACACGTGATAAGTGTCAGGAATTAAATTTTAATTGACTGCAGACAGCTATTTTAAGTTTTCTGACATATGGGGGTCTTCCTCAATTTCTCTCCACTGCACAGTGGGAAGGGCCCTTCAAGGATGAGCAGGAGACTCTTCTTATTCCTCCTGACCGTACCCTCTGGGGTGCCAACCAGGTATGACCGAGGTTGGTCATCGTCTTTCCAGATGATAGCGCCCTCTCTCTTGAGATCTTTAATCCAGGCCTTGTCGTCCTTTTGTTGTGGCGAGTGTCTGTTGTGGCACCTTTTGTTGTAGGCGGAAGGCTGTTTCTGCCTGTACGACTGCTCCCTGTTTTGGATGTCCTGGCAACCCTTGGCTACCAACCCTGATATTAGTTTCTTTGGCAGGATTGAGAGTTGTGTGCAGAGTTTTCTGCCCATCGGGAGTTCGGATGGGGCTAGGTCACATTGTAATGGGGTGGACCTGTAGGTTAACAGCGCTGTTGGGAAGTCTTCATTCTTTTTAGGGGGCCTTTTATAGTGCAAACCGCTCTTTCAGCCTCCCCGGATATCTTAGGGAGCTGGTACTGCGGTGGAAGCCGGATGTGATTGCAAATTGGGTGAAGTACTCATTTGAAAATTGTGGGCCATTATTGGGCATGATCTCGCCCAGGATGCCGTGGCTCATGTTGGTAGCCAAGGATTATATCCCCTTCACTGCTTTAACTACTACATCTGTGGTTGTCGTGTACAGTTGCTTCACCTTCACCCGTCTGGAAAAGTAATCCACCACAGTAAGGAATTATGTGCAGTTGGAAACAGGTAAATCAATGCCCAGCCTCTCCAATGGCCTGGTAGGGAACTGAAGGGCTTCCTTTGGACCTGCTTTGTGTAGACCATACATGTCACAGTTCACTATCATGTTCTCAATTGCCCTGGAAATTCCTGGCCACCAGACAGTGGATTGGGCCCGTGCCCTGCACTTGGTGATGCCCAAGGTGGCTCTGATGTATCTTTTTGAGGATCTCCACCTGAAGGGGAAATGGGATGACCAGTCACTCCGTGTACACTAGGAGATCGTCAATGCCAATAAAAGGTTTTTGTTGTTCAAACCAAGCTTTCATTGGACTATTTGGCCTCTGTCGTGGCCACCCTTGTTGCCACAAATAACAGTAATGGCGAATGCGGGCACACTCCTCATCTCACATTTGTTCCTGATGAATCTGTGGTTGTTGGCAGGTGTCTCCTTATCAATTGGGAGTATGCTTCAAGCTCCTCGATTAGATTGACATCCTGTTTTGTCGGAAGGTCCATTGTAACCCTGGAAAGCGTGTCTGCCATTGTTTGGTTTTTGCCCTGGATGCATACTGTCTTACAGGCAGACCTCATGTGGTGTAGGCACAATACCTGGATTTTGAGAGGCATCTTTGTCAGCTCCTTCTCATCTGGCAATGAGACCAATGGCTGATGGTCTGTTTCAATTGTGACCTTTAGGCCAATGATGTCGACGGAAAATTCTCACACACCCACGTGACTGTGAGGGTTTCCTTTTTGATGACATTGTACCTTGTCTCTGTGTCCGACAGTCCTCTGGAAGCTCAGTATGCCAGTCAGTGACTTCCATCCAGTTGCTCTCAAAATAGGACCATTCCGAGCCCTGTGGATGAAGCATCTGCTGCTATGGTGATGGGCAGGGATGGGTTGTAGTGGACCAGAATGTTGGTGGAGAGCAGCATTGCTTTGATGAGAGTGAATGCTGTGAGAATGGATGTCTTTTTTATATATCTTTGGGGAATATTGTGCTATCCTGTGAAGAAGGCGGTATGTGTGTATGTGTGTGTGTCTGTGTGTCTGTGTGTGTGTGTGTGTGTAAATGAGGAAAGGTTATTAGAGACAGGTTGCCTGGGAGGTTAACACATGAAAGGATAAAGTTAAGTGTGCAGTTGTAATGAGATATTATGGTGGGTTTGAGGTACAAGTAAATAGGTTGGGTCTAACTTTTGCATTTTTTTTTAGGTAAATTGAGAGTTTGTTTGAATATCAAAGGGAAGTCAGAGGTGCAAAGAAACATTTTTGCATCTTACAGGGGTTCCATGGGTAAACAGATGAGGGTACATTACATTTTATTTACCCAAAAGCAGAGACAAAATAGAAACATGAAAGATTTTATATTTGGAAGGATTTGAGTTTCAAAGAAGTGCGAGAACAATTGAACCTGAGGCGAAAGAGGGGAAAAGGTGTTTTAGAGTTACTGTGGCGGGCTTAGGGATTGGCTGTTTGATGTCGGTTATGTGGGGAAGATCTCCTGGAAACAGCTCTAGGCTGGGAGATGATGCAGTTTGAATCAGCCACCCACTCAAGGCAGAAAGGTTTTGGACTGCAAAAAGCAGTCTTGTTCTGAAGTCCTGAATTTCCACAGCAGAGTGGAAGAGAGGTTAAGAGGTCATGTGGTGTGCCTTTATTAAAGCTACAGCAGTTTGCCTTGGGGGAGTTTACTGTAATTTTATAGTGAAACATCTATAAGGGAGTGTTGCCTGGAAGGTGTTTACTTCTGCATCTGATCAAGTAGGGAGTTTTTTGGAGAATGTTTTGTAAGACTGATTTTAACTGCAACTGTAATCTTGTGTGCTTAAATTTTCTTTTCTTCTTGTTAATAAAGCTTTTACTTTTAATCTGTAAAATCCCAAAAGTGTCACTGAACGTCTTGCTGCTGAGATCAGTACGTTTCCTTCTTGTCTGCAGAGTAGAAAACAAAGGGTGTGGCCCGTAGGCCGAGTTTCCCTCTGGGATTTGGTTCGCTCAGCAATTAACATCCGTTGTGGTCATAACAGTACTTGTTCTGGATGTGTGTCCCAGCACCATGCCTGTTTTTTCTTTAGTAGATGTCTCAAAAGTTCTCTGACCTGTTCCATATTTGGTAAGAGTTTTGCCAACTGTCACCATCCCCAGGAATCTCTGTTGGCCCAGAATCAAGGATGGAGTTGCGAACTCACCAATAGCTTTTGATTTCTGTGGGTCAGTGATGCCTTTATTGCTGACCATGTGTCCCATGAACCGAATTGATGCCTTGAAGAACTCGCATTTCTCATTCAGCGTCAGCCCTGCTTCCTGCGGGCGCTCTGGACTGCTGTGAATCTCATACCTTGTTCCTCCACTTTGTGTCATGAACCAAAACACCATCCATATGGCAGATAACACCCTTGCAAACCGGCCAACATTGCACGTTGAAATATGTCCAGTTCCGAGGTGATTCCAAACAGCAGGCGGTTGAAGCAGAATCTGCCAAAGGAGGTAAGGAATACGGTCAGCAACCTGGACTCTTCGTCCAGGAGAAGTGGCCAAAAGTCATTCTTGGCATTGAGTTTTGAAAACACCGTGTTCCCAGAGAGTTTGGTTAGGCTATCATCTGCTATGGCTTTATTGAGCTGTGTTGAGTCGACGCAAATACAGATAGACCCGTTCGCGTTTGGAACTGGGACCATCCTGGAACTCTGTACGTGTGACCAGGGAGATCACCCCCATATCTGTCATTTCATCCAGCTGTTGCTGCACTTGCTTCATGAGTGGGTGGGGAATCTTTTGTGGCGTGAATAGGCACATGGGTTTAGCATCCTCCCTCAGTGTGATCCTGTTCTTCAGTCGCCCCAGTCTTGTATAGAGCTTCAGTAGCTCCCTCTTATACTTGGAGCCAGGCCCTTGTTGGTTAACCTTTTGCAAAAGGTTAAGGTCAACACAAGCTTTTCGGCATTTTTAAAAAATTCGTCTATGGGGGTGGCATCAACCGTTGTGTCACCAGCCGTGGTTCTCTGTCCAGTAGGACCGTAACACTGGCTCCCGTATCCAATTTAAACTCTTGTGAGATAGATATTAACCAAGATGTCCACATTCCAGAACGAAAATCCAGGATCTTTGACCCCACCTATGAAGCATGGTTGTGTGTCCTCTTGGTGTAGTGTTTCAATCCCGTGAATACTCTTGGGATCTTCTGTGCGTTTTGATGTCTTGGCTTTGCACAGCTTCCTGAAGTGTCGTATTCTGCTACACTGAAAGCATTGGGCTGAAATTGTCGGACATTGATCATGCCTGGGGTACTTTGCTCCACAGCACTGGCATGGTCAGTTGGTCAGTTAGGGCATTGCTTCCCTTAACCTGGAGTGTCCCTGTTTCTGTGCTGTTTAACTAGCTGAACAGTGGGGTTACTTTGTACCACGGTTTGTTTAATATGGACCAGTGCTGCAAACGGATTTCAGATTGCCTGAAAGTCTGGGTGGCTTTCCCAAGGGTGAGGTCTCCCGTTGCTTGCAACATGTCTGTGAACACATGTGAAGTCTACCACTCTTACAGCGATTCTATCCATGATTAACTCAGATTTCGGGTCACCATCATCACACTCTTCAGCCATTCGGTGCAGCTCATTAACAAAGAAGTCGACAGGCTCTCCTGGCCACTGGACATGCTTATTAAATTAGCCCTTTCAAAGGTTTTGTTACTTATGAGGTAAAATAATCATCAAGTGATAAAAAAAATGTCATCAGATTTTGCAGATGATTCGTTAATTCTTTGTCTAGCTATTATATCCTTGGCTATCGGGCCTACCAAACGGAGCAGCATGTTCACTTGTCTTTTTATCCAGACCTGCAGCAATCATATATCTAAGGAAACTCTTTCCCCAAAGTCTCCAATTCTGGACCTTGGATAAGCCCAAATTGATCTGGAAGAGTGGATTTCTGATCCATGGTTAAAGTTTTTAAATTGCAGGTTCAGCTTTAAGAGGTTTTGGAAAATCCAAGATGGCGCAAACGTACGCTTCTGCAGAGGGTTTCTCCCCGCCCATGGGCTCCTGCAGTAATGGCATTCACAATCTCAGAATTTAAATATTTTCAACAATGGCTGCATGGATCAGCCGGATACAGTCTTTCCTGCTTTCGTGCAATGTACTTGGGTCTTGGAAGTGTCGTATCCCAGCCTTTGCTGGCCCTTTAAAGCTGTCTATTCAGTCATGATTAGGATTTTCATTAACGATTCCTTTTTCCTTTGTTCGGAGAGAGCTCGACCACCACGTGTTCAAACACCCACTCAGGGATCAGGTTTCTCGGGCTGCGATTTAAACGGCCACTGCAGTATTTAACTTTCTTCAGGACTCGTGTTGTCCAGTAATTTTACATTTTTAGCTCACCCCTGTTAGGTCCACTGACACTGGGTATTGGAGCTGGACCTCCATGAATTCAATGGGGACTTCTGCTGCGATGAGGAATTTAAATTCTGCCTCCAGCTTCCGAACCTTTCTTTGGAGCTTTTCTCCAGCGATTTCCTTCTGCGCTTTTGCTTCTTGAGTTTTTCTTCAGGTCAGAATGCTTCTTTGATTTTTCCTTCAGTTTTCCAGGATTTCAATTTCCTTCTGCAGTCTCTGAGACATTTTAAGTTGTTTCATTCACTGCCACCATATTGTAAGGTGTTGTGTGAAGTTCGGTAGGTATTCGTAGACTTAGACAGTTCAACAGTAAGTATTTATTAACTACTAGAAATTATATACATAGGTGCAATAAAGGTCCAAGCTGGGAGCTGTCTCCATGCTTGCTTGAACACATGGCTCTTCCCAACACCACACTGACCCCTGGATGCAGGTCATGTGTTCTCTTACGTCACTGTGTGGGCGGTACGGCAGTCAGTGCCATGTTAACTCTTTATGTGCCAGACCCTTATACTATAAATCGGAGGCCTGCAAGCTCCCAAAAATTGCAATGAATTAAATGACCAGATGCCTGTTTTAGTGAAATTGATGCCAGGACTCCTCTGCTCTTCTGCAAATGGTTCTGTGGGATCTTTCCTGTCCATATGTGAGAACATATGTCTCAGTAAAATGTCTCATCCAAAATGCAACATCTCTGACAGGCACAGTAGTTTTCGCGTGCTCTGCTGGACTGCCAGTATTGATTTTCTACTTATAAATTTGTGGAGTGAGACTTGAATCCACAAACTTTTGATTCAGGAACAAGAATGCAAACAGCTGAGCCACAGCTGATATCTTAATAGTTCAATAGTTTCTTTTTCTAATGATGCTGGTTGAGAGGCAAATATTTTACAGGATACCGGGGCACTCCTCGTTCTTCGTCAAAATAATGTCATGGGATCTTTTATGTTTGCCCAAGGGGGAGGTGGGATCTCGCCTTAATGTCTCATCAGAAAGATGGTATCTCCAACAGTGCAGCACTACCTTAACGCTGCACTGGACCGTGAGCCTAGATTATGTAAATGTGCTGAAAAAACCAACTATTGCATCTAATTGCTACAGTCCAGAATGTCACAGATTGTTAGAGATGGAGAATAATCTCCAAAAATGACTCATAAACAATAAAAATAAGAGAGAGCAACAGGACTTCCTGTCAGGGGTGGGGTGGGCTAGGGTGGGTGGGAGTGTGTGGATGAGGCATTCATAACCATCTACCAATCTGCAGGGAATCAATTACCTTCTAAAGCCCTCTCAGTTGAGCTCAAAGGTACATGGCTTCAATTTTGCAGTAGAGTAATACATTGGGCCTCACTTGATATATTGCCCTGTGCTTGTATCTTCTGAGCAACGTACAGGGTGTCTCCCAGTTTTGTTAAAAGCAATGCATACGAGAACATTTTGCCAGCAATACTGCAGAGGTCACCACTGGTGTTAATTGGTATTTCCATGTCTCCACAGCAGCTTAAATTTTCACCCAACCCCCTTAACTTTTTAAACGGCTTTACTCACTGTGTGTGAAATGTGACAAGATACACAGTCACGATGAAATACTACTAGTGGCATTGGAGGGAAGGCGCAGTAAATAAGATACAGCCCGAGTCACTTCAAAGGCTGTTAGATGTTACAAAGACTGTGCTTTGCATGTGTTCCTGGACCAAATAACGCCAGTAATTTGTTACAATAATGGACACCTGACAGCCTATTGATTATAGGTTATTCAGCTATTGAGAACAATTAGGTGCTTCCTCCTTCTCTGCCTCCATGTGTGGTTTCCATGAACATCCTCACTGCCTCCTGAAGGATAAACCACTTAAAGCTGCAACACTCGTAAGGATTCTCTCAAGTCCATCGTCTGTAGAAATGTGATTTTACAACCCCAGTCTCTTTTTAATGAGCACAAATTAATGGCAATTAAATTCCTAAATCCTTGGAATTTCTACAGGAGCTTTATTCACCTGATTGCAAGCATTTGTCACAGTGTGTGAATTAAAATTCAGTGATATGCTTTTATATAATAAACAATAATTGCAGGGCAGGGAGTGAAGCACAACTGATAAATAATTTCCCAAACAAGGTGTCAGAAATCTGAATTTACAAATTCCATGCATTTCATTTACTCTTGGCTGGCGTTCAAGGTTTTTGACAGTAAGATTTATTGATTTAATTGCCTAGGGTAACCATGCAATAAAATTATCTAAAAGATAAATTTTCATGGCACTCTGCTGCATTAGAGTAATTTTTCAAGTGCTATGACTGCATTTTTACGGATTTCAGGTACAGAATCTTCTTTAAAGTGGCCTGGTCACATAGCTGGGCATGATGCAAAAAGAAAGAACTTGCATTTATTTAGCGCCTTCAGGATGTTCCAACATGCTTTCCTGCCAATGAAGTTACAGTCGAAGTGCAGTCACTGTTCTAATGCAGGAAACGCAGCAGCCAGTTTACACACAGCAAGATCCCACAAATAGATAATCTCTTTTTGAGTTATGTTGCTTGAAGGTTAACTGTTGACCAGGCTGCTGGGGAGGGCCCCCCTGTTTCTTGCCCATAAGTAGTGATATGGGAGTTCTTATTCCCACCTGAGAGGGCAGCTGGGGCCTCAGTTTGGTATCTCACCTGAAAGGTGACGTCTCTGACAGTGCAGCACTCCTTCAGTACTGCAAACACCTAAATGAACCAAACAACTTTGCCTGATTTTTTTTACAATGTTGAGGCATGTTCTCTGTAAAGATGCAAATTTTCTGTTCTTTACTGTCTCTTGTATTAACAGAACAGAGACAGGCAATTCGGCCCAAACCTCCCACCCATCCTCATCTACCCCCATCAACGTATGCTTCTAGTCCCTTCACCGTCTTGTGTTTATCCAGCTTTCCTTTAAATGTATCTATGTTATTCGTCTCAGACATTCCCTGTTGTAGTGATGATTTCACAATGTTCAGCACTATTTGCAACTCCTCAGGTACTGAAGCAGTCTGTGTCCATATTCAGCAAGACCTGGACAACATTCAGGCTGATAAATGGCAAGTAATAGTCGTGCCCTACAAGTGCCTGACAATGACCATCTTCAACAAGATAGAATCTAACCATCTTCCCATGACATTCAATGGAATTACCAACACTGAATCCCCCACTATCAACATCCTGGGGGTTACCATTGACCAGAAACTGAACTGGACCTGCCATATAAATATTGTGACTCTCCCATCATTGAAGATTTTTGTGGAGCCTCCTTCTCCTGTTGGTTGTTTAACTGTCCACCACCATTCATGACTGGGTGTGGCAGGACTGCAGAGCTTAGATCTGATCTATTGGTTGTGAGATTGTTTAACTGTGTCTATTGCATGCTGCTTCTGCTGTTTGGTATGCAAGTAGTCCTGTGTTATAGCTTCATCAGGCTTACATCTCATTTTTAGGTATACCTGGTGCTGCTCCTCGCATTCCCTCCTGCGCTTTTCATTGAACCGGGGTTGATCCTCTGGCTTGGTGGTAATGGTAGAGTGGGGGAAATGCCGGGCCATGAGGTTACAGATTGTGGTTTTATACAACTCCGCTATTGCTGATGGCTCATAGCACCTCATGCATGCCCAGTTTTGAATTGCCAGATGTGTTCATAATCCATCCCATTTAGCATGGTAGATAATACGATGGAGGGTATCCTCAATGTGAAGATGGGACTTTGTCTCCACAAAGACTGTACGGCGATCAGTTATATCATTACTGTCATGGATAGATGCATCTGTGGCAGGCAGGTTAGTGAGGATGAGGTCAAGTATGTTTTTCCCTCTTGTTGGTTTTCTCACCATCTGCTGCAGACCCAGTCTAGCAGCTATGTCATTTACGACATGGCCAGCTCAGTAAGTAGTGGTGCTGACGTTGGACATTGAAGTCCCCCACCCAGAGTACATTCTGTGCCCTTACCGCCCAAAGTGCTTCCTCCAAGTGGTGTTCAACATGGAGGAGCACTGATTCATCAGCTGAGGGAGGGTGGTACGTGGTAATCAGCAGGAGGTCTCCTTGTCTATGTTTGACATGATGCACGAGACTTCATGGGGACCAGAGCCAATGCTTAGGGCTCCCAGGGCAACTCCTTCTCGACTGTATATCACTGTGCTGCTACCTCTGCTGGGTCTGTCCTGTTGGTGAGACAGGACATACCCAGGGATGGTGATGGTGATGTCTGGGACATTATCTGTAAGGTATGACTCTGTGAGGATGACTATGTCAGACTACTGCTTGACTAGTCTGTGGGACAGCTCTCCCAATTTTGACACAACTTTCCAGCTGTTAGTAAGGAGGACTTTGCAGTGCCGACAGGACTGGGTGTGAGGTGTCGTTTCCGGTTATCTTTGCCTAGATCAATGCCGGGCGGTTTTAATCTGGTTTCATTTCTCTTAGATTTTGTAGCAGTTTGATACAACTGAGCGGCTTGCTAGGCCACTTCAGAGGGCATTTAAGAGTTAACCACATTGCTGTGGGTCTGGAGTCACTTGTAGGCCAGACCAGGTAAGGACCACAGATTTCCTTCCCTAAAGGACATAAGTGAGCCAGCTGGGTTTTTACGACAATTGACAATGGTTTCATGGTCACCATTGGTCTAGCTTTTTTTTCATCCCAGATTTAGTAATTAACTTTAAATTTAAATGACATAACTTGTAAGCACGAAGTCTGGCCCTCTTAAACTTAAAGTAATTGGTCCACACTACACAGTCTAGTCCCTTTATTATTTTCAAAATTGCATCAAATTACCCCATAGTCTGCACATTCTAAAGTATATAGACCCAGCTTGTTGAGCTTATCTGGATATCTAATAATATCATGTGGTCCAGCAACCCAATCTATCCTTATTCTATCTAAGACAATATTAACAGCTTCAGGTTAACAATTTTACAGTTAGCAGCATCTCTTAATTCTGTCAGCTGAGCATCATATTCGTGAGTGGAGACCAATACAAAGTATTCATTTAGGTTCTGATACAACTGCAAAATGCTGTGAATGCTGGAAATGTGAAATAAAAACAAAAAATACTGAAAATATTCAGCAGGTGTGTAATATACCTTTAAGAAGAATGCTATAATGGAAGATCGCATGATCTTAATATCCAATAGCAGATTAGTGCGGGCTGCCTCAGTAGGCTGTGGTCAGTAGTCTATAGTTAGAGTCTGTAATGTAGCAACAGGGTTTGAGTTGTAAGTACACAAGTGTAGCTGCTGAGTTCCTTTGTAAATAAATAGAATATGTTCTACCTAATATCTGTCTGCTGACCTACTCTGTCTATACTACCAACTCAGCCATCCCAAAACAGGCGTGCAACCCGGATCTATTAGTTCAACTAAACTAGTGACTAGGATCCAACAGCAGGTCTGGCAGCATCTGTGGAGAGAAACAGAGTTAGGCCGAGATGACTTTTCATCAGTTAGTTACATACAAGCATATGAACATATGAATTAGGAACAGGAGTAGGCCATTCGGCCCCTCAAACCTGCTCCACCATTCAATAAGATCATGGCTGATCTGAATGTAACCTCAATCCCACATTCCTGCCTACCCACGATAACCTTTCACCCCCTTGTTAATGAAGAATCTATCTAGCTCTGCCTTAAAAATATTTAAAGACTCTGCTTCCACCGCCTTTTGAGGAAGAGAGTTCCAAAGACTCACAACCCTCTGAGAGAAAAAATTTCTCCTCATCTCTGCCTTAAATGAGCAACCCCTTATTTTTAACTTCTAATTCTAGTTTCTCCCACAAGAGGGAACATTGTCCTCCACATCCACTCTGTGAAAACCTCTCAGGATCTTAAAAGTTTTGGTCTCGTTGCCTCTTACTCTTCTAAACTCCAGGTTCTTTGTCATACCCTGAGAGTTCTTTCTAACCCGTCCTTGACCATTTCGTCAATGGCCAAATAATGCTTTGATCCTTGACAGAGCTGAAAAATCTTTTCCCATTACTACTGTGGTTGTCCACAATCCTACATAAGAACATAAGAAGTAGGAGCAGAAGTAGGCCATTCAGTAAGATCATGGCTGACGAGATTGTGGCCTTAACTCCACTTTCCTGCCTGTCCCCCATAACTCTTGAATTCTACTTGTTAATCAAAAATCTGTCTAACTCAGCCTTGAATATATTCAATGACGCAGCCTCCACTGCTTGATGGGGAAGAGAATTCCAAACTCAACAACCCTCTGAGGGAGGAAATTTCTCCTCATCTCCATCTTAAATGAGGGACCCCTTATTTTTAAGCTGTGTCCCCTCGTTCTAGATTCCCCCGTGAGGAGAAGCATCCTCTCAGCATCTACTCTGTCAAGCCTCCTCAGAATCATATGTGTTTCAATAAGATCACCTCTCCTTCTTCTGAACTCCAATGAGCACAGGCCCAACCTTCTCACCTTCTCCCCGTAAGACAAACCCATCAGCCTTGGAGCCAGCTTTTCCATTCATCTATTAACTGATCTATTAGCAGCCTCAGTTTTCTTTAACTCTTCATGACACTCACCTTTTCAAATGTGTGTGATGATAGCATCCAAACTCACATTTTTAAGTGGCACATTGTTAATTGTGATAGATTCCAATATTATTGGGATAATCAAAATACAGATGCAGTGTCTCAAATCCCAGGATCCTGAAGCACTTGATGGGGTGGTTACTCGGACGATACTTCCTCTTGTTGGGGAGACAAAAACTTGGGGACAGAGTTTAAAAATAAGAGGTTTCCCTTTTGAGACAGAGATGAGGGGGAAACTTTTTCTCCCAAAGGGTTGTTCGCTGTGTGGAATTCTCTTCCCCAGAAAGTAGCGGAGGCTGGGCCTTTGAATTTATTCAAGGCAGAGTTAGACAGATTTTTGTTAGGCAAGCGAGTCGAGGGTTATGGGGGTGGGGGGGTGGAGGGGTTGAGACCACAACCAGATCAGCCATGATCTTGTTGAATGGTGGAGCAGGCTCAAAGGGCCAAATGGCCATCTCCTGCTCCTGTGTTCCAATGTCAGTAGAAATATTATCTGTGGAATTCAGCCGGTCACGGATCAATATGAAGATTAGGAGCAAAGGAATTACTGGACAATGAAAGCCAAAGTCCTTCTGGTTCACTTTCTATCATTCTAACTATAAAGGAGTTTTTGACCAATCATTGCAAACAATCTCCATCAATGATTCTGTAACAAACACAGACTTGGGGTGAGGAAACTCTCCAGTGGTGGGGGAGCTTTGGGAACCATAGGCCTAAAGTCACCTGTTCCTCCCAAACTACACTCGCTGCAAGTCATGTCCCAAATTACTCATATACTGGATACCAAAATATTATTTTCTGGAAGAAATCTCTCTAATTTGCATTCGAATTAATCAATACTGTCTGTTTCAGCCATTCCTAGGGAGCCTATTATATAGATTTACCACTCGCTCACAAACTAAAATAGCGATTCCATGGATTATTTTTCCATGTAACCCCTTTTATGTACAGGTCCTCTGCTTCTGCTGTTTTAGGAAAGGTGAAGCAGCTTCTCATAATAGATATTGGGTAGACTTTTTCAGTCCTGCCATCGGCAGGTCTTGTGATGGGCAGGAGCAGAAAATTCGGAGGGGGGGGCCCAAAAATCAGATTCCTGCCGGCTGGGAATCAGTTCGGAATTTTCCCCTCGCCACTTTAATGGCGGGCTGACGGCGGGTTGGGCTTCCTGCTGATCCGTGTTGGGAATGCAATTTACATGCAGTTCCACGTCAAGACCGCTTATTAAAAACGACACTCGCCAGAATAACGTTCCACCTCCCAGTCTTGCGAGTGGGAAATTAGACTGGCCATAGTCACATTTGGAAATGAGCCCCGTGCAGCAGTCGGCCATCACTTTGCTGGTGGCTTCAAGGGGAGTACAACATTCAACGCCTACCTAGAACACTGTTGCTCCGGTTTCTCAGCAATAGAGGTGTTGCACCAAACCGGTGGGGGTGTGGGGTAGATCCGCTCACAGTGGATCGTCCGTACTCTGGGAGCACAGCACTCAGTGGCCAGAGTTTTTCCGTTGGCGAGCTTGCCGACGGGAAAGTGATGCGGGATGATGTTGGGAGGAACCCCCGACGTTAAAAATCTCTCAAGGTCTTGGTGGACTTATTGCTTCTGAATTCAGTGCACATATCTTGTAATAAATACAAATTGCAAAACCATTGTGATAGCGTGACCAAGTTTCTCTCATGGATTTGGTCCACCTGGCACACATCATCTGCCACATCATAACAGCTTGTCAACACATGCGATGGATCATATCTGCCACATTCTGTGGGAGGATCTAATGCCCTGTGGACTTGGAGGACAACGCCCGCCATTGCCCCTGAAGGTCACCACTGCGCTCAATTTTTATGCCTGCGGATCGTCCCAAGGATCCACAGGGGACCTATGCAGCATCTTATAGCCCTTAACACATAAATGTATCAAAGAGGTGACAGGTACCCTCTACCTTAAGGCTCATCTTTATGTGAAGTTCACACATGATGAAGCTAGCCAGGTTCTAGATTTCTGGGGTTTGCAGTTACCTCAGGCTTCCGTAGAGTACAGGGTGCAATCGATTGCATACATGTGGCTTTGAGAGCTCCATGGCAGCAGCCCCTGATGTTCATTAACATCACTCCCTGACCATTCAACTGATGTGTGATCATCAGAAGCACATCATGTGCCAGGTACCCTGGGAGTTCCCATGACTCATACATCCTGAGTCACTCCCAGGTGCCTCACATATTCGAAGGGACTCGGTAATTACAGGGTTGGCTGCTTGGATATAAGGGGTACCCGCTCAAACAATGGCCCATGACACACATGCATCTTCCTCAGAGTGCCTCAGAGGAGCGATACAACATGGCGCATAGCTCGATTCAGTCCCTCATCGAGCAGACCATTGGCGTCCTGAAGATGCGCTTCAGATGTTTGGCCCGCTCAGGAGGGGCTCTCCAAATGGTGCCCTGCATAATCCTGGTCTGCTGTGCCCTGTGCAACCTGGCACTTCAAAGGGGGGATCCCTTGCCAGAGGGAGACATGGAGGAGGCTGAGAGCTCCTTGGACGATGAAGAGCAGGAAGGGCAAGAAACTGAAGATGGAGATAAGGGTCTGCTTCCACGTGACGATGCCCTCAAAGAAGCATGACGTGGAAGACGTGCGCATGCCACACTGACAGCCACAAGGTGCCACGAGGAGTAAGGTGCAGGTAATGGGACAGGGTTACATTCCTTCTACCCACTAATGCTATGCCAATGCGTTGAAAGGCCTTTACAACCAGTAATGTCGAGCACAAGTTCGGCATTCAGAGTTGCACATTCAACCCTCATGAGGCTCTAATCATTGGAAAGGTCAGCGGCGAACCCTGTATGCTTTGGGAAGTGAAAATTGGCACAACAATGCAAATGCTGTGTCAAAGGACTTGTTGCAGTTGTCGTTTCCTTAATGAGAAACCTTTAGCAGACGCTGAGACGCGCGCATGCAAACATAAATGAGCTAGGAGCAAGTGTAAGCCACTCAGCCCTTTAAGCCTGCTTCGCCATTCAATATGATCATGGCTGATTTGATTGTAACCTCCCATTTACTCCCGATAACATAACACCCCCTTGTTAATCAAGAATCTATCTAGCTCGGTCTTAAAAATATCCAAAGATCCTGCTTCCACTGCCTGTTGAAGAGAGTTCCAAAGACTCACGATCCTCTGAGAGAAAAAAAAATTCTCCTCATCTCTGCCTTAAACGAGAGACCCTGATTTTTAAAATGTGACCCCTAGTCCTAGATTCTCCCACAAGAGGAAACATCCTCTCCACATCCACCCTTTCATACCCCTTAGGATCTTAATGATTTCGATCAAGTCACCTCTTACTCTTCCAAACTACAGTGGATACAAGCCTAACCTGTCCAACCTTTCCTCATAAGACAACCTGCCCATTCCTGGTATTAGCCTCGTAAGCCTTCTCTCAGCTGTTTCTAATGTATTTACATCTTTCCTTAAATAAGCAGACCAATACTGTACACTGTACTCCAGACATGGTCTCACTAGTGCCCTGTATAACTGAAGCATAACCTCCCTACTTTTGTATTCAATTTCCCTCACAATAAATGATAACATTCTATTAGCTTTCTTAATTACTTGCTGTACCCGCTTACTAACCTTTTGTGATTCATACACTAGGACACCCAAATCCCTCTGAATCTCAGAGCTCTGCAATCTGTCACCATTTAGATAATATGCTTTTTTATTCTTCCTGCCAAAATGGAAAATTTTACATTTGCCCACATTATGCTTCATTTGCCTGATCTTTGCCCACACACTAAATCTATCTATGTCACTTTGTAGCCTCCTTACATACTCTTCACAACTTACATTCCCATCTTCGAACCATAAAACCATAGAAAGGTTACAGTGCGGAAAGAGGCCATTCAGCCCATTGTGTCTGTGCTGGCCAAAAAGAGAAAAAATAAACTAGTCACTCATTTTAATCCCACTTTCCAGCACCTGGTCCATAGTCTTGCAGGTTACAGCACTTCAGATGCAGATTCAGGTACCTTTTAAATGAGTTGAGCATCTCAGCTTCGACCACCAATTTAGGCAGTGAATTCCAGATGTCCACCACCCTCTGGATGAAAAAGGTTTTCCTCCAATCCTTCTACCTTAAATCTATGACCCCTGGTAATTGACCCCTTAGCTACGGGGAACGAGTGTTTCCTGTCTACCCTATCTATGTCCCTCATAATTTTGTACACCTCACTTAGGTTACCCCTCAGCATCCTCTGTCCTAAGGAAAACAACCCGAGTCTATCAAATCTCTCCTCATAGCTACAATTTTCAAGCCCTGGCAACATCCTTGTAAATCTCCTCTGCACTCTCTCCAGAACAATTATGTCCTTCCTGTAATGTGGTGACCAGAACTGTACACAGAATTCCAGCTGTGGCCTAACCAGCATTTTATACCATTCCATTGTTACACCCCTGCTTTTGTATTCAATACCTCGCCCAGTAAAGGAAAGCATTCCATATGCTTTCTTGACCACTTTCCACTTTGAGGGACCTGCGGACATGCGCTCCAAGGTCTCTCACTTCCTCAACCCCTTTCAATAACTTCCCATTTATTTAGCATTCCGTTGCTTTGTTTGCCCTCCCCAAAGGCATTACCTCACACTTCTCCGGATTGAATTCCATTTGCCGCTTCTCCGCCCACTCAACCAAACCATTGATATAATTCTGGATCTGACATCTACCCTCTTCATTATCAGCTACACAACCAATTTTTGTGTCATCTGCAAATTTCCCATTGCCTTCCACATTTAAGTCTAAATCATTAATATATACAACAAACGGCAAGTGCCCCAAACACTGAACTCTGTCAAACCCTTCTGGAAATTGTTTTCCATTTGCAAAAACATCCATCGACCATTACCCTTTGTTTCCTGTCACTGAGCCAATTTTGGATCCAACTTGCCACCTTCCCCTGTATCCCATGAGACCTCACTTCCCTGACCAATCTGCCATGTGGGACCTTGTCAAATACCTTACTGAAATCCAGTTTGAGTTTGACACATCCCCCTGACATAACACAAGGGTCAAGTAACTATCATGAGTCAGTTACACATCACATGAATGCAAGAATCACAAAGGGAGTATGGCTCACCCTCGCAATAGGAGGTCACATAGATGCATATGCATGATGCTTTCAAATGACGAGGCCGGGGCGCCCTCATCACCTGGAGACCTGGAGGGCCCCGGCCTGTTTTGGTCACCTGCTGTGGGGCAGGTACACCCTCCTCGACCTGTACAGCTTGAGGTGATGGGTCACAGGCTGAGGGGATTGGGATCGGCTGGATGCTCACAGAGTCACCTGGGTGGGTGGCTGTGGGATCTCTAGCTGCTGGTCCTCCTCCCTATGAATGCCTGAGGATCCCTGCCTGACTCCCTGAGGAGAAGGGACTCCTAGAGGGAGGTCAAGGTGCCTCGCGCCCCTCTTACCTAGCCACTGAAGGAGCCCACCAATGCCTACAGTGATGGAGTGCAGATCAGAGCGCAAATCTGGCAGGGTTTGCTGGACCAAGGTCTCTAAGGCAGCTGCCACCCTTCCCATAGAGACCCCGAGGCGCTCTCATCTCGGAGCCACGGCATCAGACAGACGGTGGACAAACTCCTCCAACCTCCACTCTAGTTGACTGCCTCTCGCAACTCTAGCTGATGTTCCGCCACTGCCTGTCACTGCATCTCCAGCATATGGGGTACAGCTATTTCCAAAGGCTTATCGTCTGCCTCGGATTCAGTGGGTGTCTGTTCTCTGGCAGTCCTCTGGGTGCCAGAGAGCTGGGCTGTCACTGCCCACCACTGCTGCGGAGTTTGTCAGTGATATGTTCTCCAGAAAGTGACCCCGAGCTTAATCCAGATCTATGATCCACCTCTGCACTGGTGGAGGGTGCAGGTGAACGCTGTGACAGGTATTCTTCAGACGGGTCCTTATCACCCTCCTCTGAGGTGGGCTGGGGCTTATGTTGCCTGTGCTGGTCTGTCTGGATCTGCTGCTGCCTGTATGAGAGAGAAGATAGATTTAGTTCATGAACAGGCTGAATACAGCATTGCATGTCACTCACTGTGAATTTCAGGGCGTGATAAACTCATGGAGAGATCATCCTTATTGGTTTGCAGGGAGAGACTGATCTCATCATCCCCACAGGAGCGATCCCTGCCCTCCCCTGCCAACTCCAGCACCATCCTCCTCGAATCTGGAGAGCTCCTGGATGTCGACTGTCCCTCCTCCAGCCTGGGATCTCTTTCTCTCTTGTTGTGAGTAACCTTGGCCTGCATGAGGACAAACGGATGGAATGGGATGAGAAGGGATGGGGCAGAGGTTTGGAAGCATGGATGCCTCCTGTGTGTGCTGTACCCTCTCCAGTAAGCGCTGAGGATGGAGTTTGTGCAACATGATAGATGAGATGCTGGCGATGTCAAAGCGTCCATGAGGCAATCAATGTTAATTTTTTTTTGCTATTTGGTCATGGGATGTGGGCATCGCTGGCTAGGCCAACATTTATTGCCCATCCCTAATTGTCCTTGTTCAGGAATCATTTAAGAGTCAACCACATTCCTGAGGTTCCAGAGTCACATGTAGGCCAGATTACCTTCCTTAAAGGACATTTGTGAACCAGATGGGTGTTTACGACAATTGGCAGTGGTTTCATTGTCATCAGCAGACTTTTCATTCCAGATTTATTAACTGAATTCAGATTCCACCAGCTGCCGTGGTGGGACTTGAGCCCATGTCCCCAGAGAATGTCCTGGGCCTCTGGATTACTCATCCAATGATGTTACCCCTGCGCCACCATCTGTGCCCAGCAGCACCACTGTGAGTGGTGGTCAGTTGAAGTCCTCAATGACGATCATCCACTGACGTTGGACACTTTGATAAGTAGCCAGGGGGCACGGATAGCTAGGTCCATCCCTCAGTACTGCACTAGAGTGTCAACCTTGATTTTTGCACTCAGGACCTGGAATGGGAATCCACAACCTTGTGACTAAGAGGTAAGAGTGCTACTAACTGAGTCAGAGTTGACACTAATAAGAACGATCAACATATGGAATAGATTTCCAGATAGAGTGGAGGCAAAACTTTTGGAACCAACTGAGAAAGAAATGGATACATTAATGGATGGACTTTGGAATGTTTCTGGATGGATACATTTTGATGGACTGAGTAGCCTACATTACCTCTAAATATTTCCTAAATTGTACATGCTTGATTTTAGATTCATTGTCAATTTGATATGTATTATAATTAATTATTACCAATTTTATTATCAGCACTGACTTTAATTAATTTACTTGGTGTAGCGTTAATGAAATAGTTAATTCCTACGCTCTGGTTCATCGCTATCGTCAACCTCTACAGGCTTTGTGTGTACCGTCCCTCATTCCACATCTCCCACTGCCCAGCTGTCACTCACGTTGTCTGTCAGCTCCTAAGTGGCTTCTTCCCATCCCCTGAAGAAAGGAGAGAGATGAGAGGGATATTGCAACATGGGTCAGTACAGTTGTCTGGCCTGTTAAGGTCAGCTACTTCTTCTCAGTTTTCACATTGCAAACATCAAGGCCCACCAATGCACCCACATATGAGAGCTGAAACAGCATGTTTTCCCTTTCAAAGAATGAATTAGGACCTCGAGGCTGCAAAATATAAAGGGGAAGAGATTAGAACTGAGTAACTCCAAACAATATCAGATAGCCATTTGTTTGTACCGTCTAATCCATCAGGTAAACTCTGGAGAAATGCGAGTACGGGTTCAAATAAAGAAGCCGTGACACTTGATCCCTAGGACATTTTGATACCTGGAGCTTAAGTCGATATCTCTTAGTTCGGGAGATTCCATTCTTATCTGGTAATCCTCTTCCAGACAACTGAGGTTTTACTCTTTCCATTCTGTTGCTTGTTATAGTCCACTAGTTTAGTAAAAATGCCATCAACACCCACCCAACCGGGAAAAGTGCCATTTATGGATAAGAGTATCTAATAAAAATAGACTGTGTAAGTAAAAGGGAAGTTACCAGTCGGCTTTACATTGGATACACACTTCCTGTCCAACCTTCGTTTTGTTGTATTAGATTGGATTGAGTCGGATTTGGTAACCAACTGCTGAACGAAGGTGAAACTCTGCTACTCGCAGATTGACAGTGCAACAAAGCCAAAAGCCTTTTGGTCAACAAATTAGAACATGATATTGTACGTGCACAGGCTCACTATTATCCTACCGAGGTTGCAAATTTAAGTTCAGGGCAACACGTCCCTGTAGAATAATTGTGTGTCAAGGAATTTTTCCAGAGCTGTTTTCTTACTCACTAAGAACGTTCCCCTGAAATTCCTTTGTGTGATAAAACTGAAGATGGGTTAGTATTATTGCCCTTCTCATAGACGCACAGTATTGAATAGGGGATCCAACTGTTATAATCCAGAAAGCAAAGTGGTGAGCAATGGCACCAGAGCCAATATTTAGACTCTTTTATAAACTTTTATTTATAGAAAGACATATTTTCACCTCCTCACTCAACCGTTTCAGTTTGTTCCTATTTATGATCTTTAGAATGATTGACCTCACCGGAGTTGGTGTATTTGGTGACTGCTTTCGTGCCTTCAGAGACTCCGTGTTTGGCCAGCTCCCCTGGCAGCATGAGGCCCTGGATCTCCCTGGCCGAGACGGTGTGGCGCTTGTTGTTAGTGAATGAGGCGCAAAATCTCAGAGGTGACCCGCTCGATAATGTCGACAACGAAGGAATTCACAATACTCATGTCCTTGGACGAGATCCTGGTGGAAGGGCGGACCGGGGTCAGCACCCTGTACACATAAGTGAAATAGCTCTGCTTGCGAGATTTCCTCCATTTCTTGGGCATCTTCTTGGTGACTTTAGTTAGCGGCTGCTTCAATGCCTTGCGCCTCCCTTAGCCGCAGCTGCCACCTCAGGCGTTCCACTGAACTTGGACCAACTGGCAGAAGTGAATCCCCAGATAAAGCCCACCGATTGCATACAATTAATACACATTTAATACCAACTTCCCAGCAAAATTGGGCATCAATTATATTGGCACCAAAATTTGAATCTATGGTATTCAGCATGGATAGCTAATGAACCAGGAGCATTACTGTTGGAGGTAGTGATGGTGGTAGAGAAAAAAAATAGATTGAAAGTAAATAACTGAGATTAATAGGGAAACATGTCCTATTTAAAATATTAGAAATATTTGAGATCTGAAATATCTGAGATCTGTTTATTTTAGTATCCATATGATATATCAGGTGTGTAACATTTTTATTGCATGTCAGCCATTTCATATAATACTCAGTAGATTCTTTATTACTTGATAGACAATAATGGGGAGCTCGCTACCCTATGGAGCAGTTGAGGCAAATAGTGTGGATGGCTTTAAGGGGAAGCTAGCTAAATGCATAAGAAATAAAAGGATCTACTGATGGGGTTAGATAAAGTAAGATTAAAGGGCAGAAAATTACGCTTGGCGTGAGGGAGTGCGCACGACATGCCAGAGCGTGAAATAAAGCACGTTGACGAGGGCCGAGCGTGCCTACGTCAACGCGCACTCTTGCGATAGTTAGGTCAGCGGGTGCCCGCCAGAGCCAGAAGCCCACTCGCCGACAATTCATAGGCCTATTGAGGCCCTTAAGTCAACAATTGTACTGAATTTTTCACGGCCCGTTCATCCTAACGGTTGACTGGCAGGAGACAAGGACAAGGCCAAGCGGCCTTCGCATTTTTTAGGAAGCCTCATCCATGGGCATGATGAGGTTCCAAAATCAAGTTCAAATCAAATAAAAACTTAACACTTGAATTAAAAACATGTCCCTGCTCGTGTGACAGAGTCACATGAGGGGACATGTCTTATGACATTTTTATTTCCTTTACTATTTTTCTTTAAACAGCGCTTCATCTCCCTGACGCAGCTCGCGCCTCAGGGAGATTGAATCGCTCTTTCTCGCGCATGGGCGAATTGCGCACTAGGCCCAGCTCGTCCTCCTTCCCCACGCCCGCACAGGCAGCGATCAACACTGACGCTCGCGGTGTGGGGCCGATCGTGGGTGGTGGTCAGCTTCCCGACTGCCCATGCCTGCCCCTGCCGAGCACCCCCCGCCACGGGCAAAACCCTGCCCTTGAGGAGGCTCGTTGCAGTATAAACATTGCCGCAGACCTGGTGGGCTGAATGGTCTTTTTCTGTGCTAGAATTCTAAAATTCTATGTCATGGGAACATCAAATTAAAATAAGCTAGACTAATACAGAGGCATGTGAAATAGTCATCTGCTGGGGCTGTTTCATTTACAACATTAAGCAGGATTTGCAGATGTAAATTATTCCTAATTTGTTCACTCCCCTGAGGGAGGTGAGTGAAAACAAGGGGAAAATATGATATGAAGAGAGCCTGTGAAACCCCTCTCTGCCCTTAAAATGGGCAAAACTGCAAGTTGCTAATCTAACTTTCTAATCATCGGTATAACTGTGCTAAGAACATTGTGTACAGCTCTGATCAGCGGAGTACAAACAGGGTATCGCAGCAATTGTAAGGATACAGAAGAAAGCATTCAGTATAATTGAGGAGATTGGATTATAAGGAGCGATTATGTAAATTTGGCATGTTGTTACTGGAAAAGAGAACGTTGGGAGGTGAGGCAATTGTTGTTTTGAGGATTCTGAAGAAACCAGATAGATAATGGGCGGAAGTTTCCATTTTGGAGGCTAAGAGCGGTGGGGAGGGCGTGTTTCGCACTAGGCGGTGTGGTGGGAACTGGCATCCAATTTTGTGCTCGGGAGCCAATTAATTGTGCCTCGGCAAGTAGCACTCCGATGGCGGGGTGGGAACTGATTCATCCGCCTCGCCATTACTAAATGGGGTCAAAGGTCTGGCACCAGATTTAAACACCACCCGAACACACACACATTACTCTCTCCAGCCCGGCTGTGTGGGGGAAACGTCTTGATGTGGCTGCACCCAGGAAAAAGGCTGCGTCAAAGTCCAGCAATGATTCACTTGAGGCCCTCGTCCTTGGAGCCTGTCAGCACTGGGATGTCTTCCACCCGAGGGACGGTTCCAGGAGGCCCATCAGCCTCACCTCGTCGGCCTGGGAGACGGTTGCAAGGGAAGTCAGCTCGTCGGGCGCTCGCCCGAGAAATGTCATCCGGTGTAGGAAGAGGATGAATGATCTCCTCCTCTCTGCCAGAGTAAGTCAATCTTCAGCTCACTCCGATCTCACACTCTCATAATGGCATCATTCACTCAAGGGGTTACACTGCTCAGGGATCTCACACAGATATTAACATAGGCAGTGGCATAGTGGTATTGTCACTTCACTGGTATTCCAGAGACCCAGGGTAATGCTCTGGGGACCTGAGTCCTGGAATATCAGTCTGGATTTGAAAGCTAGTCTCTGTAATCGTGACCATGAAACTATTGTTGTTTGTTTTAAAAACCCATCTGGTTCATTAATGTCCTTTAGGGAAAGAAATCTGTGATCCTCACCCGGCCTGGACTACATATGACTTCAGACCCACAGGCATGTGGCTGACTCTTAACTTCCCTCTGAAATTTAGCCTAGCAAGCCACTCAATTCATGGACAGTTAGGGATGGGCAACAAATGCTGGCCTTGCCAGTGACACCAACATCCCAAGAACAAATAAAAAATGGGGGCAGGAAGTCTCACCTCAAGCCAATTAATGGCCTAATGTCTGTAAAATCGGCTTGGAGCTTCCTGGCCAAGCAGAGGCAGGCCCGTTCCCTACTTTTAAGTGGGGTATGGGGCTATGGCCTCAGCATAAACTTCCACCCATAGAGGGAAAATTAGGTAATTGCATGTGGGGAAATAATAGAAGCAATATAAAGATAAGTTGATGGTTTAGATGATGTAGAATGGGAGGAAGCTCGTGTGGAGCATAAACACCAGAATGGATCAGTTTGGCCAAGTGACAAGTCAATGTGCTGGGAGTTCTATGTAATTCTATGGAGCTTGTCTTGGAAATGAGATTAATCGTTCTGTAGTTACTTGTGTCAGTATTCTCAGTCTTTTTGAAATGAAGTCCACAATAGCCCGTTTCAAGTTTACTTTTACCTCCCCATGTCCAGTGACTCACTCATGATGGTTGCCAGTGCCTTTCAAATCCTGTTGGTCATCTCTTTACAAACTATGTAATTCCTAACTATTGTGCTATTATTACAATATCCTGAACAATTTTCATATTATGAATCATACTGAAACATAATAAATCAAATCAATGTGGAATTAATGGGAAACTCTTCATATCTTGGCAAAAGGTTATTAATGCAATCACATTCTTTATTTCCATATGCAACATATAAAATTAACACAACATTTGTGGCCAATATAATGGCAATAAAAATGTGTTTATTTCATTAAATTTACTGAGAATATTCACTCTATTAGACTGCTTCAGCATAAAAATCAAGGCTGACACTCCAGTGCAGTACTGAAGGAGTGCTACACTGTTGGAGCAGGTGCCTTTCAGATGAGGTGTTATGACAAGGCCCTGTCTGCCCTTTCAACTGGACGTAAAGGGTCCCATACCACTATTTTGAAGACCCGTGGAGCTCTCCCCGGTGCCCTGACCAATATTTATTCCTCAATCAACATCACAAAAACGGATTGCCTAGTCACTATTACATCACTGCTTGCCGTGCACACGTTGGCTGCCACATTTCCTCCATCACTACAGTGGCAATTCTTCAAAAGAATTTCATTGGCTGTAAAGTCCTTTGGAACACCATGTGATCATGAAGAACTTTATTCTCTTTCTCGAGACAGAGAGAAAGGAAAGTATGCAAAGTGACCGGTCATTTGGGGATTGCAAAACATCTAACAACGTGCAACATGAACAATGCTGACTTCAAGTGATGTCAGTCACGTCACAGAAATTTTAGCAAGCCCTGGGGTGGAAGTGTCACACGTTTAAATGCCGTAGTCACTCAGAAACAATAAAATTAGTGTCTCAGTATAACTCATTACACCAGCTGAAGATGAAAACAATGGTATACTTCTCCTAAGGGAATTAAGAATCAACATAGGAATGTCATTAAGCCAAAACAATAATTAGACAACTCTTTCAGCAGCTGTTTTTATTTTGACTTTTCCCTCAATGGTTTTGAGTTATTGAACAAAAATCATCCTGTTAGGCCAAGCAGCCGCACCCTTTGTTAGTTAGCTCGTTCACTGTTGACAATATTTTGTGTGGCAAGCTGCTGGGCATGAGAAATGGAAATTGCGCAGTGGCCTCTATAGGACCTCTGAGACCTGAGCAAGCCATTGACTATCTCCTTAACCAATCACTGAACTAGTAATCCAGACGCCCAGGTTAATGCTCTGGGGACATGGGCCAGTTGGCGACAGGTGTCATGGTGGGCGGTGGGGTACAACATGGCGAGGAGGCCTAAAATCAGTTTCACAGCGGGATCATCCGATGGTGTCCACCATGAAAGAACACAGATCCCACTGGAGGCTGCTAACGGGATACAAAATGAGGCCTGACCGGAAGCATCACCCACCAGGCCAGATTTTCCATTATGCCAGCAGGAAAACACACCAGCCGAGAACACATCTGGACAAGTGTGACGTGCAGGAGTCGGGACTTACCGTTAGGGCCTTGCTCAGATGACGGGTATCCGAGGAGCAGAAGATGCTGGAGCCCGACAAGCTACCGGGCCCTGAAGGGACATGTTCATTGCATGCTGGGTGGACTCTCATGGACATGGCTCCTCCGCAGAGCAGCTCATGGAAGGTGGAAGGTCTCCATTGATGTCCCGGGTCTGCTTTGGGACATCATACACTTGGCCGTGGGCTGCTACGGACAATCGGTGAGGGGGAGGAGGAGGATCCAGCTGTGAGTGGGAGAGGAAGGTGTGCCAGTGGGTGGGGTGGGTGGGGTGTGGGGTGAGATGGTGGGAGAGGAAGGTTTAGTTTGACTGGGAGAGGAAGGTGTACTGAAGGTGGGGGTGTGAGGTTGGGAGAGGGGGGGAACAAAGGTGTCGGGGGGTTGAGGCTGAGAAGGGGCAAGTGGGAGTATGGCGGGAGGAGGGTGGAATGGCGGAAAATGTGGCAAGTGGGGAGGTAGGTGTAAGGGGGGAGAAAGGTGCAAGGTAAGGAGTTCGGAGGGGGGAGCAGTTTGTGCGGGGGAGGAGTCCAGTGGGAGGAAGGCGTCTGGGGAAAGGAGGGAGTTCAGAGTGGGGAAGGACTCCCGGGAGAGGAAGGAGTTTGGCGGGGCAAAGGAGTCCAGGGGGGAGGAGGGAGTAAAGGTGGAGGATGGAGTAAGGGTGGAGGGGGGACTAAGAGGGTGTGGATGCCCAGGAGAACATGCAAGTGAGGGGCCTGTGGAGTCACTGTGCCTCATGGGGAGTGAACATAGGGTGGACAAGGTAGGAGGGAATGGTGAGTATGAGAGGGGACAGAGAGGGCCAGAAGGTTGGGAGGGTGAGGGTGCGTTGATAGCAGTAGAGGGGACAGAGAGGGTGGGTGGTGGGGACTCGGAGGCAGATACGGACCCTGGGGGTGGGAAGGAGGAGATTGGGGGGGTCAGTGTGATGGGGGTGGGATTCTCAAGAAGGTAGGGAACATGCACTTTCTGGAAAGACAAGGGTTCGGGTTGGTGGGTGATGGTGGGGAGGCGGAAGGTGGTGCCAGGAGGGTCAACAGTGATGGGGAAAGGGGCATGGGTGACTGGGGGAGGGGAAAGCACAGGGGAGTTGAGCAAAAGTTTGACTCATTGCTGCTGAAAACGAAAGTGAGAGGAGCCTCGTGTTGGACAGGAACAGGTGCTGCATGGGAGTGTGGTCAGTGGGTGGAGATGCAGCTCAGCTCAGATTGACAACTGAAAGGGAATCCCAGCAGGCAGCATTGAAAATGCTCAGGACAGTGAGATGTGTGTGATGGTTGAAGGCTCTGCGTGTGTGTGGGAGAGAGTGCTTGCACAGGGCTCCGAAAGGCCCTTCCACACACACACTTCTCCCTCCAGAATCACTCATGGTCCGGATGCATGTGGCTGAACTGCTGGTGGTGGGTGATGCAGGGGGATGATTCGTGAAGCGTCTCAATGAAGCTGAAAGACAATATCGTGCATTAATTCGTGAAAGTGAATATATTTTCAGATTATCAAGTGACGAAATGTGTTCACCCGTGCAATCACTTGTGATCAGAATTTCTTCAACATTTCTAGGCCTGCACTTCTTCTAGGTGCTGCCCTGACATCTGCAGGAGAGGTGGAGACAGCCTGTGCAATGGTTGGCCCTGTTGCCTCTGATGGCCTCGTGTATCCCCTGGAGAGCCGAGGCTTTGAGGGTCCTGACTCGCGATGGCTGTCCTCCTGTGGGCCAGCTGATCCCTCTGCGATGACAGAGGACGAGGTTGAGGGGGTCACAGGCAAACAGGACTTGGAGGCAATGGACAGTCTCTGAGATTCCTGAGCTGATAACCCAGGGGTGTCCAGCTGCCGCTCCTCCTTCTTTCGGGTGCCCGAGGGCCCCAGACTGACTCTTTGTGAGAAAGGAGCACCTGAAGGGATGTTGAGGTGCCCCATTTCCCTCTTGCATTGCCACTGCAGGAACTCACCCATGGCTACTTCGATGGAGTGCGGGTCTGCGCACATCTCCATGTTCTGCTGGACCGGGGTCTCCATGGCGTCCGCCATCCTTCCCATGGAGACCTCCATGTGCGCACATGTGGGCACCATTTAATCAGGGAGCAGGCGGACACACTCCTCCGACTCATATGCCACTCTGTTGAGACATTGCAACAGCTCTGCATGATGTTCCCCCACTCCTGCTGATGAGTTGGAAGGCTGAACCCAAAGGTTCCTCACCCGACTTGGACCTCATAGATGCCTCTTCCCCAGCAGTCATCCGAGTGCCGGTGAGCTCAGCTGAACCTGCCTCCTCCTGCTGCGGACACGTATCTGTGCGGTGACCACCAGATTGTGAACCTGAGCCTGCTCTAGACCTAGGTCCAGTCTGTCTCTGCGCTGGTGCAGGGTGTGGGTAAGCGCTGTGATGGGTCTTCCAGGCTGCTTATTGCCAGCTCTTCAATGGAGGAGGTGTCCTCTTGGCTGGAGGTGAGGGCGTGAATGGAGCTGAGGGACTGGCTGGCTGAGGGTGTCGGTCGCTTGGCAGAGCTCCCTGTGAACCAAAGTAGAGATAATTAGTGGATGGCAGCAGAGGCAAAAACAGGAGAGAGAGACACTCACAGTTGCGTTGAGAGAGGGATGATGTGATGCAGGATCCTCACGTGGGTGTTCGCCGCCAACCTCACCGTTGCCGCAGGCACAGTCCACATCCTCACCAGTCAGCACGATGGCACAATCCTCAAAGTGAGTGAGGGGCCTAATGTGGACGACTCCAACCCCAGTTTGGGACCTCTCCCTGTTGATGTGAGCAGGCTTCTCCTGCATGGAAACAGATGGAGAGAGTGTGAGCAGGACACATGGTGCTGTGTGGAATGTTTGTGTGGTGAGCGGAGACATGGACAGGATGAGAAAGCGAGCTTGAGAGGATATGAGCCTGGCGGAGTTGTGAAGGTATGTGTGAGAGTTAGTGGTGTTGTCCGTTGAGGTGTGAGGTCCCTGTGGGTTTGTGAGTGTGTGAGTTGAGAGTGATGAGGTGGTTCACCTACCCTGGCGGAATGGGTGAGAGCATTCATCCTCTTCCTGCACTGGATGGCTGACCTCCTCTGTGCTCCAGTGGCAATGACCACCACTGCCACTGCCTCCCAGGCTGGGTTGGTGACTCTTGTGGGCATCCTGCAGCCAGAGCAGGGGTAGAGGACATCATGGTGACCTTCCACTGCATCCATCAGGTGCCCCAGAGAAGCGTCACTAAATTTGGGTGCTGCCGTCTTCTTTGCTTTTGGGGCCATCTGTCGCCTGGAGAAGTCCTGGTCTGGAAACACGAAGTAGGTTGTGCTTTAAATATGGTGACCAGAGTGAGGAAGGGCTGAGGTCAAGTCCGAGGCTGCCCGCTAGCGATCCGGAGTGTTTCCTGTGAACGCTTTATTAATGAGGCAGAACACTCCGGGAACGGGATGATACAGCGTGAAAAGCCGCCAATGTGTCTGGCGGGTAAAATGCACTTTGTGCAAATCTGGGACGATTCTGTCCATAGGTTCAAATCTCACCATGGCAGCTGGTGGAATTTAAATTCAGTGAAACAAAAACCTGGAATATAAAACAAGTCTCAGCAATAGTGACCGTGAAACGATCATCGATTGTTGTAAAAACCCATCTGGTTCACTAATGTCCGTTAGGAAAGGGAACCTGCCGCCCTTACCTGGTCTGGCCTACGTGTGACTCCAGGCCCACAGCAACATGGTTGACTCCTAACTGGCCTCTGAAATGGCCGAGCAAGTCACTCAGCTCAAGGACAATCAGGGATGGGCAACAAATGCTGACCTTGCCAGTGACGTCCCACGAAAGAATGAAATAAACAGACTGAATAGTTGGAAAATGAATGTGGCAAGATGTGTTCAAGCGAGTGAATTCAATTCCAAGCCAGGTACAGAAAGAGGAATAAAGAAAGGGAAAGGAAAGAACAAAGAAAAGACAATTTGGGCATCCACATTTAATCTCATTTCTGCCTCTCCTGAACTTGCTGTGGCTTTTGAGCATAAATAATAGTTAGTGCTATTAGCCTTGTTGTTATTTTGACAGCAAGTTTTGGGTCACTATATAATTAAATGAAAGCTTTGTAATGGCAGGATTGGTTTTACAAATGGATGCTCCCAGCAGGAGACTCAACTTGAGTTTGGATATCAGGAAATTATTGATAACGCATCTATAGTTTGCCTAATAGGCACTGCTTGGCAGGCAGGAGGGACCTTCTCACCAAGAGGGAGCATTGTTAAATCTGTCCTAATGTGTGAGGGAGTGTTAAGATATAGGGAGACAAAGTGCTTCATACAGCAAAAATCAATAATGCACACAGTATAACTGTGTGACAGGCTTTGCTATAAAGCATGTGCAGCAAAACCTTCCCCAGTTTTAAAAAATTATAAATCCAGTTTTCATGGAAACTTTTTTTTCTCTCTGAGCCTGCATGCTGGGGAGAATTCTAGAGTTCAGTCATGCTGAATCTTATGTGTGCAGAAATCCGATTTCCGCTCTACTCTCATCGTGTAAATGGTAATATAGAAATAAGGCGTAGGAGTTAAGTGAGAGGAATGTGCAACCTGATAAAGAGGGACGGAAAAGGAGGGAGTGAATCAGTCCAGCACACTGTCGTATCTCCTCTATTGCCAAAAAAAACATTGCCGTGGGTGACGTTAGTAAAAAAATGCCAAACACATTTTTATGACAATCGCCTCTCCAGTGTTTTAAAATAGAAGGAAGCAATTCAAGGAACTCACCAAAAAATCCTCAAGAATTCAGAAATAACTTCTTTATTCAAGGAGTAGTGAGGGTAATGAACTGGCTACCACAGGAAGTCATTGAAGCAAAGGCTAGACAGGTATATAACAGGGAAGGGAATAAAGGGTTACACCGATAGATTTGGATGAGGAATAATAGGAGGAGGTTCAAGTGGATTATAAATGCTGACATGGACTGGTCAGGTCGAATGGTCTGTTTCTGTGCTGTGTATCCTGCGTAATCCTATGTAATTTAACTCTTCTGTTAAAATAGCTGTCAGAGGGAGGTGATAAGAATACATGACTTGCTGGCCTTCTAATATCACCAGCAGTAATGTCTGAGCCAGGAAGTTGTGTGTTCAAGCCACACACGAGAGACCTGAGCACATAATCCATCCTAACCCTCCCAGTGCTACATTGTCGGAGGTACTGGCTTTCAGGTGAGATGGCAAACCAAGGTCCTAATGTCTGCACTCTCAGATGGGCGTCAAAGATCCCATAAATCTATTTGAAGAAGAGCAGGGCAGTTCTCCTCAGTTGCCAGGTAATTACTTATCCCTCAAACAATAATACCAAAACAGATTATTTGATCATGGACCTCATTGCAGTTGGTGGGACCTTGCTGCGTGCAAATTGGCTGTCACATTTCCAACATCACAGCAGTGACTGCGCTACAAAAGTATTTCATTGGCTGTAAAGTACTTTGGGATATCCTGAGGTTAGTTGTTTGGCTTCCTTTCCCTGTGAACACTCTAGCTTAATTTAAAATGGCCAATTGCTCAAGGAACCAGGGCACAGCAGGCATGGGCACTTAAAAGGACTTGGTGAAAGAACTGATAACTCTATATCTTTCTTGTATCAACCTTGCTTGATCTTTGTCAACAAATAAGGCTACATAGTTCTCTAATTGTGATGTCAAGGTCTTGCTTAATATTCTGTGGATTGCGCTAATCACAAGAGTAAGCCAATAGCTTCTGTTCGAGATATAATTGTTTCCCTTTCTGGACGGTGTGAGACTGCTTTCTGGCAGCATGATGGAGAAATCTCATCTGTAGATTTCAGCCCTGAAATCATCCAACCCGGATGCATTGTTGCTAGCCAAGGACTCAACCACCTGTTCAAACTCAGGCAGGGTAATGAGGCGACTCCAGAAATGATCGTATCTGTGTGCCAATCTGCAAAAATGTTCAATCTCGCAAGAATCCTTCCATCTGTTCCATCAAAGGGATACATTCAGAGGCACGAAGGCATTGCTTGAAATATTTGAGAGTTGTGTTAATAAGACTGATGGGTGATCTCAGACAACCATTTGATTCTGCCATAGATACAACAGTTTGCAAATTTGCATAGTTGATAACTTGGGATCTGATTGTGGTCTCCCACCATGTTGGATGGTGCTAATCGCACATTAACAGAACTCACACCCCCAGAGGAAATACTGTTTAGAAAAAAAAGCTCAAATTTGTAAGCTTTTCTGTAACATTTAATAGAGCTCACTATAGACCCTGACAAACTCTCTCACTCTCTTTCTCTCTCTCTCTTTCTCTTTCTTGCTCTCTCTCTCTCTCTATTTATCTTTCAATGATGCTTCTGCCTGATACCCAATATACAGACAGGTCATAATGAAGGTAGCCTTAACACTGACAGAATACCTTAACCCTTTGTCTGCCTCTGTTTTATTCGCCATTGTTTTGTCATCCAAAACAATTTTTTAATAATCACCAACACTAGTGAGATTTGAATCAAACATGGCAAGAGACAGCTAGAAATAGAACAATTTAATTCCATTAGGGTCTGGGCATTTGAAATTTGGCTTTTCACACGGCTTCTGTTACCTGACATGACTTGGGCATTTAAAATTCTCACTTGGACAACCGAAGAAATGAGAAAGACCTGTGAAAGATTTCAGTTGTTGCTTTGACATGATGAATGAAAATGATCATTCGTGCCACCTCCGATGGCCTTCAATGTCTTAGTTCTGAAGTTGCTATTTAATATTAAGAGCTAACCCACGTGCTTTGATATAGAGGGGTGTAGTTTTGGCTTGCTTGTAAATGCTGGGGAATGGTAAATTTAAAATTTCCAAACGGCACATCGTTCAACGCAATGAACAGGAGGAGGTTATTTAGCTCATTGAGCCCGTCCTGTCATTCAATTAGATCATTCGATGGTTGAATTGCATCTATTACCTTAGTTCCTTAGTCCTAATAAAATCTACCCAACTCCATTTTGACATTTTCAATTAACACTCTGACCTCAACAGCTTTTTGGGGGAGAGAGGGTCCTGGATGTAATGAAAAACAAAGAGCTATTTAGTCACCAAGGCAAGATAAGCTTTGATTTTCACTATATTTAACTTCCAATTGTTATATTTTAAGACCCAATATCTCAGGCATTTATGGCCCTGACCAGTAATTATTAAATTGGATCTCACAGGTCATTGGCAAAGCGACGTCGCTCGCTGCTGACTTTGAAGAAAACTGCCAAGAGAGATTGAGTTCTCTTTTCCTGACATCAATCTGGTGCCAAGTCAAGGGGATTTCCAAGTATCCAGCAACAGTGATGTCATCAAGCAGGGTAAAAAGCCAATCACTTTGAAGTATTCTCACAGACAGCAAGCCACCAGTTAAAACAAAATTCCTTCAGTTTAATTTTAAATTCTACGGATAAGGAAATAAATGATTGGGGCAGACACATGGGACTAAGGAAGGAGCTCAATTATCATGAGCAAACTGTTAAACATAGATTGCAACTATGTTGAATTTCTTAACCTACTGCAGAGATTTGACATTCAACAAACATAAATGCCCAGATCTTCCCGTCTCTGGATCATCAGAGGCCGGATGTATGACCGAAGATGCACTACGCAACCCCCCGGAGCCCCCCTGATGCACTGATTCTGTAGGAATTGCCCGGGAAATTTGAACTTGAGACGGGCAATTCCCCTGCTCCCCGAGACCCTCTGAAAACATTTCTGACTCTCAGCTAGGGTTGGAGACTTCAGATTCTACCGACTTACTTACCTGAATAGTTACCTAGGAAATGTTAAACAGGAAAATCCTAGTCTAACTGCTGGGTAACAATACAACTGACTCTCCAATCACCTACAATGACTGCCGCAATTACCCTCCTGAACCCGACCCAATCTGACTACCCTGCCCAACCTGACTTGACTAGCCCCCAATACCCAGCTACCCCTCCCGACCCAACCCGATCTGACCTGACCACCTCTCCCGACCACACTAACCTCCAACCAGGCCTAACTACCCCGACCAGACCTGACTGACCCCTGACCTGACAGCCCCAACTGAGTCATCTTGACTATCCCCCAACCCACCTATCCACTCACCCACCTGTCACCCTTGCCACCTACAACCCCACCATCCTACCATGCTACTTACCCACCATCCCACCCATTTGCCACGCTACACAACTGCCGCCCTACCCACCTTCCACCTCACACAACCGTCACCCTCCTCAACTGCCACTCTCCCCACCTGCCACCCTATCCACCTGTCTCTCTACCACTTTACCTTCATATCACCTTACCTACCTGCTACCCACCCACCCTGCTGTAAAAAGGGGGTCTGGCTTCTGCACTGATTCCCTTTGCTGCTCTCTGCATGGATTCCTGCACTGAGGGGGCTCTTCTGCATCACAGATCAGAAGACTGGCCTTTTTAAATGTATCCAGGTAAATGGATGGGTTTTGGTGAGATTGGCATTGGACAAAGTGCTTCTGATGCTGATCGGAAGATTTGGGCCAAAATTATTCTTTTAGAGCCAGTGAGGCAGAAATTATGAACTTAGGAAACCACTAAAATCCCAGTTACACCTCATTCTCCAAGGTTTCAACTTGCTGAAGCAGTTTTACAATGAAACTAAAAGAGTAAAAGGGCAAGTTCTAGTCAGCTCAGTGATTTCTAATTGATTGCGGATTGTAGAGGCATGAAGGCCACACCCTGTGATGAAGGGTAGAATCACTAACAACAACCTATGGATTCCCACATTTAACTGCACATGTGTAGACTCCAGAATTTGCTATTAATTTCAGGAAAGTAATGATGACAAACGCTGACCATTTCACTGTCATTGTTATCGCAAGATCCAGGCATTTGGGCAGCATTTAATGCAGGATCCATGGTGACGAGCCCACTTAATCATGGGAGAAACCCTGCATCTGTCTCCCAGCAGCAGCAAAACTCCCCCCGCCCCCAATTATGTCGGGGAGCAGAAGGGGCTGACATGGGATTCCCAGCTGCTGGTGGCAGGATGTCAATGCGGCTCATTAACGAGGGAATTATCCCTAACGATTTGCTCAATATTACCCCTCAAACGACATCGCTGAATCAGATCACCTGGTCATTATTGCACTGCTGTATGTGGGAGCTTGCTCTGCGCAAATTCCTTGCTGCGTTTCCTACACTACGTCAGTGACTACATGTCAGAAGTTCTTCACTGGTTCCAAAGCACTTTGGGGCATTCTGAAATTGTGATGGGTGCTATATAAATGCAAGTTTTTTTCCCCCTTTTTTTTGTCTAAACTCAGTGACGCATTCTAACGGAAAAATAAAATGCAACAGCTTTGTTCACTCTAAATGGGTGACATTTTCTTGATACACACGTAACAGGGCAAATCCTAATTATGAATTCATAGCAGTTACAGCACAGAATCCATTGTGCCTGTGCTGGTGCCAGCACTTCTAGTGCCACGATCTATTCTAATCCCACTCCCTTGCCCTTTGATGGTCTTCCTCTTCAAGTATTAACAAGAATTAATTCAAATCCCTCTTAAATGATGTTATAATCGCGACCACAATTGGTACTTGTAATAAAGCACTTGTGTTCGATTGGTGATCTGTGTGGGGGGAAAAAAAAAACTTCTTCTACTCTCTCCAATTGCTCTTCTGGTAATAATTCTTAAACAAATATTTTACTTTTACCAGCAACAGAAGCATTGGCTTGGATTTTACAGATGGTGAGGAGAAAGTCGCTGGGGAGCGCATTCCACCGATGTCAGCTGCCCCTCAGCCAATTAATGCTCTGTGGAGGTGGGACTTACGGCCCTCGTTCAGGAGGAAGTCCTGCTTCAGGGAGCTGCAAGCCAACCTGATTGGCCAGCAGCTCTGTAGTCCTAGCAGTGCCACCAGGAGCGGTGGCCATTGCTGGGACTACCTGGAGTCCCATGAGTCTAAGTGCCGGGAACCGATACTAAGGTAAGTTGCGGGGGGTGGGTGGTGGGGGAGAAAGGGTGGAGATCGGGGGGAGCTTGCAACAGGGATAGGAGGGGAGGTCCTGAATTGCAAGGGGGCGGACCGGGAGGGTAGGGCATGAACGGTGGCTGTCGTGTTTGAAAGGTCAAGGGGAAGGAGTGACCGGATGGGATAGACCTTGGAGATGGCGCCCCTTTCAGGTAAGGGGGCCAGTGATGGAGGTGTCCCCCCGCTGCCTGAGGCCCAAGCAGGTTAACCTGCCAAGCCTCCCGCCAGTCCCTCACTTCTTTTCGCCAGCCTCAAAATTGCAACCTGTTGGGAAGCAGCCCTTAAGTGGCTAATAATTGGAGTGCAGGCGGGTGCGTAAGGCAAAAGCAGGACCAGGTGCTGGAAAATAGGATTAAAATCACAATATCACAGTATTTGGCAGTGCAGAAGGAGACCATTCAGCCCATTGAGTCTGCACTGGCTCTCTGAAAGAACATTTCACCCAATCTCGCTCCCCTGCATTATCCCTGTAACTTTGCATATTCTCTCTTTTCAGATAGCAATCCAATTCCCTTTGAATACCTCAACCGAACCTGCCTCCACCACCCTTTCAGGAAGTTTGTTTGATTCCAACCACTCTCTGGGTGAAAAAAAAATTCCTCACATCACATTTACCCCTTTTGCCAATTATTTTGAATCTGTGCTCTCTAGTTCTTGATGTTCTCTTGAGTGGGAACAGTTTCTCACTATTTACCCTGTCCATACCTTTCAGGATCCTGAATGCCTCTATCAAGTCTCCTCTCCGCCTTGTCTCCAAGGAAAACAGTCCCAACTGCTCCAATCCATCCCCATAGCTCCAGTTCTTTATCCTGGGAATCATTCTTGTGAATCTCCTCTGTACTCTCTCCATTGCCTTCACATCCTTCATCAAGTATGGTGCCCTGAACTGGACGTGGTGCTCCAGATGAGGCCTAATTAATGTCTTATATAAGTTTAACATGATGTCCTTACTCTTGTACTCAATGCCCCTATTAATAAATCCTGAGATACTATATGCTTTATTAACTGTTCTCTCAACATGCTCTGCCATCTTCAATGACTTATATATGTACACACCGAGGTTCTTCTGTTCCTGCAACTCCTTTAGAGTTTCTCCCTTTATTGTATACTGTTGAAGGGTTCTCAAAATTCCCACATTTTTCATATCATCAACAAGGATATGACTTTTGGGCTTTTAAACTGCTGAGTTAAGTGTAAAACCCTGCAGACAGGAGGCCTAGCCCAGAAGGCCTGGGGCTGCACATGCCCGGGCTTATTGAGTGCAGTGTGGATTGTTTTGCCTAAAACCAGACAACGAGAGGATACAGAATATGCATTCTTCCCTTTAATACAATCAACCCAGAGAAAAACTTCACCTCACACGAAACTGAAGCCCATCAAAATCTTGCATAAGTAATCGCTACTAACTACTAAGGCAGGAAGGCACCATCAATTCAATTATGCTAACCCATCAATACTCCACACATACAATGGCTTTCAGTTCAAAACTAGTTACTAGGCAGGAAGACAATGATAAACATCATGCGAGCCCATTAAAAACAACGAGACTACAATCACCTAAGGAAGCCCACCAAAGTCAAACAAAGAATGAACCTTGATTTGGATTCCGATAAGAAATTCGAAAGACAGTATAACTGGCCAGTCAGTTACGAGAGGGAGAGGGAGAAACCAGCTAGCAGAAGGGTAAGCAGTTTTGAAAGCTGACACAGGGCAGGGAGCAGTTGGGAGCGGTTGAAACAGAGTTTAAGCAAGAAGATCTGGAGGTTTGCAGTCCCGCAGGCAACATCCCAGCGAGGGGCACGGGGTGGCAGACTCAACCGAAGACAACAAGGCCGCAACCGCAGCCCTCCACGAAGATTGACCGCCCACAACCATGCCTCCACCCAACTGAAGAACCTTCGCAGATTCCACAGACCAGGACCACGTGGGGATGGCAGGCCCCAGAGGACACAAAGAGCGAACCCCAAAACTGCAACCGGCTCACCTGGCTGGATTTTGAACTGTCAAGGAACCCTGGGTTGGTGAGCATGATCCCTGACCTCTCCTGGTTCAATTTAGTTAGGTTTTGGGGGTGGGACAAGGGTAAGGGGATTAGTAGCGTGATTTTCCTTCGTTATGCCATGTGTTCCCCATTCTTAACTAAGTGTACTTTGTAAGTCTGTGTAATCTCAGTGTAATCCTAACGTTATAAGTTCATTTGTGACTTCAGTAAACTCAGTTTTTCTCGCACCAAATCCAGTTGTCTGCTGCACTTTGTCACAATCCCCAAATAAGTTCAAGGTCTAGAACCCAGGAAGTGGGAGCGATTTGAACCGCTCAGAAGTCAGAGGTGAAACTGACACACATCACCACCCCCTACACTGTCTCACTATATTTTTCCTGCCAAAATGAATCACCTTACACTTCTCTGCATTGAACTTCATCTACCACTTGTCTGCCCAATCCACCAACCTGTCTATGTCTTTTTGAAGTTCAGGACTCTCCTCATCACAGTTGACATTTCCAATCTTCATATCTTCTGCAAATTTTGATATCATGCCCTGTGCACTACAGTCTAGGTCATTAATCTATATTAGGAAGAGCAAGTGTCCCAACACTGACCCTGGGGAACTCCACTACAAACCTTTCTCCAATCTGAAAAAAAAAACATTTATCACTACTCTCTGTTTCCTGTCACTCAGCAAGTTACTTATCCAAGTGCCTACTTTCCCTTTTGTTCCATGATCTAGAATTTTGCTCACAAGTCTGTTGTGTGGCATTGTATGAAATGCCTTTTGAAAATCCATATACACCACATCAACAGCCTTTCCCTTATCAACCTTCTCTGTTACCGCCTCAAAAAATTCCAGCAAGTTAGTTAGACATGATTTTCCCTTAATGAATCCATGCTTGCTTTCCTTAGTTATCCTGCACTTGTCCAAATGACTATTGATTTCATCCTGTACTATAGTATCCAAATGTTTCCCTACCACTGAGGTCACACTGACTGTTCTGTAGTTGCCAGCTTTATCCTTGCACCCCATTTTGAACAAGGGTGTAAGTTGCACAATTCTCCAGCCTTCCAGCACCTCCCCTGTGTCTAAGGAAAGCTGAAAGATTATCACCAGTGCCTCTGCAATCTCCACTCTCAGTTCCCTCAGTACCCTTGGACGCATCTCATCCGGTCATGGTAGCTTAGCTTTTTTAAGTAAAGATAGTGTTTCCAACACTTCCTTCCTCTTAAGTGTAAGTTATTCTAGTGTACCAGTTACATCCTCTCTCACCTTGGCCTGAGTACGATCCTCTTCCTTTGTAAAGACAGATGCAAAGCACTCGCTCAACACCTGTGCTATTTCTCCAACCTCCACATGCAAGTCCCCTTTTTTGTCCCTAGTCAGTCCTATTCCTTCTTTTACTACCCTTTTATTATTTACATGCTTATAAAAGACCTTAGGATTCCCTTTTATATTTGCTGCCAGCCTCTTTTCATGCTCTCTCCTTGCTTTTCTTATTAGTTTCTTCACTTCCCCTCCGGACCTTCTATATTCAGCCTGACTCTCCTTCGTATTTTATGCCTGATATCTGTCATACGCACACTTCTCCCTTTTCATCTTTACCTCTATCTTTCTCTAAATGAGCAGCTAGTATCCTTTACCTTCTTTTTGGCCAGCGCAGGCACAATGGGCTGAATGGCCTCTTTCTGCACCGTCATTATTCTATGAATCTATGGTTCTACGGGAAGGCTAAACAATGAGTTTTATGGGTGCCCTGCCCGCAAAGCTCACCAGCAAGGGCAAGTAAAACTCCACCAGCAAATAGCCAGGAGTCCCAGTTTCACCTTCTCTCTGTGTGTTTACAGGTGCCTTTCCTGATCAAATAAACATTTTGCAGAATCCAATAACGTTGTTCTCTGCCGACTTATAGACATTGATGGGAAAGATTACGTTGTATGATTGTTATGTAGGTAAGATCATTAAAACAGATAATAGAGTGATGGAGTTGAGAGCTTCAGGGAGTTAAGCAGAGCAAGGGGAAGAGGTGTTTGGTTGCTTTTGCCTAAACCTATTCTGCCTCCAGGAATTGATTCTTGCTCTGCCACAGGAGAAGAAGCTGGTTAATTGGTGAGTATCTGGTAAGTGATTAAGGTTTATTCTATTCCTAAGGCTCAAAATGGTATATTTTGAGTGAGAGGTGAGTGGGAGAGGATAAAGGCCATGGATTGAGTGGCCTATCTGCAGTCAGACCAGCGGTGGAGTAATGTCACGGACCACAACAAGACATGAGTGCAGGGAAAGCAGCTGATTGGTGAGTATTTCTAGTCTTTAAAGTAAAAGTAAGGTCTTCAGTTTATGTTTAGGTCTCTAGTCTTTTTTTAAAATCTTTTTCTTAAAAATAGCTTGTAAGTATAAGATCGATACAGGCGTAAAATAAAATTAATTACAATAAAGTGTAAAGAGCGGGGGATTCTTCAAGTGTAAAGAGCAGGCACACTAAAGTAATTAATTAATAAATTAAATAAAATATGATAGTGATGGCAGAATGGGTGATGTGTTGCTGCTGCAGCATGTGGGAGCTGCAGGACACCAAGGTGATCCACAGCGAACACATCTGTAGGAAGCGTTTGCAGCTCAAAGAACTTCAGATCCGAGTTGAGGAGCTGGAGTCTGAGCTGCAGACATTGCGCCACATCAGGGAGGGGGAAAGTTACCTGGACACTTTGGTCCAGGGGGCGGTCACACCCCTCAGATTAGGTAATTCAAATTTGGTCTGTGATCAGGGACAGGAGGGTGTGACTGCAGGTTAGGCAGATATGGGGACCCAGGAGGTAGTGGTCAAGGAGCCTCGACCCCTGGAATTGTCTAACAGTTACGAGGTTCTTGCAAGCTGTGTGGACGACAGTGGGGACTGCAGGGAGGATGAACAAACTGACTACGGCACCATGGTACAAGGAGCCATTCAAGTGGGGGGAGGAAATAGTAACATAGTAGTGGTAGGTGGTAGTATAATTAGGGGCATAGAGACTGCTCTTTTCAGCTATGAGCATGAGTCCCGAAGGCTGTGTTGCCTGCCCGGTGCCAGGGTTAAGGACATCTCCTCAGGGCTGGAGAGGAACTTGGAGTTGGAGAGAAGGGATCCAGTTGTCATCATCCAGGTTGGTACCAATGACATCGATAGGACTAGAAAGGAGGTTCTGCTGAAAGAATTTGAATAGTTAGGAGCTAAATTAAAAAGCAGAACCTCCAAGAATATAACCTCGGAATTACTACCTGAGCCACGGGCAAACTGGCTTAGGGTAAATAAAGTCAAGGAGCTAATTGCCTGACTCAAAAATTGGTGTGGGAGGAATGGGTTTCAATTCATGGGGCACCGACACCAGTACTGGGGTAAAAGGAAACTGTTCCGGTGGGAGGGGCTTCACTTGAATTGTGCTGGGACCAGTGTCCTGGCAAATCAAATAACTAGAGCTGTAGAGAGGGTTTTAAACTAAATAGAGGCAGGGAGGGTTCTGGAGAGGGGGTACGTAGGCTTGCAAAACAAAAGGATATGGCATCAGGGCAGCTATTTAGGTGATGAAATCCAGAGTGTGACAGGAAGGGACAGAACGTACAAACATTAAAAAAAAGCAGCAAATATGGTCAAAGGGGGGAAAATGGTAAAAAGGCAAAATTAATGGCTCTTTACTTAAATGCACATAGGGAAAAAATTACGCGGTGAAGTGCGGGAGCGAGCATGGGCGGGCACACCTCCGATCGGCACCCCCGATTTTACGTGGGTGGGCCAATTAAGGCCCACCCAGTGTGATGTCCGCTCGGAAGCGCTATGCGCTCCCTGTGCGGGTGGGCGGGGGGATTCCGTCAGCCAGGAGTGCGCTCTGTCGCGCATGCACGCGAAAGAGCGCACAAGTCTCCCTGAGGCTAAGTGCTGCCTCAGGGAGATCGGCTCGGAATTAAAATTTGTAATACAAATGATAAAAAAATTTCCCTGACACGTCCCCTCATGTGACACTGTCACTTGAGTTGGGACATGTCCATAACTTTTATTGAAACCTTTAATAAAAATTTAAATAGCCTCATGAAACCTCATCCCACCCGTGGATGAGGTTTGATGTTTTTTCCAAAGCCCGCCAGGACTTCCGGCCTGCCCACCAACCTTAAGGATGGCTGGGCAGGTCCATTAGTGACTTTAATTGATTTTTGAATGGCCTCAATTGGCCATTGACAGGTCGGCAGGTGAACAGCTGAATCGGCTGTGCCCCCACCGACCTGAAAATGCAAATGACATGGGGTGACGTCGGGAGTTCTATCCAACATCATTCCGCGACATTTTACATGTTGGTGAGCGGGCCCCACCCCCCACTTGCCGACCGGAAAATCCTGCCCATGGTATTCGGAAAAAAAATAAATGAATTAACAGCATAAATAGAGGTTAATGGGTATGATCGTATAGCCATTATGGAGACATGGTTATAATGGGATCAAAGCTGTGAACTAAATATTCATGGCTTTGTGATTTTTCAGAAGGACAGACAGGAAGGAAAGGGTAGCGGGGTAGCTTTGTTAGTACGAGATGGAATAAGTACGATAGCAAGAAATTACCTTGGATCAGAAGATGTAGAATCCATATGGGTGAAGGTAAGAAATAACAAGGGGAAGAAGACGCTGGTGGGAGTAGCCTATATGCCCCTTAACAATAGCTATAAAGTAGGACAGAGAATAAATCAGGAGATAATGAGGGCATGTAAAAAGGCAATACATTAATCATGGGTGACTTTAATCTTCATGTAGATTGGGAAAATCAAATTGGCAGAGGTAGCCAAGAGCAAGAATTCATGGAGAGTATTCGGGACAGTTTCTTAGAACAATATGTTGTGGATCCAACCAGGGATCAGGCTATTTTGGACCTGGTAATGTGTAATGAGGTTAAATAAATGATCTCAGTGTAAATGATCCCCTAGGAAACAATGGCTGTGACTAGGGTAGAATTTAGCATTCAGGTTAAGAGGGAGAAACTTGGGTGGGAAACAACTGTGCTAAACTTAAGTAAGGGTAATTACAAAGGAATGAGGGCAGAGTTGGCTGGAATGGTCTGGGAAAGGAGTTTAACAGAAAAGGCAGCTGATGAACAATGGCAGATGTTTAAGAAAATAGCTCATGACTCACAACAAAGATATATCCCAGTGAGGAAGAAGGATTCTAGGAAGGGGATAAACCAATCATGGTTAACCAAGGAAGTTAAGGATAGTATCAAATTGAAAGAAAAAAACATACAACGTGGCAGAGGTTAATGGTAAGCCAGGGGATTGGGAAAGTTTTAAAAACCAACAAAAGATGACCAAAAAAAAAAAGAGGGAGAAAATAAACTTTGATGGTAAACTAGCAAGTGGTATAAAAACAGACAGTAAGAGCTTCTTTAAATATATAAAAAGGAAGAGAGAGGTCAAAGTGAACATAGGCCCCTTAGAGAATGATGCTGGGGAAGTAATAATGGGGAACCAGGAAATGGTTGAGTAAATACTTTGCATTATTTTTCACGGTAGAAGATGCTAATAGCATTCCAAAAATCCTACATAGTCAAGTGGCTAAAGGGAGGCAGGGGTCACAGAGAGCCAGAGTGAATTTGTAAACTACAAGAGGTTAGGCCTACTTAAAATATACAGCACTGAAACAATTCCATTTGGCCCAACTAGTCAATGCCAGTGTTTATCCTCTACATGTGCCTCTGCCCACCCTTCTTCACACAACTCGGTCATCATAACCTTCTATTCATTTTTATCTCATGCGTTTTATCTATTTTTCCCAATCCTCTGGCTTACCACTAACCTTTGCCACATTCGCATCATTTTTTGGGTAAAAAATTCTCCTGAATTTCTTACTGGATTTACTTGTGACTCTTCACATTTATAGGCCCTAGTTTCAGACTCTACACAAGCAGAAACAACTTCTCTACATCTACCCCAGCAAAATCCATTCAAACTTTGAAGGCCTTCATTGGGCTACATGTCACTTTTCTCTTTGCCAGAGAGAGAAAAGCCTCAGGCTGTTCGATCTTTCTTCATAAGTAAATTCTCTTCGTTCTGGTATCTACGGCCTGGAATTTCCGTGCTCAACCATGACAGGCGTGTTCGGTGGCGAGATCGGAGAATCTCACCAGAAAGCCGTAGGCGTGTTTTGTGGTGACGTGAATCCAGGAAGCCATTGACCCCTCCCCCCGTCAATGGTGTTTCCTACCATCGATCGTCGGGAAATTAATTTTAATGTATTTGCATCTCATTATTGCGGCCACACGCTGGAATCTCCACCCACCCCCCTGCCCCGCAACGTCAAATTTAAAGCCCACATTGGCATGATTTTAGGATGGTGTGATTTACAACTGCCATTTACAGCTGCCTGGCGGCCTGAACTTCGAGGGGAACTCGGAGGTGAGTGCACACAACTTTGCGAAGCGCTCGTGATGATCCCAATGCAAGGAAGCAGCTCCACGGATTCGGAATGGCACGGGCAATCTCCACAATGGCTTCTTCATGGCTGGCTTGTGGCGCCGGGGCAAGGGCACCAGTACCGGGGGAAGGGAACCTCAGGGCAATGGGGGGAAGGGGAGAAAAGGAAACCTCTGGGCAAGGTCAACAGTGCTAGGAGAAGGGAACCTTGGGGTAGGCCTATAGTGCAAAGGGGGTCATGGCAGCACAGATTGAAGTTTGAACACAAACACATATTGGGGGTGTGTGGGAGGGGGCGGGGTGGGGGTGGGGAGGGTGGGTGGGTATTGGTAGGGGAAAGAATGGCTGGGCATATGCCAAAACATGTCTAAGATGAGTACTCTTCTGCAGCTGAGAGCGTTTAGCTTGAGCTCAATTGACATGCCTGGAGTCAGGCTGGTCAAACAAATGTGCCCACTCAAGCAGCATTAATTCCTCACAGTGCCAATTGCTGTTCCTCTATTGATAACCCCTTGCGCACACACTTCAAACTCAAATGAGTGCTATGGCGCTGCAGAACCATTGCACCACTGGGCAAGCTAGAGGGTCCTTTTGGGAAAGGTGGCCATCAAACACTGATAGAGGGCTTCACTCCTAGGCACTTGCATTATGCTAAAGTTGACATTAAAATGTTATCCTCATGGTCCAAGCAAGCTGCAAAGCCTTGAAGCGCAGGTTAGGACAATGCCTGAGGTGAGAGTGACTGCCCTTGACATCAAGGCCGCATTTGACCGAGTGTGGCATCAAGAAGCCCTAGCAAAACTGGGGTCAATGGGAATCAGGGGGAAAATTCTCCAGTGGTTGGTGTCATACCTAGCACAAAGGAAGATCGTTATGGTTGTTGGAGGTCAGTCACCTCAGCTCCAGGACATCACCGCAGGAGTTCCTCAGGGCAGTGTCCACAGCCCAACCACCTTCAGCTGCTTCATCAATGAGCTTCCTTCCATCATAAGGTCAGAAGTAGGGATGTTCGCTGATGATTGCACAACGTTCAACACCATTCGCGACTCCTCAGATACTGAAGCAGTCCATGCCCAAATGCAGCAAAACCTGGACAATATCCAGGCTTGGGCTGACAAGTGGCAAGTAACATTCGTGCCACACAATGACCACCTCCAACAAGAGAAAATCTCGCCATCGGCCCTTGATATTCAATGGCATTACCATCACTGAATCCCCCAATATCAACACTCTGGAGGTTACCATCTACCTAAAACTAAACTGGACTAGCCACATAAATACTGTGGCTACAAGAGCAGGTCAGAGGCTAGGAATCCTGTGGTGAGTAACTCACCTCCTGACTCCCCAAAGCCTGCCCACCACCTACAAAGCACAAGTCAGGAGTGTGATGGAACATTCCCACTTGCGTGGATGAGTGCAGCTCCCACAACACTCAAGGTGCTTGACAAAGTCCAAGACAAAGCAGCCCGCTTGATTGTCACCACATCCACAAGCATTCACTCCATCCACCACTGATGCACAGTAGCAGCAGTGTGTACCATCTACAAGATGCACTGCATGAATTCACTAAGAGTCCTTAGACAGCACCTTCCAAACCCACGACCGCTACATCTAGAAGGACAAGGGCAGCAGATAGATGGGAACACCACCAGCTGGAAGATCCCCTCCAAGTCACTCACCATCCTGACTTGAAATATATCGCTGTTCCTTCACTGTTGCTGGGTCAAAATCCTGGAACTCCCTCCCTAACAGCACTGTGGATGTACCTACACCACATGGACTGCAGCGGTTCAAGAAGGCAGCTCACCACCACCTTCTCAAGGGCAACTAGGAATAAGCAATAAATGCTGGCCCAGCCAGCGAAGCCCACATCCTGTGAATAAATTATTTTTTTATAAAAAATGCCTGCATTGAGATGAAAGTTCAGGGTGCAGTCAAATGGTCAAAGCTGCCCCCACTTGGCCGTGTGGTGTGTGGCGGTTCTGGGTGGGGACATGGCGAACTATCATGCTCACTAAACACTGGTCATCCATGTGGTGGCCTGGACTCTCCTGTATGTGTTCATGACCTTGAGAGGCTGCCATAGGTGATGATTCGACCAAGGAGTCATCCTTAGGAGACAATTTCTGACGCTTACATCTCTCTCTTTGCTACTGCAGTGAGGAAACCATCAGGAACATGGAGTGTGGTGATCTCGCTATCTGCCTCATTTCTTATAGGCAAGAGAGAAGGAGGGGAAGAATTTATTTTATTCATTCATAGTATGTGGGCGTCACTGGCTAGGTCAACATTTATTGCCCGACCCTACTTCCCCTTGTTAAGAGGGCATTTTAAAAGTCAACCACATTGCTGTGGGTCTGGAGTCACATGTCGGCCAGACCAGGTAAGGACAGCAGATTTCCTTTCCTAAAGTGCATTAGTGAACCAGATGGGTTTTTTAAGACAATTGACAATGGTTTCATGGTCGTCATACGACTTTAATGAATTCAAATTTCACCATCTAATGCCAGGGAGGCGCTTGGCTTGCCAAAGGGAGGAACATGACCCTGAAGATCAAGGGGCGGCTTGGCCTGCTCCACACTCAGAGGATGAACACCACAGAGCCGTTATTCATAGGTGCATCGCCAGACCCAGGTCTACAGATGGCACATGTGCTACCTACAGATGAGAGAGAACCAGTGTCGCCGACGCCTGCTTGTGTCAGGGGAACTGGTCACACACATATGCCACCCTCTGCAGGATTTGGCACCACGGGAACTTGGAGGGCATCACTGCCAGGGGCAGTTAAAGTTTCTGCTGTGCTCAATTTCTGTGGCCGTGGTTCCTTCCAGGGCTCCACTGGGGGCCTTTGAGGGATCTCCCAAGTCTCCACCCACAAATGTATCCAGGAGGTCACAGGGGCCCTTTCTGCCAAGGCACACAACTCTGATAACTGCGGCAGAGATCAGGCGAGCCAGGAAGCAAGAGCGCTGGGGTTTGCTGAGGTTTCCAGATTCCCTCAGGTGCAGGGTGCCATCGACTGCACTCGCATGGCTCTTAAATCTCCCTGGCAACAAGCTGCCCGGTATGTGAACCATAAAGGCTTCCGCTCTCTCAATGTTCAGCTGGTTTGTGACCATAACAAACGGATCACGGAGGTGTGTGCAAGTTACCCCGGAAGCGTCCACGACTGGTACATCCTCAGCAGGTCTCAGGTCCCTGACGTCTTCCAGGGGCCACACAGGATGCAGGGTTAGCTCCTCAGGGACAAGGGCTGCCCAAATATGACATGGCTGATGCGGCGGCCTCAGGGTCTTGGTGAGAGAAGGTACAACGAGGGCGGAATTTTTCCAGATTTGCACTAAGTGCGGTAGCGGGCGGGTAAAGTTATGTTTTACCCGCTGGCTGTGATGGTGGGTTTTCACGCCGTATTGCCCCCAAATCCGCCTCATTATTTATACATACCCGGGAAACACGCTGTTTCCACGGCGGGCGGGATCTGATTCGCCTCCAGGGCCAGGCAGCAGTTACCCCTGGACACCAACACCACCCCCCCCTCCCCCACCCTGAAAACAGTCACCTCCAAGACAAGGCGGCACCTCACCCTGGCCCCCTGGGGCCCCTGAAGCCTGCAAAGCAGGAGGTGACCCTGGCGAGCTGTGGGAAGCAATGCTGTTCACTCACCTCAGTCCCCCCAAAGCGAAGGCCGCCAAGTGCACGTCGCCTGTGCACCATTGTGAAGCACGTCAATGGTGCTTTCCCGCCGATGTGGACGGACGATCTGACGAGGGTCCAGGGCCTGGCAGGATGGCCTGTTAATGAGATCCTGAGGCATTACAATGAGCTCCCCGCTGACTGTTGGTGGGGAACGCGGCCGACTGTCGGCAGGCTGAGTGGACCATTGCGACCTGCCTTCCTGCCGTTGTGAACCAGATCGCGCCATATCGTCCGCGCCAACCACCTATCACGCCCGCTGCCAGTGGGCATGAAAAATTCCCCCGAGGCTCATGCTGCAACTTGAAGTTTGGTGGAGAACACCATTGGCATCATGAAAATGAGGTTCTGGTGTCCTGGACAGATCTGGTAGAGCACTCCCCAGAGGGGGGCCACACATCATAGTGGCTGGCTGCGCGCTACACAACCTAGCGATGCAAAGTGGGGGGAGGATCTGAATGATGAGGAGCTAGAAGAGCTGCATGTCTCCTCCAATGAGGAGGCAGTCGAAGGGGATGAGGGTGATGAGGTCCTGGAAGGCGAGGGTATGGGTGATGAGGCCATTGCCCTGGCCAGACGAGATAGGCGTTGTCGTGAGGCCTTCATTGCCACAAGATTCCAGAAGGACGAGATTCAGTGAGGACACTCCCGTGATCTCTCACATTGCATCTGGGAATGCCTGACACCTGTCTGGCTGAGGATGGCGCATACATGCTCTGTGAAGAGGCTCATATCATCGTGATGCCGCTGAGATACAACGGGCACATGGACTTTCAGATAACTCGATCCTTTGGCAGGCTTCATCATCTGCTCCTTTGAGCATCACACCTTCACCTGTCAGGAATGGCGTCGAGATGGTGGGAGGGGCCAGCTCCGCCTCAAAGGCGCTGAGAGCACAGAGAACACCACGGAACCCAGTGACGCTTGGCTACCAGATTCTGGCAGCAAACACAAGCCACATGGAGGTGCAGGCATCACTAATCTGGAGAGTGACTTTGAAGCCGGACAATCACTGTGCTGGAAAGGTTACACTCTGCACAGGGGGAGAGGCCCTGGACTGTGGCGTTAGCCTGCATTTTGTGCAGGAAGCAAGGTTTCACATCCGATTGACACAAATACAACTTATCATAACAAGGAGCCATAGACAAGGAGACATTCTTGGGAGTGTATTTACACTGGTCTACATTAAGTACAAGCGATTAACACCCATGCCCACATTATACACTGACATCTCCTTGACCTTCCTAATCCTGCCGCCACGTCTTGATGCTCCCCCGGAGGTGGTGATAGCCTGCTGACTGCTATGCCCTGTTGTCTGTGATGACCTTGGTGGGCATCCTCTGGAGGGCTGAGACCTGGAGGGCCCTGGCCTGCTTTCGGGTCCTGCTGTGTGGCAGTGGCACCCTCCTTGGCCTGTGGAGTTGGAGCTGCTGGGATAACAGGAAGATGGGATTCAGATGGGTTGGATATCTAGAACTATGAGACACTGGGATGTGTATCTCTGCATTGGTGGAAGGTGTGCGTCAGTGCTGTGATGGGTCTTCAGTTTCAGTGTCTGCAGATTCCTCTTGCGAAGTGTCCTTGGGGCTGGAGTTAAGGACTTTTTTTTATTCGTTCAAGGGGTGTGGGCTTCCCTGACTAGGCCAGCATTTATTGCCCATCTCTAATTGCCCTTGAGAAGGTGGTGGTGAGCTGCCTTCTTGAGTCGCTGCAGTCCCTGTGGTGCAGGTACGCCCACAGTGCTGTTAAGGAGGGAGTTCCAGGGTTTTGACCCAGCGAAAGTGAAGGAATGGTGATATGTTTCCAGGTCAGGATGGTGAGTGGCTTCGGAGGGGAACTGCGATGTGGTGGTGTTCCCATGTGTCTGCTGCCCTTGTATTTCTAGATGGTGGTGATTGTGGGTTTGGAAGCTGCTGTCGTGTGGATCCCCTCAGCTGCTTCCCAGATGTGCCTGCAAAAGCAAGGAGAGATATTTAATGCACGGTAGGGGACTGCGGAACAGTGGAATTGACTCACAGCCTGGTTGTCTGATGGGTGTTGCACTGCTGGATCCTCATTTGGCTGAGCACTGCCAACCTCACCATCAGCACCAGAACAGTCCAAGTCGTTGCTGACCAGCTGGATAGCTCTATTGTCAAATTCTGTGAGGGCCTTGATGTCGGGCATTCCTCCACCAGCCTGCGACCTCTCCCTTTTGTTGTGTGCCAGCTTGTCCTGCGTGAATACAGCTGGGGAGAGTGTAAGCAGGATGCCTGTCAGGCCAGATGAAAAGGGTGCCTGGCATGTGTGGTTACTGAGTGGCGCCATGGATGGGATGAGGACACATTCCACAGGGCAGATGAAGGTGTGTGTGAGAGAGTGAATGGCTGATGTCCCTTGAGCTGGCAGTGAGTGAGATCCCTGTGAATTTGTGATGGGTTTGTGAGTGTGCGTTAAGAGTGATGAGAAGAGTGACTTACCCTGGCGGTTCGGAGGTCATTCATCCTCTTTTGGCACTGGATGGTTGTCTTCTTTTGGAGCGTGTTGGCATTGACCACTGCGGCCACTGCCTCCCAGGCTGGATTTGTCAACCTGGATGAGGTTCTTTGCCTAGATTGGGAGTAGAGGACTTCATTGTGGGTCTCCGCTGCATCCAGTAGGCACTCGAGGGGGGCGTCGCTAAATTTGGGGACAGCATGTTTCCTTCCTTTGGCAGCCATCAGTTCCTAGCAGCTTCCTACCCCGTGAAGACTACTAGTTCTGTGCAGGGGTGGCTTTTATATATGGCACCCAGTTTACTGAAGGCCTGAGGCAGGGCAGAGGAAGCAGAGGCTGCCCAGGCAGTGAAAAGATGTAAATCCCGTGCCTCTCAATTTTTTAATCAAAGTGGCGCGCGATACAGCGGAAAAATTGGAACTCCCTCCCTAACAGCACTCTGGGTGTACTTATACCACATGGACTACAGCGGTTCAAGAAGGCAGCTCATCAGCACCTTCTCAAGGGCAATTAGGGATGGGCAATAAATGCTGGCCCAGCCAGCGACACCAACATCCCATGAATGAATAAAACAAAAGCCGCCATTGCTGTCGGCAGGTCACAGAATCACAAAATCACAGAATCTTCACAGCACAGAAGGAGGTCATTCAGCCCATCTAGTCTTCACTGGCTCGCTGAAAGAGCATTCTATCTAATCTCACTCCCCTGCCTGATCCCTGTAATCTTGCACATACTTTCTTTTCAGGTAGCAATCCAATTCCCTTTTGAATACCTCGTTCGAACCTGCCTCCATCACCCTTTCAGGAAGTTCGTTCCAGACTCCAACCACCCTCTGGATGAAAACATTTTTGCTCATACCACTTCTACTCCTTTTGCCAATTATTTTGAACCTGTGCCCTTTAGTTCTTGATGTTCTCTTGAGTGGGAACAGTTTTTCATCCTTTGCCCTGTCCATACGTCTCAGGACCTTGAGTACTTCCATCAAGTCTCCTCTCAGCCTTCTTTTCTCCAAGATAAACAGAACAACCTCTCCAATCTATTCTCATAGCTACAGTTCTTTATCCTGGGAATCATTCTTGTGAATCTCCTCTGTACTCTCTCCAATGCCTTCACATCCTTCCTCAAGTATGGCACCCAGAACTGGACGCAGTACTCCAGGTGAGGCCTAACTAATGTCTTATACAAGTTTAACATGACCTCCTTACTCTTGTACTCAATGCCCCTATTAATAAAACCTCAGATACCATATGTTTTATTAACTGCTCTCTCCACATGCCCTGCCACCTTCAATGACTTATGCACATATACACCGAGGTCCCTTTGTTTACAGGCCGATTTCCCCGCCCAAGGTTAGACTTTGCCGATTTCTGGGTCAATTCTGTCTTATGCCTCTGTGGTACATGTAATTTCTGCCCCAGCGATTTCCAAAATTCTTTTGCAAAGGCTTCCTGTGTGTTCTTTTTTGACTGTAAAACACAAAGTTATTCCGAGTGTGTAGATTCAGATTCAGTCTGTTTTTCAGCATTGTTCCAGGTTTGACTGCAATTACCTGACCTGATGAAACTAATGCCAAATTCTCCATCACACAAAATCTCACGGGGACCATTCCCAGTTGTGTGATAATCAGTGTGTTTGCTTCACAACTGAGAAATGCTTACAGCCATCCCAGCATTGTAAAACATACAAATACATAAGTTCATTTATCCTGCACTCTGTGTTTTAGCTTCTTAACAGCAGGTTTTTCATGGAGCCCATAAAAATCACTTGGCTCAAGTAATTTCTTAACTTGCAGACAATTGATATTTAATTGCCTCTTCTAAAATAACTGGTAACCAACTCCTTTGGATTCTGTAACCTCCACTTCAACCTTCTGAAAACTCTGTGCTCCTCCAATTCTTCCGAGTGTGTTAATGACACAGATATATCCATAATTTGACATTACGTTGTCAGTCTTGTAAGATTTCGGGGTTCAGGACCACAGATACCTAAATAGGAAGTTGACTAGTCATAAGTAATTTTAAGATGCTTTATTAAGTTTATTAAGAAACAACAGTTTAGATATGATACGTTAACTATTTAGACAGAAAAAAAATATGACCGTGTGATAAAAATATGAGCCTGTGAGAACAGCATTCTGCTCACTAGTCAAAGTGTTAGGAAACTCTTCCCTCGATCTCTCGATCTTCCTCCTCCTCCTCTGGTCCATCTTCCATCTGAAGAAGGCCAATGAGTACTGCCACCTCACCAGCTCCTCAGCACGACCTCGGCCCCAGCCCCTCACCAGCACCTCATCCCCTCACCAGCCCCTCACCAGCACCTCATCCCTCACCAGCCCCTCACCAGCACCTCAGCCTCCTCACCAGCACCTCACCAGCACCTCATCCCTCACCAGCCCCTCACCAGCACCTCATCCCCTCACCAGTCCCTGACCAGCACCTCAGCCTCCTTACCAGCACCTCACCAGCACCTCAGCCTCCTCACCAGCCCCTCACCAGCCCCTCACCAGCACCTCAGCCTCCTTACCAGCACCTCACCAGCACCTCAGCCTCCTCACCAGCACCTCACCAGCACCTCAGCCTCCTCACCAGCCCCTCACCAGCACCTCATCCCTCACCAGCCCCTCACCAACACCTCAGCCTCCTCAACAGCACCTCAGCAGTACCTCAGCCCCAGCACCTCAGCCCCTCACCAGTATGACACCAACCTATACACCCTTTTTGGGGGACTGGTAGCTTACCCAGTGTCAATCATCTATCTAACTATTCTGACCAATGGATATAGGACAGGTACTCAAAACATCAGGGTGGTCACTACCCACTTTGTGCGTCACCCTGCTCAAGGTCAGCTTTTTAGTTTACATCTTGCTGAGGGTTATATCCTGGTCCTTTTTAAACTATTGCATAGATAAGGGGGTACAGAAGACACCGCCTTAACTTTGGGAATGACAACATGAACTAAGTGACCTTGCCTGTTTCCACAGGCTGTTTAAAAATTGTTGCCTTTTTAGAAAGCTCTTTAGAGGGTGTTATATTACGTAGAATATATCTGTTTATTCAAAACCCCAATTTCTTAAAGTCTTTATCAAAGGGACTAAAAGGATGGATGATGTGAGACAAGAAAATATCATGTTAACGCAATGTTGGGACAATGCCTAAGTTAAGTGTATAACTCAGGCCAGAATCAGGTGAAAATATACAATTCCATTCTTTAATTCTCATGCTCATCTTGAGAACACAATGCCTGACCTCTATGTTCCTCCAATTCTGGTCTCTGGGTTACCCCTCCTCTTCCTTCACTCCTCCATTGGCGAACGTTCCTTCAGTTGCCTTGGCCCAAAGCTCTGGAATTCAGATATTTCTGCACCGATTTCTTCTTCTTTTGGTCACCTTTCTTAATGTCTCTTACTTTGGTTCAGTGTTAATATATTCCTCGTGCTCCTGTGCCATGGAACATTTCAGTATGTCAAAAGTGCAATATGATTGTAGATTGTCGTGTGGTTTCTCTTGGAGCTCTATCAACTGCATGTTTACTTGCTCTTTTGCCAGCTCAATTCTTTCAAATCGCCTTCTAATGCAGAGTTGCGGTGCCAGTATTGTACAGTTGAGGACGATCTGTCAAAAATGCAGAGGAGAATATTCTTTCCTTTCACATTAATCAGTGTGACTAAAACAGATGAGCTGAGTACTTTGTGGGATCTTAATGTGCATAAATTGACTGTGGTGTTTCCTATACTCCACTTGATGGGCACCCCATCCACCAATTTAAGCATTCACTCCCACCGCCACCGGCACACAGTGGCAGTAGTGTGTACAAGATACACTACAGCAACCCACCAAACCTCCTTCAACAGCACCTTCCAAACCCACAACTTCTACCATCTAGAAGGACAAGGACGGTAGATAGATGGGAACACCACCGCTTGCAAGTTACCCTCCAAGCTACACACCATCCTGACTTGGAACTGTATCACCATTCCTTCATTGTCACTGGGTCAAAACCTGGAACTCCCTTCCTAACAGCACTGTGAGTGTACCTACACCACATGGACTGCAGTGGTTCAAGAAGGCAGCTCACCACCATCTTCTCAAAGGCAATTAGGGATGGGCAATAAATGCTGGTGTTGTCAGTGAAAACCACATCCCATGAATGAAGAAAAAAAAATTATAGCAGTGACAATGCTTCAAAAGTACTTTTTTTTAATTCATGGGCTGTGAGTGTCACTGGCTAGGCCAACATTTATCACCCATGCTCATCTTGACAACGCAATGCCGGACCTCTCCCAAATGGCGAAGAGATAATGACTGATGAATTCTGTACCTTTGAAAGATGGTATATAACTCCATCTGCATTCTCAAGTGGAGGAGAAAGATCCCATGCCTCTATTTCGAAGAAGAGCAGGAAAGTTAGCCCCATTGGGCTGGCCAACATTTATCCCTTGATTTGGTCAGGAACACATTGCTGTTAATTGGACTTTGCTGGACACAAATTTGTCTCCCTTGTTTCCTACATTAAAACAATGGCCTCACTTCAAAATTACTTCATAATTGTAAAGCACGTTGAGATGTCCTGAGGTCACGAAAGGCGCAAAAGTTGTTTCCTTCTTTAAAGAGATTTGCCTGGACCCATTTTCAGGCCCAGATTCAGAGCTGTGAGCCCTGATAGGCTGATGTGTCTGAAATTGGTTTTCTGGCCTCAATAGTATCTTATGGGTGAGCTGCCTCTACCTGTACGGCCTTCAATATTGCAAGTGCTGAATGTCAGTCTACATGAAGATAAGCCCTTGGAGGCAGCAGAGGGTAGATAGTATTGGGAGCACAGTTGGAACAGGCAATGGTGAGTGTGTATGAAACCCTAATTGGTGAAACAAAATACAATAGAGGTGGCAGGGCAGATGAAGCATTGCATCTCTAGCATGTTGGCCTGATGGACATTAGTCTGATCCACAGCAACCAAACCCACAGTGCCTGCCGCTCGAGGAACTTCAGCTCAGAGTTGAGGAGCTCTAGTCTGAGCTTTGAACACTGTGATGCATCAGGCAGGGGGACAATTACCTGGACTTTGTTCTGAGAGGCGGTCACACCCCTTAGGATAAGTACCTCAGATTTGGTCCATGGCCCAGGACAAGAGTGCGTGACTGCAAGAAAGGCAGGTATGGGAATCCACGAGCCCTCAGCCCTTTCAATTGTCCAACAGGTTTGAGGTTCTTGCAGTTTACATGGGCGAGAACAGGGACATCAGGAAGTATGCACAAACTAACCACAGCACTGCCCATTCGAGTGGAATAAAAAGCAATGTAATTGTAACAGGTGACAATGTAGTTAGGGGTATAGACACTGTTCCTTGCAGCCAAGAGTATGTGCTGCCTGCCCAGTGCCAAGATTAATGACATCTCCTTGGGGTTGGAGAGGAACTTGGAATAGGAGGTCAAGGATCCAGTTGTCATGGTCCACAGGGGTGCCAACGGCATAGGTAAGACTCAGAAAGTGATTCTGCTGATGGAGTATGAGCAGCTAGGGCTAAATTAAGAAGCAGAACCTAGGATTACTACCTGGACCATGAGTAAATTGGCATAGGATAAATAAGGTCAGAGACTTGCATGTGTGGCTCAATGATTGGTGTGGGAGAAATGGATTTAATTCAAGGGGCACTGGCATCAATACTGGGTAAAGAGGGAGCTCTACTGTTGGGACGGCCTTCACTTGAACTGCGCTGGGACCAGCATCCTGGTGAATCTTATGACTAGAGCTGTAGGGTTTTAAACTAAATAACGTGGAAATGGTTCAAGTGAGGGAAAGTTTTGAAAGTTAACGAGAAAGGCCAAGGCAATCATGCAGGGTAACAATGTAAGCAATTTTATTTTATTTGTCATTCATGGGATGTCTTGTCATTCGTGGGGGGTCTCGCTGGCTGGGCCAGCATTTATTGCCCATCCCTAATTTCCCTTGAGAAGGTGGTGGTGAGCTGCCTTCTTGAACCACTGCAGTCCACGTGGTGTAGGTACACCCAGAGTGCTGTTAGGAAGGGAGTTCCAGGATTTTGACCCAGCGGCAGTGAAGGAACGGCGATATATTTTCAAGTCAGGATGGTGAGTGGTTTGGAAGGGAACTTCCAGGTGGTGGTGTTCCCATGTACCTGCTGCCCTTATCCTTCTAGATGCTAGTGATTGTGGGATGGGAAGGCACTGTCCATGGAGCCTTGGTGCGTTCTTGAAGTGCACCTTGTAGTGCACATTGTTGCCACTGTGCATCGGTGGTGGAGGGATGGGGTGCCAATCAAATGGTCTGCTTTGTCCTGGATGGTGTTAAGCTTCTTGAATGTGGCTGGAGCTGCACTCATCCAGGCAAGTGGAGAATATTCGATCACACTCCTGACTTGTGCCTTGTAGATGATGGACAGGCTTTGGGAAGTTAGGAGGTGAATTACTAGCCACAGGATTCCTAGCCTCTAGCCTGCTTTTATAGCCACAGTATTTATGTGGTGAGTCCAGTTCTGTTTCTAGTCAATGGTAACCCCCAGGATGTTGATAATGGGGGAATTCAGCGATGGTAATGCCATTTAATGTCAGGGGCGTTGGTCTGATTCTCTCTTGTTGGAGATGGTTATTGCCTGGCAGTTGTGTGGTGCAAGTGTTACTTGGCACTTGTCAAACCAAGCCTCGATATTGTCCAGGTCTTGCTACATTTGGACATTGTTAAGGCACAGCAGATGGTAAATGCAAAGCTGCTCAAATCCCAGAGGGAAGCTTGAAACAGCTGCCACAACTGTTTGGCAATTTGTATTTTTATTTCGAGATGAGTGCCTAAATTCAGTAGTAATAAGTCCACCGAGTCTTAGAGGTTTTTTTTACAAAACTACATTAAACATTTATTAATAGAAGAAAAGGTTTTAAGCACATACATAGGTCTACAAGTTACTACTATAATAGCTCCTAACTGCCCTAATTAATCTGACTCCCAGCTACACCTCTGTTAAGCAACAGTAAAACAAAATGGATTTCAACAGGCCCAGGCAAAGCACACAATACCCTGGACAGTGATTTCACAGTGAGCTTTCTTAGCTTCGGTTCCTGTAAACAGCAACTTGATACATACAGGCTGGAGGCTTTTCACACGTTGGATCTTAGAATTCCTTCCTCCTTACACATAACCTCATCTCCTTTATACATGTCTCTCCCTTTTTAATGTAAATTCCATTATTCCAATATGTCTTTGCAACTTTATTTTTTCCATAATATAAATCTTCTATACTGCTCATATTATCAGTAATCTTTATGAAAAATAACCACACTGTTTGGCTTAGCCTCTGTTGGCTAAGTGTAACACCTTACCGCCTCTTTGAAATTCACGACTCTGGTTTATCTAAAAATACAAATGTTCCTCGCACCTCACATTCTAAAACTTCAGCCATGTTTGAGTATTTAGTATTTCAAACGTAGCTTCTCTTTTGATAACTCAAAAGCTCCAGACTAGCTGTCTGAAATTCAATTAAAACCTCCCCCCCCTACACACACATCCACACAGAGAAACTAATCCAAACCCGACTATTAACCTAGCTTTACAATAAATCACAATAATATTCTGAAAATGATTATATTTTTATGACAACATGGACTGCTTCAATATCTGAGGAGTCGTGAATGGTGCTGAACATTGTGCAATCATCAGCGAACATCCCCACTTCTGACCTTATGATGGAAGGAAGGTCACTGATGAAGAACTGAAGATGGGCCTAGGACACTACCCTGAGGAACTCCTGCAGTGATGTCCTGGAACTGAGATGATTGACCTCCAACAACCACAGCCAACTTCCTTTGTGCTAGGTATGACTCCAAACAGTGGAGAGTTTTCCCTCTGATTCCCATTGACTTCAGTTTTGTTAGGGTTTCTTGATTCCTCACTTGGTCAAATGCTGCCTTGATGTCAAGAGCAGTCACTCTCACCTCACCTCTGGAGTTCAGCTCTTTTGTCTATTTTTGAACAAATGAGGTCAGGAGCTGAGGGTCCCTGGCGGAACCCAAACTGAGCGACAGTGAGCAGGTTATTGCTAGGCAAGTGCTGCTTAATAGCACTGTTGATGATCCCTTCCATCACCTTACTAATGATGGAGAGTAGGCTGATGGGGCGGTAATTGGCTGAGTTGGATTTGTCCTGCTTTTAGTGTACAGGACATACCTGGGCAATTTTCCACATTGCTGGGTAGATGCCAGTGTTGTAGCTGTACTGGAACAGCTTGGCTAGGGGGGGCGACAAGTCCTGGAGCACAAGTCTTCAGTACTATTGCCAGAATATTGGCAGGCCCCACAGCCTTTGCAGTATCCAGTGCCTTTAGCTGTCCCTTGATATCATGTGGAGTGAGTCAAATTGGCTGATGTCTGGCATCTGTGATGTTGGGGACGCCAAGATGGATCATGCACTCAGCTCTTCTGGCTGAAGATTCCTGCAAATGCTTCAGCCTTAACTTTTGCACTGGTGTGCTGGGCTCCCCTATCACTCAGGATGGGGAAATTTGTGGAGCCTCCTCCTCCAGTGAGTTGTTTAATTGTCCACTACCATTCAAGACTGGATGTCGCAGGGCTGCAGAGCTTAGATCTGATCAGTTTGTAGTGGGATCGCTTAGCTCTGTCCATCACTTGCTGCCTACCCTGTTTGGCATCCATGTAATCCTGAGTGCAGCTTCACCATGTTGCCACCTCATTTTTAGGTTTGCCTAGTGCTGCTCCTGACATGCCCTCCAACACTCTTCATTGAACCAGTGTTGATCCCCTGGCTTGGGAGCAATGGTAGGGTTGTGGATATTCTGGGCCATCATGTTACACATTCTAGTCGAGTACAATGCTCCTCCTCCTAATGGCTCATGCCCCCTCATGACTCCGCAGTCCTGAGTTGCTAGGTATGTTCAAAATCTTTTAGCATGGTGGTACTGCTACGTAGCATAATGGAGGGTACCCTCAATGTGAAGACGGGATTTCGTCTCCACAAGGACTGTGCGGTGGTCAGTCCACCATCAACTAGGTATGGGCACTGGCCCAGACAGCGAAGTCCTCATCCTGTGAATGAATTTTTAAAAAAGTACACCCCCAGGTCACTTTCTTCCTGCACCCCTTTAAAATGGTGTTATGACACAGCCGATAGTAAATGCTGAGCTGCTCAAATCCAAAATGGAAACATGAAACAACTGCCACAACTGTTTTTCAATTTGTATGCATGCCTTGAATTCAGTAGTAACAAGACCACTGAGTCTTATAGGTTTCTTACAAAACTAAATTAAACCTTTATTAATAGATGAAATGATTTTAAGCACATACATAGATCTACAAATTGCTACTACAACAACTTCTAAATCCCCTAATTAATCTAACTCCCAGTTATGCTTTTATTAAGCCAACAGTAAGACACATAGATTTTAAAAGACCCAGGCAAAGAAACATGATACCCTGAACTATCCAATTCAAAGTGGATTTCCTTAACTTATGTTCTTGTAGACAGCAGCTTGAGGCTTAGATGCTGAAGGTGTTTCACATTTGTTAGATCTTAGAATGCCTACTGTAACACACAGCCTTCGCTCCTTTATCCATATTTTCCCCTTTGAATGCAAGTTCCCATTGTTCCACTATATCTTTGGACTTTAACTTTTGGATAATAAAAATCTCTCATAGTACCAATTTTACTAGTAACTTTTGGGAAAAATAAACACACTGTTTCTTACTTCTCCTGGCTAGGTGACACATTTCACCCCCTCCTTTGAAATCAATCTAGTCTGGTTTATTTAAAAATGCAAATGTTCCCTTTACCCCTATGTTTACCTACTTAACTTTTCAAACCTAACTTATCTGCTAATACATCAAAGCCTTCAGACCAGCTGCCTTTAATTCAATTAAGTCATACACAGACATAGACCCACAAACACAGACCCCATTATCACTCTACTTTACAATAAATTCCAATAACATTATGAGAACTATTATATCTTCCTAACAGGAGTACTGACCCATCAGCTGAGACAGGGGTGGGGGGGAGGGTGGGGTGGGGGGTGTGGGCAGTAGTGGTGGTGTGTGAGAGTGAATACATGATAATCAGCAGGAGGTTTCCTTGCCCATGTTTGATTTTATGCCATGAGACTTCATGGGGCCTGGAGTCGATGTTGAGGACTCCCAGTGCAACTCCTTCTCGACTGTATACCACTGTGCCATCACCTCTGGGAAATTATCTGTAAGGTATGATTCCCTGCATATGACTACATCGGGCTGTCTGTGAGACAGCTCTCCCCAGATGTTAGTCAGGAGGACTTTGAAGGGCTGTTGTTTCTGCTGTATGGCAGTCAATGCTGTATGATCTGTCTGGTTTCATTCCTTCATAGTGGTTTGATACAACTAAGTGGCTTGTTAGGCCATTTATGAGGGCATTTAAGAGTCAACCACATTGCTGTGGGTCTGGAGTCACATGCAGGCCAGACCAAGTAAGGATAGCAGGTTTCCTCCTCTAAAGGACATTAGTGAACCAGATGGATTTTTACGACAATCAACAATGGTTTCATGGTTATCATTAGATTTTTAATTCCAGGTTTTCATTTAATTCAAATTCTACCATCTGCTGTAGTGAGACTCGCATTACCTTCGATCTCTGATCCAATGGCAATATCATTAAGCCACTGCCTCCCTGTGAAACAGGGAGAGACAAAGCATACAAACATAAGAGTGCACCAGCAAAAAGAGTCAAAGTAGGGAAAAATGGTTTAATAAAAAGCAGAATTCAAGGCTCCTTATCCGAATGCGTGCAATTTGTAAGAGGATGGATGAATTGATTGCACAAATTGAAATAAATGTGCATGGATAGTCATTGCAGAGACATGGTTGCAAGGTGACCAAGGCTGGGAACTGAATATTCAAGGTTCTTTGACATTTTGGATAGCCACAAAAAAAGGAAAAGGAGGTCGGTAGCTCTGTTAATAAATGATGAGATCAGTGCAGGAGGGAGGAAGATCCTTGGCTTGGAAGATCAAGATACAAAATCAGTTTGGGTGTAAATAAGAAATAGGACAGAATAAAATCAGTAAAAAATGGGGGCTTGTTAGAAAGGTACTGCAATAAACTTGGGTAATTTTAATCTTCATATCGATTGGACAAATCAGATGGGCTAAGGTAATTTTAAGGGTGAGTTCATAGAGTGTATTTGGGACAGTTTCTTAGAATAACACATCATGGAATCAACCAGGGAACAGGTTATTTTAGATATGGTAATGTGTAATGAGACCGGATTAATTAGCGATGTTGTAGTAAAGGATCCTCTAGGCAAAAGTGATCACAGGATAATGTCACATTCAATTTGAGGATGAGAAACTTGGGTCCGAAAATAGTGTCATAAATTTAAATAAAGACAATTACAAGGGTATGAAGATGGAGTTGGCTACAATGCTAGAAGCTACATATATTCACACACAGGGTCCTGTCCTTTGCAAACAGAAAGAACATGTCCACGCATTACACCTTTTTCAAGTAAATAAGAGCTTGGGGCGGTTGGTGGCAGGAGACAGCCATTCCCTGGTTCATTCTCCATGGCAGTGTCTTGACCAATCAGAGTTGACCTGTCTGATTTGAATTTAAACAAAAGCTTGGCAGCTAACTGCTCCGTGGTGCATTCTCCATGGCAATGCCTCTACCAATCAGAGTCCAATTGCCAACCAATATTGCAAGGGGGATGGAGTATAAAAGTAGGGAAATCTTGCTACATCTCAACTGGGCATTGATGAGATTGCATCTGGAGTACTGCATACAGTTTTGGTCTCCTTACTCAAGGAGGGATGGATATACTTGATTTAGAAGCAGTTCAGAAAAGGTTCACTAGTTTGATTTGGAACAGAGAAACATAGAAAATAGAAGCAGGAGTAGGTCATTCGGCCCTTCGAGTCTGCTTCACCATTCAATATGATCATGGCTGATCGTCTATCTCAACGCCATACTCTTGTGCTCTCCTCATACCCCTTTATGCCTTTAGGGTCCAGAAATTTATTTCCTTCTTAAATATATTCAGTGACTTGGCCTCCACAGCCTTCTGCGGTAGAGAATTCCTCTGATTGATGAAGTTTCTCTTCATCTCAGTCCAAAAGGGTCCACCCCATATCCTGAGATTGTGACCCCTTGTTCTATACCCTCCAGAGAAACTATCATCCCTGCATCCTGTCTGCCCATCCCTGTCAGAGTTTTATATCTTTCAATGACATCTCCTCTCATTCTTCTAAACTCCAGTGAATACAGGCCGAGTCGGCCCAATCTCTCCTCATACGACAATCCTACCATCACAGGAATCAGTCTGGTGAACCTTCGCTGCACTTCCTCTATGGCAAGTATATCCTTCCTTAGGTAAGGAGACCAAAACTGCGCACAATACTGCAAGTGTGGTCTCACCAAGTTGCAGTAAGACATCCTTGCTGCTGTACTCAAGTCCTCTCGCAATGAAGGCCTTAATATAATTTGCCTTCTTAACTGCTTGTTGCACCTGCATGCTTGCTTTTAATGATTGGCGTACAAGGACACCTAGGTCCCTTTGTACATCAACATTCCCCAATCTATCACTATTTAAATAATGCTCTGCCATTCTGTTTTTCTTATCGAAGTGCGTTCTACTGCACGTTATACTGCATCTGCCATATATTTGCCCACTCACTCAACCTGTCTAAATCACCTTGAAGCCTCTTAACACCCTCCTCACTGCTCACATTCCTACCAAGTTTCGTGTCATCAGCAAACTTGGAACTAATACATTTGGTTCCCTCATCCAAATCATTGATATATATTGTGAATAGCTGGGGCCCAAGCACTGATCCCTGTGGTAAGCCACTAGTCACCACCTGCCACTCCGAAAAAGACCCATTTATTCCTACTCTCTGCTTCCTGTCTGCAAACCAATTCTCAATCTATGCCAATATATTACCCCCAATCCCATGTGCTTTAATTTTACACTAACCTCTTATGTGGGGCTTTATCAAAAGCTTTCTGAAAGTCCAAATACACCACATCCACTGGTTCTCCCTTATCTATTCTGCTAGTCACACCCTCAAAAACTCCAGTAGGTTTGTCAAACATGGTTTCCCTTTCATAAATCCATGTTGACTTTGTCTAATTCTGTTGATATTTTCTAAGTGTCCTGTTATCACATCCTTTATAAGAGGCTCTAGCATTTTCCCTACTACCAATGTTAGGCTAACTGGACTGTAATTCACTGTTTTCTCTGTCCCTCCTTTTTTAAATAGTGGGGTTACATTTGCTACCCTCCAATCTGCCAGGATTGTTCCAGAATCTACAGAATCTTGGAGATGACAACCAACACACCCACTATTTCCATGGCCGCCTTCTTTAGTACCCTGGGGTGTAGATTATCAGGCCCTGGCGATTTATCAGCTTTCAGCCCATTAATTTCACCAGCACTTTTGTTCTAGTGATACTAATTTCCTTCAATTCCCCCTTCTCACTAGACTCTTGGTTCCCTAGTATTTGTGGGAAGTTATTTGTGTCTTTCTCTGTGAAGACAGAACTAAAGTAGTTGTTTAATTGTTCTGCCATTTCCTTGTTGTCTATTATAAATTCTCCCATTTTAGACTGTAAGGGACCTACATTTGTCTTCATTAATCTTTTCCTTTTTACATACTTATAGAAGCTTTTACAGTCCGCTTTAATGTTGTCTGCAAGTTTACTCTCAATCTATTTTTCCCCTCTTAATCAATCTCTTGGCCTCCCTTTGCTGAATTCTAAACTGCTCCCATTCCTCAGGCTTGCTGGGATGATAGAATTGTTTTATGAGGAAAGGTTGAGCAGGTTGGGCCTACACTCATTGGAGTTTAGAAGAACGAGAGGTGATCTTATTGAAACATAACTGATTCTAATGGGTCTTGACAGGGTAGATACTGGGAGAATGTTTCCCTTTTGCAGGGAATTTAGAACTGGGAGCACAGTTTCAAAATAAGGGGTCTCCCATTTAAGATGAAGATAAGGAGGGATTTATTCTCTCAGGTGGTCATTAGTCTTTGGAATTCTCTTCCACAGAGACAGGTGGAGGCTGGGTAATTGTATATGTTCAAGGCTGAGTTAGACAGATTTTTGATCTACATGGGAGTCAAGGGTTATGGGGGCTGACAAGAAAGTGGAATTAAGACCATAATCAGGTTATTGAATGGTGGAGCAGGCTCAAGGGGCCAAATGGCCTACTCCTGCTCTTAATTCTTATGCTCTTATGGGCAGAATTTTCCCCTTGTCGGGAAGCGGGGTAGTTGATGGGCAGGCGCATACCGGCGCGCTTCCAATCGGCGCCCCCGATTGGAGGTGCGGCGCCATTTTACGTGGGCAGGCTAATTAAGGCCCGCCCAGCGTGACATTTGCAGGGAAGCGCTATGCACTCCCTGTGCGGGTGGGGAGGGAGAATCCTTAAAATCGAGAGTGCGCTCTTTTGCGCATGCGCATGTAAGAGCGCACTCATCTCCCTGAGGCTAAGTGCAGCATCAGGGAGATCGCCTCCACTGTCAGCAATATTAAAAATAGAGAAAAAAAATTCCCCTACATGTCCCCTCATCTGACAATGTCACATGAATTGGGACATGTTCATAATTTCCATAACAACTTTATTAAAATGTTTAAAACCCTACATGAAACCTTATCCCGCCGGTGGATGAGGTTTCATGTTTTTTCTACTTCCTTAAGGTTGGATGGGCAGGTCCTTTAATTGCTTAATTGATCCTGTCAATGGCCTCAATTGGCCATTGACAGGTCGGCGGGCCCGCAGCTGATTTTGCTGCGCCTCCGCCTTCCTGAGAATTTAAATGGGGCGGGATGACGTCGGGAGTTCCGCCCAATGTCATCCCGCATCATTTTACGCGTCGGCGAGCGGGGCCCTATGTGTGGTGTGTTCACTAGGACAAAAGCTTACAAAAGTATATTATTTCGAGAAAACTATGCTGTCTTGCAAACTCAGCACGACTCCACTCATTGAAATATGTTTGCAAGAGAATCCGCAGAAAAGTGTTTGGCCTCTAATTAACACATGCCAGGGACCTCAGAGACTGCAGAATATGTACCAGCACAGACCTGTTGGGCTGAATGGCAAAATTCCATGCTGTGAAATAACTCAATGCCTTTTTTGATGATTGCCCAGGTCGCCCAAAGCTTAAGCCCAAATTATTTAACACTGTGGCTGGTACAGATTTGCTGCTGTCCGTCACACTGCCAAGATTGTCATATTTACATTGAGTTATTTCACAGCATAAAATTTTGCCATTCAGCCCAACAGGTCTGTGTTGGTATATATTCTGCACTCTCTTCCCACTTGTCTGCATATGACTGTTTGATGGATGTGTTAGGCCTTGTATCTTATGAAAAGGGAATGTAGGCTGAAACTGGTATTTACTTAAAACTAGTTTATTTGCTTAATGTACAATATCTACAAGGTAGGTTACTGAGTAGGCACATCTCCTCTGAGTGCTGCTTATCCGCTATACAGAGACTCTAGCACATGTTTCCTGATGTCACAAATACATCATAGTTTACATCACTCATTAACATACCTATTCTATTAACCCATTACACTACTCTAACCTTAGCAACAAACCTTTATATTCCTTATTCTGTCATATACAGTACTTATCTAGATTAGCCTTAAATGCATCTACAATATTTGCCTCAAATTTTCCATGTGGCAGTGAGTTCCACATTCTAATCACTCTCTGGGCAAAGCAATTTCCCCTATGTTTCCCACTGACTATCTTATATTTATGGCTTCTAGTTCTGGCCTTCCTGGCAAGTGCTAGTGTCTTCTTTATGTCTACCCTATCGAGCCATTTCATTATAATTGAAGATCCCTCTTATGTCACCCCTCAGCCTTCTCTTTTCTAGAGAAAAGAGCCTCAGTCTGTTCAGTCTCTCCTGGTAATTATAATCAATCAATTCCAGTGTCATTCCTCTGAATGCTTTTTCCACCTTCTCCAATGCCCCTATATTCCTTTTATAATATGAAGACCAAACTGCACACATTGGTCTAAGTGTGGTCTCACCAAAGTTCATTATAAGTTTAACATGACTTCATTGCTTCTCAATTCCATTTGTTCAAAAACTGCCACAACACAAACCAATTTTACTGAAATGAGTTTCTCATTAAATTCAATGAGAAGCTTTGAGCCAAGAAGATTTTGCATCAATGTATAAAGACCAGGCAATCTGCAGTGTTGAAATATTTTAAACCCGGATCACGTACTTTACTAACATGCACTTTGTCAACATTTACAAGTTCATTCCAGCACAGTGAAGGCTTGTTTATATCCACTAAAATCGATGCTATAAAATCAACAGCAACTTGAATCGATGAATCAGATAATGCTTTAAAAACAGACACTGAACAAAAATTGTCTCAGGTCAGATTGCAGGAAAATCAGAAATTCTACATCTATTAACTGATTTTTTTTTGCATCACTAAGGTGCCTGATACATCGGAAAATCCATCACGATGTTCCATGCCAAACCAAACGATGAATCCAGATAAATAGAATTTCTGCTTGGCTAACATGGAGTGCACAATCTCTCCCCATAGGATCTGTCCCATTTATCTAATATAAAGGTCTTGAAGTCAGGTTTGTATTGGCAAAACTTAGGCACACTCACTCATATTTGAGGGTACTGCTGGAATTTAAGCAACTTGAACAGTTCAACTTACCAACTTTCCATTGACTTTGCAGCTAGACTGTCCTACTCATATTAGCATCTAGGATTATTCATTGGAGAAGAAAAAAAATTCCTTCAATACATGCACTGGAGTGTCAGCATGGATTATGTCCTTAAGTCTTTGGCATAGGACTTGAACCCACAACCTTGTAACTCAGAGGCAAGACAGATACAAACTGGGTTACAATTGACACAGCAGTGGGAGGGTCCCAGTCCCAGTAATAACTTTTGTCCTTTAGATCCCATCAATGAATGAATGTAGCTGGTTGGTTAATCAACCACATGCCCTGATGTATATAGGCCTTCTTGGCCCAAGTATTGGATTACTAAAATAGAAGCAAAGTGCTGCAGATGCCGGAAATCTGAAATAAAAACAGAAAGTGCTGGAAATCCTCAGCAGGTCTGGCAGCGTCTGTGGAGAGAGAAACAGAGTTAACGTCTCGAGTCGAATATGACTTCTTCTTCAGAATGGAAGAAGAAGAAGTTCTGAAGAAGAATCATATTGAATTTGAAACATTAGCTCTGTTTCTCTCTCCACACTGGCTGCCTTTATTGTGCATTTATGTCACTAGTTTGTCATTGGATTAAATTAATTAAACTTAAAACACATATCCTTATCTTTAAACCCTTCCATTATTTTGCTTCACACTATTCTCCAAACTGCTCCAGTCCTACAATTCTTCCTGAAGTCATGCCTTCTATTCCTCGCCATACCCCTTTCAGTATCAACGATGGTACAGCTTTCTGTCGTCTGGAACTCCCCTGCTAGACCTCACTGGGTCTGGATCCCTCTTTTCAGCTTAAAAATGATCATAAAACCCATCTCGTAAGCCAAGTTTTCCACCACAACTCTGAATTGCTCTTCCATTAGTGATGCCAGCCTGTGAAGTGCCATTTTTACATTAAAAGTACAATACAAGTTGCTGTGATCTGGAATGCGCTACCTGAAAGGGCAGTGGAAGCAGATTCAAAGTGACCTTCAAAAGGGAATTGGATAAATATTTGAAGGGAAAGATTTTCAGGGCTATGGGGAAAGAGCCTGGGAGTGGAACTAACTAGGGAGCTCTTCCAAAGAACCAGGACAGGCATGGTAGACCAAATGGACTCCTTAAGTGTGTTATAATGCTGTACATTTTCAATTGATTGTCACAGACAACTGACAATTATGGATTTAAGCCCTTACTGAACAGGCAGCAAGTTGTAAAACTTGCTGTAAGTTATATGAATGCATTGTCACTGACATGAACATAAATCATGCCCAACAACCTATCTTGGGTCCACTTGTCGGAGGTGAAGCTTCAGCAGTGCACGCTTATCATTGAGATCCAAAGGAGGCACCAAATGTTAAATATACGTAAAATAACCAGCTTCCAGGTAATGCCTTATTACTGCACTTGTTCCCAAAACCTTGCAGTTACCCCATTAGTAATATCTAATAGACTCTATGCCTTTAGGGACTCACACAGGGCTTGAGGTGGGGTGGCAGTGGTGGGCTGGTAGGGTGTTGCGTGGGTGAGAGAGTGCAAAGAGAGATGGTGGTGTAGTAATCCAGAGACCCAGGCTAATTCTTGGGGGGACATAGATTTAAATCCCACCTCAGCAGCTGGTGAAATTTAAATTCAATTAATAAATTTGGGACTGAAAACCAGTCTCAGAACAATCATTGATTCTTGTAAACACCCATCTGGTTCACTAATATACTTTGAGGAAGGAAATCTGCTGTCCTTACCTGGTCTGACCTACATGTTAGTTTGGACCTAGAGTAATGTGGTTGACTCTTAACTGCACTCGGGAATGGCCAAGCTATTCAGTTCAAGGGCAATTAGGGATGGGCAACAAATGCTGGCCTTGCCAGTGATGCCCACATCCCATGAAAGAATTAAAAAAAAACAGTTTGCAATGTGCGAGTCACCATGAAAGGTTAAGTGTTCAAGTCCGATGTCAAGCATCAGCTATAAGTTGCACTGGGACTTTCTGAGTTGGAAGAGAAATGAGAATGATCAGATTTCCTCTCACCCCCCTTCTCTGTGCTTTCTTGAGCAACTTACATAAACTGAAATGAGTTCATAGGAAATCCACGGTGTAACAATCGCAAGTGGACTCTCGATAAAGTGGTCCTAGGGGACTGTACTTTGGGTCTTGAATATAGCCAGTGAATCTGCTGGCAGCACAGCTTTTTGAGGCGCATTGAATCATTTCGGTTTTGGTAAAAGCCCATAACAGAAACAAAGAGACATCGTGAAAGTGAAATTTAAAAAAAACACAGAAAATGCTGGAAAATGCTTAGAGGGGTAGGCAGCATCTATGAAGAGAGAAACAAAGTGAATGTTTCAGTTCAATGACATTCCATTATTATAGATGTCCGTGCAATCTGTTAGGACGTGAAATCCTGGTGCTGTGAAAATTGTACGGAAGAGACACTTAAAAAAAAAAGTCCTTCCCGTTTTCTGTAGGGTTTTACAGTGTTTGTTCCAACTATATAATATCATGGAGGAATTTTTGAATATAATTGCCTGTCAGGTGGTTTATCAGTGAAAGGGTGGTATTGAAAGAAACTGTGCTTTGATTTTGGTGCCAAATGGTGATTTAATAGTCATTTATCTTTGTAGGTAGATGCAGCTGTGTTTACAGCTCTGGTGGTATGCAACACATGTGGTATGAAATAATGATAAAGGTAAGAAAACAAAGAGCAGGGGGAAATAATAAACATGTCACGCCGAGGGTGTAATCTTCTATTTGGATTTTATCATTGTGTATAAAATACATATTACCATGGGACTGCAAATCATACACCTTGTTTAAAAATGCATGAGCATTGGTTCCTGGGGTAACATTATAATAGTTGTCTGCATAATCTAACATAATGTAGAATGCTGGTGCTGTGAAAATAAGCCTCTTGGATACATAATAGGTCTGCGTTTTTTACCTTGTTATCATAGTTATTGTTTAACATCTGCTCTCGATTGCAGTGTCGTTGTCACTAGGTTTAATTGTTAATTGATACTGTCAGCAGGGTCTTGAAGCAGCTTTGTCATGTCTCTAAAAATTCATTAAGATCTAATCAGTAAGGGCCACAATATTGTAAATGGGACATCTAGATTATGCACCAGCAAATGTTCCTGCACAGACATACTTAATTTAATGTAATCTTGTGAATGAATGATTACAGTAGTAGTTATAGAAAGATTCTGTCATATAGGGCAGTTCAGTGATCCTGCCAGACCTCAGCTTGTCTGCAGTTGATAAGTGCACTGCAGTGCTGCAACAGAATGTGGATTGCTAAAAGGCTCTTCACACCACAAAGCTGTATTCTTCCACAGACCATAAGAATTCTACCCTGCCGTGGCCTCTACCTTAACGATTAGGTCCTCCGAAAGCAAAGAAGGCTTTGCATCAATATAGCGCCTTTCACCACCTCAGGATGTACCAAAGTGCTTGACAGCTTGTAAGCTGTTTTGAAGTGTTGTAATCTGGGAAATGCAGCCTCAGCTAAAAGTTTTGCATAAATTTGGCCTGATCGCTAAAGATATTAAAGCAACACTCAAGACTTATTCATCCCCTGTTTGATCACAATCAGTTGTCCTCCCCAGGTAGAACTGTCCAAACCCTTCAGCCTCAGCAACGCTAGATCTGTTGCGTATTACAAAGTGCTTGATCACCCCTGGTGAGAGAAAGATAGATCTAGTACAATACTTCAAGCTCCTCTTCTTATTAGACACTCCCCTGGGATTGAGGGTGATCCAGTTCGATGGGTTCTGAGGTGGCTGATAAGTCCAATGTGTGATTGGCAGGCTCTGCCACATATGGGGCAGGTGGTGCTTGAAGGGTCGGGTCAAGGAGTTGTTGGGAGGTTTGTGCGCTCTCTCCAACACCTTAACTTTGCCTCTGCCTGTCCTTGACAAGGTCTCTTGAGGTGACCTGTGCCTTCCTGAATGAACCTTCTCCATTTTGGTCGGTCAAAGGCCAGGGACTCTCATGAGTTGGGGGGGATGGTTGACCTCTTCAGGGGTGCTTGGAGGACATCCCTAAAGTGTTTCTGCTGTCATCCTGAGAATCTCCTGCTTCAAGTTCCAATTAGAGCAGTTGCATCGGGAATCTGGTGTCAGGCATATGAAATGTTCTGCCCAGCGGAGCTGGTTTTGAGTGATTAGTGCCTCAATGCTGGGCATGTTGGTTTGGGAGAAGACTTGGCATCAGATTTGAAGGGTCTGGAGAAGGCACTGCTGGTGGTACTTCTCCAGTACTTTGAGGTGCTTGCTGTGGGTTGTCCAAGTCTCCAAATCATATAGGAGTGTGGGAATCACTGCTGCCCTGTAAACTATGACCTTAGTCTTGGGTTTGAAATCCTGGTCCTCATATACCCTTTTCCTCAGTTGGCTGAAAGCTGAACTGGCACATTGGAGACGATGATGAATTGCGTTGTCTCTGCCTGACTTCGTCGAGAGGAGGTCCCCGAGGCTTCAAACTAAATCCTGAAGGTAAGACAATGAAACACAGGTTCAATCTAGAAAAAGGTCCATTAATGGCCACTTAAGGGCCTCATCTCACCCCCATCAGTATTTTACCCACAGTGGAGGTCCACACCATGCAGCAAGTCTGGCAGCTTTATCTGTGTGGGCTGGTGTCGGGCAAGAGAGGGGGGGACATAATTTGTGGGTCCCCTGGGCCCATCTCACTGCCCCAGCCTCTTGAACCCAGCGCCCCACCCCTCTCACCCCTCTCGCTGAAACCCCCGAGCCCAGATTTACCTGGTGTCTTCAGTGTGGTGCAACTGCCCATAATCCCAATGGTGGTGGCCGCTCTCGGCTGGTGCTGCTGGGATTATAGAGCTGTCAATCATCCGATTGGCCAGCAGCTCTCTAAGGCAGAACTTTCTCCTGAGAAAGAGCAGAAGTCTCGCCTTAAAGCAATGAATGCTGCTCCGAGCATTAAATCGCTGTGGAGCTGCCGCTGGGATCATGAGCAGGCTCCCTTCTGACTTTTTAGCGAGGGAGTGGGTGCAGAGACCACAGCACCCTGTAAAATTCAGTCCTTGGAGCTGACCGTCTTTCCATTTTCTTGCTGCCCTTGCGCATTTCGGTTGTGTATATCATGAGTTTGGCAGAACAAAGATATCAGGGAATTCTTCTTCACATAAAGAGTAATCAACACATGTAACAGGCTCCTGGATAAAGTCAATGCAAAATCCTCGGGGAGGCTGCAGAAGGATTTGGACAGGTTAGGAGAATGGGCAAAGAAGTGGCAGATGGAATACAACATGGGCAAGTGTGAGGTCATGCACTTTGGTAGGAAGAATAGAGGCATAGACTATTTTCTAAATGGGGAGAGAATTCAGAAACCTGGAGTGCAAAGGGCCTTGGGAGTCCTAGTCCAGGATTCTCTTAAGGTTAACTTGCAGGTTGACGCGGTAGTTAGGAAGGCAAATGCAATGTTGGCATTTTTTTCGAGAGGACTAGAATATAAAAGCAGGGATGTGCTGCTGAGGCTTTATAAGGCTCTGGTCAGACCACATTTAGAATATTGTGAGCAATTCTGGGCCATGTATCTCAGGAAGGATGTTCTGGCCCCGGAGAGGGTCCAGAGGAGGTTCACGAGAACGATCCCAGGAATGAAAGGCTTAACATATGAGGAACGTTTGAGGACTCTGGGTCTATATTCAATGGAGTTTAGAAGGATGAGGGGGGGATCTGATTGAAACTTACAGAATACTGAAAGGCCTGGATAGAGTGGATGTGGGGAAGATGTTTTCATTAGTAGGAGAGACTAGGACCCGAGGGCACAGCCTCAGAGTAAAGGGAAGACCTTTTAGAACAGAGATGAGGAGAAACTTCTTTAGCCAGAGAGTGGTGAATCTATGGAATTCATTGCCACAGAAGGCTGTGGAGGCCAGGTCATTGAGTGTATTTAAGACCGAGATAGATAGGTTCTTGATTGGTAAGGGGATCAAAGGTTATGGGGAGAAGGTGGGAGAATGGGGTTGAGAAACTTATCAGCCATGATTGAATGGCGGAAAAGACTCGATGGGCCGAATGGCCTAATTTCTGCTCCTATGTCTTATGCTCTTATGGTCATTTCAGAAGAAGCTTGTTTATATCCGTTTGTAACTTCCTGCTCCTATGTGACTGTGTCTCTGATCTTAGTGTCATCTGCAAACTTGGGGCAATCAGCACTATACCAACATGTACAAACAGACAAACTGGTGGGACAGGAAATGATCTTCTGATCTAATCTGCCCGTCACATGCATCTATGTTACCTCATACATCACCCAGAAACCTCTCCTGGGACAGAAGGTTTAAAGCCCAGCTGATTAGGATGGGGATATCTGGAAAATTCCTCTCCCAATTTCCTTAGGAGATCAAACTAGTCCAGTAGAGCACTCTTGTTTAATATTAGACTTTACCTGATTTTAGAATATAGTATAGCCATTGCAGTGAGAAACTGGCTGACACAATCAATTGAGTCACTAGTGGCAACCTTGGAGTGCCACATCTCCCAGTGGCTGTCATTTGATGGAGGAGGAGTCAACATCAAAGGTGCCCACGTACCAGCACTGAATGCCAGCATCCCAGACAAAGAGCATTTCTATGACTCCCTAGGTGAAGTTCTGAGAAACATTCCAAATAGCCAGAGGTTATTCATCCTGTGTGACTTTAATGCATGCGTTGGACCAGACGGTGATACGATGGTTGACATGCCTTGGTCATCATGGGATGGGCAAGATCAATGATAACAGACAACAGCTTCTTGAGCTTTGTGCCCTGAATGGACTCTGTGTCACCAAAGCCTTCTTCCAGGGCAGACATCACCACCAAGATTTGGCATCACCCAAAGTCTGGTCATCGGCAGCAACTAGGCGTGGTTATCACGAGCGTGCACGATCTGCACAGTGCTCTTCACACCCCCACCTACCACAGCGCAGATTGTGGCACTGACCATTCTCTTGTCAGCAGGAGAATGAAGGTTCATCGCCAAAGCTTTCACATTCCCTGTCACACATTAACATCCCTTGCACAAGTAATGATGACAAATACCAGCACTTTACACTGTCTCTTGAATGATTGCTACCCACCAAAGGTTTACCGGGTAGCACCGATGCTGGGACCGATGAAGCTTGGGCGTCACTGAGCTCAGTCATCTATGAAGCAGCAGCAACACTTGATAAAGGTGGAAGCCACAACAAGGACTGGTTCGAGACCTACTCAGCTGAGGTGGCATCTGTCATTGGTGAAAAAACAAAACCTACATGTTGCACAACGTAAACCCAACAGCTAATACACAACGTAGCCTGAACGCAGTCAAGACAGTTGTGCAGAAGACAGGGACATACTGTGCAAATGAAAACTGGATCAACTTACTTCAAGAAATCTGACCTGCCATTGACAATGGAAATTTGAGCTATGTAAGAAGGGAAGTGTAAAGAATAGGATATACCCCTTTACCTTAGTTTTGTGGCTCTCACTGAGGCATTTGACATTGTCAGCAGGGCAAGAGTCTACAAGATTTGGGGAAAATTGGCTGTCCACTCGGCCTGATCCATTCCTTCTCTGATAAGACGCACTGCACTGTACAGTTTGACAGCACCATTTCCAACAGTTTGAGGGTGAAGAATGGAGTGAAACAGGGCTGAGTCCTAAACCCCACTTTGTTTGATATTTTCTTCTTCATGTTCTTAGACTGACTCACCAAATGGCTCATGAATAACACCAAGCTGAACGTAAGGACCAAGCTGGTGGTTTAGAAGGCCTGTATTCTCAACAACTTGCTGTATGACTGAGAAACATGGATGGCTTATAGCTATCACGAAAAGAAACTCAACCTTTTGCATCTTCGGCGTCTGTGGCGCATTGAACATATCCTGGCACAACAACATCACAAATGCGGCACTCCTCTCAAGGCAGAGCTCCCAAGTGGGTTAGCGCTTATTAAACAGAGGCAGTTACATTGGCTCGAGCATGTCCACAGGACATGGTCGCATGTCCGAGGGCTTTCCATATGGTGAGGTAGTTGGAACTAGACGGCCAGTGAGACATTGAAGTCTCTGCTTCAAGGGATTCTTGCAAACATGACATGAAGGTCCTAAACATTGATTATCGCAACTGGAACCACAAGCTGACACAGAGGAAAATAGTAATGCCTCCTGTGGGCTGGTGTGTGCCACCATGATGACGAGCGGTAACAGCAGCTAGGCAAGAGGCGCCAGAGCCAAAAACAACAACCCACAATGACACTTTGTAGTTTCATGCGTGGCACTTGTGGCAAAAACCTGCCTCTCAAGGATTGGCCTCTACAGCCTTCAGCAAAGGTACACCCATGTGAAGACACCCCATCTGAAATGGATTGGCTTGCTACATGTCCATCATCTTTGGTAGATGGAAGGGTGCCAATTGCTTGTGTACAAGGTGATTTCCACCTCCAACCTGAAATAGGCCCAGATCTTGCTTGAAGGAGTTCAATGAGTCAAGCCAGCCCATGACGCAGTTACTTCATTAGGCTCACCATCTTCTCAAGGGCAATTAGGGATGGACAATAAATGCTGGCCATGCCAGTGACAGTTATTTCCCAAAAATTAATAAATAAAGATGAAAGACTTAACTTATACAACATCTTTCACAAACTCAAGATACCCCCAAAGCATTTTACAAGAAATGGAATACCTTTGGCGTGTGGTCACTGCTATAATGTAGGAAACGCAGCATCCAATTTGTGCATGGCAAGATCCCACAAACAGTAATGTGATAATGGCCAGATCATCTAGTTTAGTGATAAGATAAAAAAACAGAAAATGTTGGAAAAACTCGGCAGGTCTGGCAGCATCTGAGGAGAGAGAAACAGAGTTAACATTTCAAATCCGCATGACTCTTCTTCAGGGTTAAAGAGAAGAGTCATACGGACTTGAAACGCTAACTCTGTTTCTCTCTCCACAGATGCTACCAGACCTGCTGAGTTTTTCCAGCATTTTCTGTTTTTATTTCAAATTTCCGACATCCACAGTATTTTACTTTTATCATCAGTTTTAGTGATGTTGGTTGAGGGATACTGTGATAGAAAATGTAGATCTGACGGATGACCGAGCATGGGCCTTCCTAATCAGTATTTGTCTTGTGATCTCAGTCTGTACTTATTATAACTTCAAATTCCATTACTGTGGATATTTATCGAGCTCCCCTTTAAAGAAATTAATCAAAGTTGCATTAAGTGCTCTTTCTATTCCCAACTCAGCGCCAAAAAAAACCTTTGAATCTTCAGTTTCATTTGAGGTTTATTTATCTTGAACTTATGTCCTGTAACTTTGCACACAGTCCAAGGCAAATTGACTGATTAATTATCTAGGGCTTTCAGCATTCTTTATTTTGTCCTCAATTTTCTCCCATCTACTCCTAAAGTGTTGGTTCATGCTGGGATCATGTCTACCTGTGCTACAATCCCTCTGGCATTTCACCCAAATGGACAATTCTAATATGTGACCCCTTGATACAGAACTTGGTACATGCATTAAGAAAAGCAGCTACCACCTTTGACCAACCGATGAAATGCGCATGGAATAACATCAATCTGACCCTGAGGAGCAAGCTGAAGTGTCAGTGCCACAAATTTTAGATCTAGCTTAGTTATCCTCCCAGGTAAATAGGTTATTTCAATTAAGCAGGTTAGGGAAGACCAGGGCTAATAATCTCAAGTTACATACGGCAGCCCTAACAGCACTGTGGGTGTACCTACATGCTAGACTGCACAGGTTCAAGAGGGTGGCTCACCACCAAATTCTCAAAGGTTATTGGGGATGGGCAATAGCTGTTGGCCTAGTCAGCAATGCCAACATCCTGTGAAAGAATAAACTTAAAAAATAAGGCCAAACCTAGGTTAAATGTCAGCAAATGGTTCTTTTCTAAGACAATCGTGAACATCTGGAACAAGTGACTGTCTTGTATAATGAATACTGACTTGCTGAATACCTTCAAGCAAGAACAGGGCCTGTTTCTGGTTGGGGTAGAAATCAACGCGTAAAAAAGGCAGGTAATGTATAACAGGGCCAGAGTGCTCTCCTGGACTACCTTTGAACGCCTAAGGAATTGTGAGAGGAATTTTCCAGATATCTTACCCTGGGTTTTAAATTTGTTCTTTGTCTCTTCCAGGAGTTTACATGGTTCCTTGGTGGAGTACAGCATGTTTATATTACGATGCATAATATATAGTGGATGCGTGGGACAGGTAGGTTAGATCAGAAGGTCTTTTCTTGTCCCATTGCTCTTTGTCTGCATGTATATATTGGTATAGTGCTGATTCTTTCCCTAAGTTGTAGGCCCAAGCTTGCTGATGACACGACATTTGGAGGCGCAGTAAGTTGTACAGTTGGGAGCAAGAAGTTACAAAGAGACACAGACAAACTGAATGAGTGGGCAAAACTGTGGCAGATGGAATTCAAAATAGGGAAGTGTGGGGCCATTTATTTTATACAAAAACAGAAACAGAAATACCTGGAAAAACTCAGCAGGTCTGGCAGCATCGGCGGAGAAGAGCACAGTCGACGGTTCGAGTCCTCATGACCCTTCAACAGGTTCTGTTGAAGGGTCATGAGGACTCGAAACGTCGACTGTGCTCTGCTCCGCCGATGCTGCCGGACCTGCTGAGTTTTTCCAGGTATTTCTGTTTCTGTTTTTGTTTTAGATTTCCAGCATCCGCAGTTTTTTGTTTTTATCTTCTTTTTGTTTTCATTTACTTTATATCTGAGAAAGACAAATGAAAATATTTCCTTAATGGTGAGAGTAAGAAATATTGAGGAGCAAAGGGATTTGGATTTCCATGCACACAAATTATTAAAAGCTCAGGCACAGGTACAAAAAGTTATCCAAAGGCTAATGGAGTGTTGGCCTTTATCCAAGGGATCTCAAATTCAAAAGTAAGGAATTTATGTTTCAGTTATACAGGGCCTTGGTCTGATTCCCAACTGGAGTAGTGTGCTCAGTTTTGGACACTGAATCTTGGGAAAGATATATTGGCCCTGGGGGGAGGGGGTGCATAGTGCAGAGTCACCAAAATGACACGGGGGCTTAAAGGATTGAATTATGAAGCCAGGTTGCATTTAACTTGGCTGTAATCACTTTAGAAGGTTGAGGGGTGATCTGATCAAGGTGTTGAAATGATTAACGGTAAGATTCTGCGGGTTGCTGGAATGCAACAGAGTTTTTCGAACAGCATTGAGGGATATGGAACATAGGCATGTAATCAGGGTTACAGTACAGATCAGCCTTGATCTAACTATACAATCTTAAATGGTCTACTCCTGTTCCTAGGCTCCTTTACTCTAATCCAATACATTCCAGGGTGCATCTCATGGTGCTGTCTTGACCTGTCACCCCACTGTGGTTTTGTGATCATAAGTCCCGTAGATTTAGCTCATGAAGAAAATAATTCACAATAAATTGGATTTTTTTAAAAATTCAACTTGCAAATTCATCCTGATATTTACACTTCTTAAGAATTAATTTTATTTTGAAAGAATCCTAGGAACGTGGCAACATCATTTCTGATAGTCCGTTGCCTATGCAATTTGCTTGTGCCATTGCTCTCGAAAATGATCTGGGCTCCAGGCCAGTAAAATTAAGCGGCAGACTACTCGCCAACAGATTAGTCATCCTCTGGTACCTTTGAGTGGATAAGACCAATATGTTATGTTATTAGATTTTCAGGTGTGCAGATTTCTGAAAAATTAAATTTTTTTGCATGACCTCCTTGCTTCCTCCATTCTGTTTGCCAAATCAAGGAAAATGTAGAAGCTCCTCCATTTCATCAGAGTGATTTTTTTTTCCTCTAATTCTAAAGGTATATTGACATTACACACAGAATTCCAACATATTCAAACAGCCAACCTTTTTTTGCACTAGGAGTAATCCATTTAGTTGACAAGTGTTTTCTCATGCTGTTTTCCGGTTTTTCTTTTTATTCATTCCTGGGGTATGGGCATCACCGGCAAGGCCAGCATTTATTGCCCATTCCTAATTGCCCTTGTGAAGGTGGTGTGAGACATGCTGCAGTCTGTGTGCTGTAGGTACATCCATAGTGCTGTTGGGGATGGTGTTCCAGGGTTTTGACCCAGTGACAGTGAAGGAGTGGCATTATAATTCCAAGTCAGGATGGTGTCTGACTTGGAGGGGAACTTGCAGGCGGTGGTGTTCCCATTCCTCTGCAGTCCTTGTTCTTTTAGACTGTAGATGTAGTAGATTTGCAAGGCCGAAGGAGCCTGGGCAAGGCGCTACAGTGCATCTGGTAGATGGTGAACATTGCTGCCTGTGTGCTGTTTTTTGAGTCAGTGAATGTTTAAGGTAGTGGATGAGGTGCTGATCAAGTGGGCTGCTCTGTCCTGGATGGTGTTGAGCTTCTTGAGTGTTGTTGGAGCTGCACTCATTGATGCAAGAGAGAGTACTTCATGACACTCTTGACTTGTACCTTGTAGATACTGGACAGGCTCTGGGAGTCAGGAGGTGAGATGGTGGTCCATTGGAAATGTCACTGAGCTAGTTATCCTGAGGTCCAGCCAAATGCTCTGGGGACATGGTTCCAAATCTGGTGTTAGCTGGTGGAAATTGAATTCAATTAATTGACAAAGGCAATTACTAAACTTGGAATTAAAAGCTAGTTTCAATAATGGTGACTATGAAACTATCATTGACTGTTGTTAATTAACCATGTAGTTCACTAAGTCCTTTAGGGAAGGAAATCTGCCATCCCTACCCAGGCTGGCCTACATGAGACTCCAGACCAACAGCAATGACTCTTAACTGCCCCTTGAAATGACCGAGCAAAAGCCATTCAGCTGTACCAAGCTGCTACAGGAAAGTCGAACCAAGTAGACTGCAATGGCTCAAGAAGGTGGCTCACCAGCATCTTCTCAAGGTTAGTGAGGGTTGGGCAACAAATGCTGGGCCTGCCTGTGATGCCCAAATCCCATGAAAGTATTAAAAAAAGGTTACTCACTGCAGAATTCCCAGCCGCTGAGCTGAGTGAGTAAAGTCTTGAGGAATGAGGTTTGGTTTTGGCTTTTGATAGGCAGCTGTCCATGTAAATTAAATTTCCTTAGATGCTATTGTGAGGAAATATAGGCAAATTCTGATGTGAAGCAATTTCCATTCTGATATGTTAATCTACATCAAGGGGAGAATTTTCCCCATGTCGGGCGGGCCGTGCTGGAATAGGCGCGAGTAGGCATGGACCCAATTGCTGTCCGTGATCGCTGTCCGTGATCGCTGTCCGTGATCGGGTTCATGCCGCCATTTTACGAGAGCGGGCCAATTAAGTAGTTCACGACTCCCGCTATGCAGGAGTGGGCGGGCGGCGGCGGGCACACTCAGACCACCGGGTCCAATGGCGATCCGGCAGCCTTTTTAAATGAAGGCCTGGCAGCCTTGGAAAGGCTGCTCACAATGGCGGGAGAAGAGCACATCAGAGGGGCAATGTGCCTGACACAAGTCCAGAGGGTAGGCCTTCGGGGCAGGCCAGGCCGGAGTGTAGGCCATTGGGGCAGGCCAGGCTAGAGGGTAGGCCATCGGGGCAGGCCAGGCCGGAGGGTAGGCCATTGGGTCAGGCCAGGCCAGAGGGTAGGACATCGGGGCAGGCCAGGCCGGAGGGTAGGCCATTGGGGCAGGCCAGGCCGGAGTGTAAGCCAGCGGGGCAGTGTGCCCCCTCATTTTTCAGGTGAGTGCCTAGCTGCCCTCCTGGAGGAGGTGGCAGCGTGACGGGATGTCCTTCTTCCAAGAGGTTGGAGGTGGAGGCCTCCCCTCATGACCAAACGTGTGTGGGAGGAGGTGGCCAGGAGTGTCGGCTCCCATGATGTAGTGCGGCGCACATGGCTCCAGTGCCGCAAAAGCTTCAATGATGTCCTGCGCTCGGGTGAGTACCATGTTGCCTCAAGTCACTTAATGTCGCCGTCACCCTTTCATTCCAACACCCCAACCAGCCCCCCGGCAACTCTGAGTACAGTAATGGCATTGAATCCCTCACAGCATGTATCCCTCGCTGGGTGTGCCAGCAGAGATTGCCCATGCCCAGTTCACCCTGACAGGGTTGAGCTAGGATGTGTTCTGCATCCACAGCTTGTGTGAGACTGACACCCAGAGTATAGAATAGGGGTGAAAGTCAAGGGTCTGCACCTAGGCAGAGAGCTGCGACTGGGAAGCATGTCAAAGTCAGGGTCTAACATGCTGGGAGGGGAGCTTCCAGTTGGTGGGGCACCAATCCATCTTTTGGTGTTTGTGCTCCTCGTGTGCCTCCTTGCTTAACAAAGTGACACCTTGTGGTGCCATATGTGAAGGAAGCAGCATCTGGCCAAGCGGTGGTGGGAGTCAGCCATGGCTCGTTCGGGTGAGTGTGCAGCAACTGTGGGATGATGAAGAGCTGGAGTCCTGCAATGTCCCACTCTGGCTGGGTTGGCAGGGATGTGATGGGAATTCAGGTGCAGACTGGACTAAACAATGCTCCTCTCTCCTTTTCAGGAGAAGGCTGTGCAAAATGCCTCTGAACGAATGCGGACTGGTAGAGGGCAGTCCCAGTTGGCCATCCTAATGGCTTTTGAGCAGCAGGCCATGGATCTGGAGAGGCGCCATGCCCCCAGGTCCACCAGTGGCGGTGAGGCGGGTGTGCCACAGGGACGTATGTTTGGCGAGCACTCAGGTCACCATGTGTGTCACAGAAGCCATGGCACTGCTGAATGCTCAGTGATTGAAGTTAGCATCATGGGTTGACCATTGATTATGGAAGGATGAGTGCTTAAAGATCTGGGGGAGCGGCATGCACATTGACATTGTCTGCACTGTAACTAATCAAATGTCCTTGTTCTTCCTTTCAGCATCACCGGAGCAGGGCCGGGAGGAGGAGGCAGAGGGTCCACCTCTCACCCCTGAAGCCCCAGAGCAAATCCACTCACCAGTGTCACACCATCTCAGCCAGGCAGGCACCAGTGCAGATACTAGCACCTCGGTGGGAATTAGATATTCGGCTAGTGTCCCGAGGCACGACAGTGAGGGTGCTTCACAGTCGCTTGGGGTGCGGGCAGAGACAGAGAGTGCCCAGGGCGCCGAGAGTTGAAGGACTGCAGGGGTCCAGGTACATGCTCGGTCGGTGGCTGATGATGTGCCTCTGGAATCGTCCGTGAGGCAGCAGATGCTGGAAGTCCAGCAGGGTATGCGGGAGGATCTGGTGGAGTTACATGAGGCTATGCGTGGCATAGTGCCCGTGCTGGAAGAGTCCATGGAGAGCATCAGCAATGCAATGACCCTCATGGCCGAGTGCCATGCCTCCTCTATGGAGAGAGTGGTGACTCTCATGGAGAGGGTCCTCCAGGAGAACAATCAGAGCCTCCTGAAGATGCGCTATGACCAGCAAGCCCTCAGAGCTGCATTGGCTTCAGCTGGTCAGTGCCAGTGTGGGAGATGGTTTGGACACCAAGTATCCCAGCTCTGTGCCCATCTGTCTACGGTGAACAGGGAGGTCTGAAGCGACCTCACGTTGGCGCAGCAGCTGCCTGTTGTCTCTGCGGGCTCCTCTCAGGGCGCTCCGAATGAGGGCAGCAGCTCCTCCGCCCCTCTGCCAGTGACTGTGGCATCCATTGAGGCTGCGGTGACTGGGGAGATGCCAGCTGTGGAACTGGCCGCTCTTTCCCAGGTGGGGCCATCAAACGCTCCATGGGCCAGAGGACGTCCGCCAAGGTTATCGAGGCCAACAGGACAGCACAGTGAGCAGGTTGTCTCAGATGCCAGCGAGGGGACAGCACCAAGACATAGCACTCGTAAACATAAATTTAAGGAACCTATGCACACCACGGGTTTCTCACTGGTGCTTTTATGTTGGCCAATAGTACTTTGTGGAAGACTTGGTGTGATGTCCAGCATCTTTTTTGTTTTATTTAATGAAGTTACATTTGTTCTCTCAATAAATTCTGACATGTTGCCATGCCTCCGGGTGATTCCTCACTTCTGCAAGTGGATGGGAACTCATGATGTTATGAGTGAGCTGTTTGACATTGAGCTCTATTGACAAGGGCCTTAGTTAATGTTAGTGTCCAGGCTGATTTAGCACTCAGGTATTGAGTGTGGAGCCTGCAGCCCTGGCTGGTGTTGAAGGTCCATCTGTGTTGTGATAGCTGAAGGTTCTTTGGATTAAAGCCTTCCGGGTGTCCCTGCCTCCATGGAGTATGCCCGGGTCAGTGTCTACCCCCTCAGCGTTCTCCTGTGCCTGCTCATCCTCGGAATCACTGCTGGAATCATCGTGTGCCTATGGAGCAACTGCGTTCACATCTTCCTCTTCCACTGCGTCGCCCTTTCCAGCACCGGATTGTGGAGAGTGCAGCATGCAACCACTATCAGCGACACACAATCAGTGGGGGGTATTGGAGTGCTCCCCCTAAGTGGTCCAGACATCGGAAGCGCATCTTGAAAAGGCCGATGTCTCTCTCCACCCAGCCCTTGTGGTGCCGTGGCTCCTATTGTACCGCTGCTCAGCTTCTGTTCTTGGATGGTGGAGAGGCGTCATGAGCCACCTTCTGAGGGGATAGCCCTTGTCACCCAGCAGCCAACCATCCAGCCGGGCTGGAGCACTGAAGAGCCCCGGCACCTGGGAGTGTCTGAGGATGTAGGCGTCGTGGGAGCTGCCTGGGTACCTTGCACAGACTTGTAGAATAAGCATCCTGTGATCACACACTATCTGCACGTTCATGGAGTGGAAGCCCTTCCTGTTGACGAAGGCACCGGGCTCACCTGCTGGCGCCTTGATGGCCACATGTGTACAGTCTATAGCACCCTGGACACGGGGGAAGCCAGCAATGGCCGCGAAGCCTCTGGCTCACTGTGCCTGACTGGCATCGTCCCAGCGGAAGTCAATGCACGCCTGAACAGAGCATCTATCACCTGCTTGACACAAGTGTGCACAGCTGATTGGAAGACTCTGCAGAGATCACCCACCGACCCCTGGAAAGAGCCAGAGGCCTAGAAGCTGTAACCTTTACAGCCACTGGCATGAGGTGTCCACCCACACAGTTTGCAGAGATCTCAGGGCCTATCATCTGACGAATGGAGGTGACTGTCTCCCTTGAGAGACGGAACTTCCTTCGGCACTGCACCTCAGACACACTGAGGTAGCTTCACCACCTATAAACCCTGGCAGCAGGATATTGGCGTCTTCTGCGGCCTCTTCCGCCTTGCACTTCCTGTTGACCCCGCGCCCCTTGTGCCTGCGCCTCCCCTCCCAAAGGTGGCTCCCCTGGAGGCTGAATGTGGACTCCTGGCCTCCTCCTCCTTCTGGCCCTCCCTTCCTCCTCAGAGGAGGTGCCTCCAGTGGAGAGCACAACTCCCATTCCCAGGCTAAGGGAAGGCTTCCTGAAAGCTGCAGGCCCCAAAAATGATCTTTATTGCAAAGTCCTGACCAAGGCTTTTGCTCCTGTCCTAGCAGCTGGTCTGAGTTTTGAAGTATTTCTGCTCACACAGGCAAGTATCAGTAACTTTCACACTTAAATACCTGAAAGATCACATTTGTGACCCCACACACCCCTCTTATCCCGCCCGTGGATGAGGTTTATACAAATGCCTCCTACCCGCCTGCCCATTGCACCCGTGATAAGTCCTGAAGATCGCACGGGCTGTGAAAAATCGAATTCAATTGCTGCCTCAAGAGCCTGAACTGACCCGTTAATTGTTGACGGGCGCGCATCTGAACTTATAACGCATTTGCCTTCCCAAATATCGCGATGGTGCGCGGTGACATCAAGACGCACGTCCGCCGTCACCGCGTGTCATTTTACGCATGGGCGTGCGGTCCCACCCCCACACACCCACGTCCTGCCCCAGGTTCCAGAGCACCACTTTTGAAGTGTATTCACTGTTGGTTTGAAAGCAAATGCTGGAGCCACTCGGTGAACAACAAACCCCATTAATAGCAATTCACCTATTCATCTGTTTTTTGGCAGTATTGTATCAGCGAGTATTTTTGGCCAAGGAATATCTCTGTTCTGGGAATGAAGGGGAAGATTTCCTGAGCGTAAGTGTCAAAACCCATTTGAACCAATTGATACTAGATTTGACATTCATTCAAAGAGCTGGAACGTCTGAGTGCGGTATTCACTCTGTACTTAACAGGAGTAACTATTTCCACTTACATCGAGCTTCGAATGTAAAAGGTGCCCCAACTTGTTTTCTAGTGCACCTTCATCATGTGGACTGCAGCATTTCAATTCAAAGGCCCACCACAATTTTAAAAGATCAACAAGGGGTTAGGTCATAAACACTGGGGATTTGCCATAGTCAGAGAGTTGAATTATTTTTAAAAATGACCAGCTGGCAGTATGGAAGTGGTGGTGTAGAGGCATTGTCACTGGGCTAGTAATCCAGAGACTGAGGGTAATGTTCTGGGGACCAGGATTTGAATCCCACCATGGCAGATGGTGAAATTTGAATTCATGTGACTCCAGACCCACAGCAACGTGGATGACCCTTAAATGGCCTAGCAAGCCACTCGGTTCTCAAGGCCAATTAGGGGTGGGCAATAAACGCTGGCCTGGCCAGTGACACCCCCATCCCATGAATGAATAAAAGCAAAACACAATGGAGAAGGGGCCATGAGCCTGTGAAAGCGTGATTGCAAGGGGGTAACAGAAAAATGAGTTGAAGAGATGGATTTAAGGGAAGATTTTTAGGGAAGGTGGGGACACACACATTATGTGCTCACACTTTGGATGGAGCCTGACCCATAGGTAATTGTGCTGGCAGTGAGACAAACCCTTTATCTAGGATATATGGAACTATATGGCGTTGAAGGCCATTTGGCCCATTGTGCCTGTGCTGGATCTTTTCAAAGAGCTGTCCAATAGCACTGCTCCCCTGGTCATTCCCCATAGCCCTGAAATCTTTTCATTTCAAATATATATCTGATTCTATTTTAAAAATTATTACTGAATCTAATACCATGACTCTTCCAGGTCACAACTTGCTGTTGGAAAAAAATTGTCCTTATCTCCCCTCTGGTTCTTTTGCCAATTATCTTAAATCCGTGTTCTCTGGTTACCGACCCCCCTGCCACTGGAAACAGTTTCTGCTTATAGAAAAGAAGAGAAATAACAATGATTAAATGTTATTACAATGAAATATTCAAGTTAAGTTATGAAGATTACAAATCCTGAACTATTATTGTAGTACCACTTTAACAGTGCTGTTAGGGAGGGAGTTCTAGGCTTTTGACCCAGCAAAATGTTGGAACTCCCTCCCTAACAGCACTGTGGGTGTACCTACACCACATGGGCTGCAGCGGTTCAGGAAGGCAGTTCACCACCACCCTCTCATGGGCAATTAGGGATGGGCAATAAATGCTGACCTAGGTGGTGATACCCACATCCCATGAAAGAATAAAAAAAACACAGGCAGAAGAGATTTACAAGAATGGTTCCAGGGATGAGGGATTACAATTACGTGGAGAGATTGGAGAAGCTGGGTTTGTTCTGCTTAGCACAGGAAAGGTTAAGATGAGATTGATAGAGGTGTTTAAGATTATGATGGGTTCATATGGAGTAAATAAAGAGAGGCTGTTTTCAATATCTGAAGGATCAATAGCCAGAGGGCTCACATTTAAGATGATTGGCAAACGAACCAGAGGCAACATGAGGATAAACTTCTTTTAATGCAACAAATGGTTCAGATTTAGAATGCACTGCCTGATCGGGTGATAGAAGCGGATTTAATAATAGCTTTCAAAGGGGAATTAGATAAATAGTTGAAGGAGAAAAATTGCAGGGATATCAGGAAAGAGTCATAAAGTAGGACTAACTGGATTGTTGTTCAAAAGAGCGTGTGCAGGCTCAATGGGCTGGATGGCCTCCTTTCTGTGCTACATTATTCCATGGTGCCAGGGACATTGAGTGGGCAGCTACTCAACGAAACACATCCAACTGACTGTCATATATCAGCATATCTAAGGGAGCATGGGCTATCAAAGGATGACACCCTGTGAATTTAATGCACATGTAACATACCTCGTCTAAAGCAAAATACCACGGATGCTGGAAATCTGAAATAAAACGCTTCTAAACGACTGTACTTCTCGTTCATTTGTAAGTACCATTGGAAGCAGACGTTTACTGGTTACTGCTACTCTAGTGGTGATGGAACTGTAAGTGTTTGTGAGGGGATTGTCAGGAAGGGAACATCTGCTCTCCTATTCCATTCCCAGCAACATGGATATTATATGTTCTGAAGGATGAGCTAAGCCAGCTGGGAGAATAATTACAAAATGTTACCCCACGCTCTATCAAATATTGTTATTACTTCAGGCAAAATGAACGTTCAGTGACAAACTATCGCAAACTGTTAGGATCTGCCGAAATCTTTCTCGGATAAACAGAGGTGGGGTGGAGAGGAGGGAATGTTACAGGGATTCTACGAGTTATATTAAATTTGCGAAATACTCTCTAACCTAGAAATTGTTGCTTGCAATTAAAACAGGTGATAAATTATATTTGTATAGCGCCTGTAACGGGATAAGACATAACAAAACAAATTAGACGCTGAGGGCGGAATTTAATGGCCCTGCCGCGTTGGGGGTGGGGCCGGAAAATGCCTTTCAAAAACCCAAAAATCCTTCGACTGGACCGTGAAATCCCACCCGTGTCACAAAAGGAGATATTAGGGCAGATGACCAAAATTTTGGTCAAACTGACAGATTTTAAGGAGTGTCCCAAAGCAAGTAAATGAGGTAGGGAGGGAACTTAGACTCGAGGCAGCTGAGTGCGTACCGACCAATTTTTTTTTTTAACTTGTTCAGGGTTGGGGGGCATTGCTGGCTAGGCCAGCATTTATTGCCAATAGTGGAGAAATTAAAATCGGGTTGCTCAAGGGACGAGAATTAGGGGAGTGCAGGTATCTTGGCGGTTTGCGGAGCTGGAGGCAATTACAGAGATGGGTATGGGCAAGACCATGGAGGGGTTGGAAAACAAGGATGAGAATTTTAAAATCAAGACATGGTTTGATTGGGAGCTGATGTAGGTCAGCGAGCACAGGGGGTGATAGGTGAACGGGACTTGGTGCGAGTTGGGACGTGGGCAGTAGAGTTTTGGATGACCTCAGGTTTATGGAGGGCAGAACGTGGGAGAGCAGCCAGGAATAGTCAGGTCTAGACGTAAATAAGGCATGAATGAGGGTTTCAACAGCAGGTGAGTGGAGGCAGGGGCAAAGTTGGGCTATGTTATGAAGGTGGAGATATGCGGCCATAGTGATGGCATGTACATATGGTTGGAAGCTCATCTCAGGGTCAGATATGGGAACACTGAACCTCTCACACTATTTGCTTGTTGCACAGAACGCTGATAGCTGTTCTCCTGCATTGGCTTTCAAACTCTTAGTGCATCAATTCCAAAATGCTCCTTCTGATCTACAAATCCCACTGTGGCCTCACACCATCCCTTCTCCGTGGAAATTACTCTCCGTGTCTCTCAAAGGAATTACAGCTGCATTTATTCTGCTGAATGACTGTACCTTCAGTAACCAGGAGAGAAGAGATTTCAGTATTGCCTATAAAGCACATACATATGCTAGTGCCACATGACACTATATAAAATTTCAGAAATTGATGACTGTTGACTTGAGTAATCATCGAGAAATGTACACCAAAGGAAGAAGCCATTCAGCCCATCGTGCTAGTGCCAGATCTTTGACAGCCCTAACCAATTAGTCCCACTGCCCATTCTTTCCTGTAGCCTTCAAATTTCCCCTTTCAAGTACATATCCAAATCCATTTTCAGATTTATAGTCATATTCCTCTCATGGTATAAAATGTTTTACCTGGTTTCTGTATTATAATGAGAAAGTGTTATACTGAGGTATAAACGCAGTTTACCGATATCTTTCAGAAATTAAATGTTAAGTGACCATTGATTTAAAAAATATTACGGGGTATAATTCACTGGGGTAGATTTTTCTACGACACTGTAAAAGGGTGACTGTGATCCCAGTTTAACATCCTTCCCCACTGAAGTCAACCGAAATATATATTTTTAAATTAATTTTATGGAATATGAGCATCGCTGGCTAGGCCAGCATTTATTGCCCATCCCTAATTGCCCTTGAGAAGGTGGTGGTGAGCTGCCTTCTTGAACCACTGCGGTTCATGTGCTGTTAGGGAGGGAGTTCCAGGATTTTGACCCAGCGACAGTGAAGGAACAGTGGTATGTTTCCAAGTCAGGATGGTGAGTGACTTGGAGGAGAACCTCCGGGTGGTGGTGTTCCCATGTATCTGCTTCCCTTGTCTTTCTAGATGGTGGCAGTCGTGAGTTTGGAAGATGCTGTCTGAGGAGGCTCGGTGAATTCCTGCAGTGCATCTTGTAGATGGTACGCACTGCTGCTACTGTGTGTTGGTGGAGGAGTGAGTGATTGTTTGTGGATGGTGTGCCAATCAAGCGGGCTGCTTTGTCCTGGATGGTATCAAGCTTCTTGAATATTGTTGGAGCTGAACTCATCCAGGCAAGTGGAGAGTATTCCATCACATTCCTGACCTGTGTCTTGTAGATGGTTGACAAGCTTTGGGGAGTCAGGAGGTGAGTTACTCTTCACAGGATTCCAAGCCTCTGACCTGCTCTTGTAGCCACAATATTTATATGGCTAGTCCAATTCAGTTTCTGGTCAATGGTGACCCCCAGGATGTTGATAGTGGGGGATTCAGTAATGGTAATACTGTTGAATGTCAGGGGGCGATGGTTGGATTCTCTCCTGCTGGATATGGTCAATGCCTGGTACTTGTGTGGCGCAAATGTTACTTGCCACTTGTCAGCCCAAGCCTGGATATTGTCCAGGTCTTGGTGCATTTGGACATGGACTCCTTCAGCATTGGAGGAGTTGCAAATAGTGCTGAACATTGTGCAATCGTCAGCCAACACCCCCACTTCTGACATTATGAAGGAAGGAAAGTCATTGACGAAGCAGCTGAAGATGTTTAGGCCGAGGACACCATCCTGAGGAACACCTGCAGTGTTGTCCTGGAACTGAAATGATTGACCTCAAACAACAACTACCATCTTCCTTTGTGCGAGGTATGTCCGCGAACAGTGGAATGTTTTCCCCCTGATTCCCATTGACTCCAGTTTTGCTAGGGATCCTTGATGCCACACTTGGTCAAATGCTGCCTTGATGTCAAGGGCAGTCACTCTCACCTCACCTCGGGAGTTCGGCTCTTTTGTCCGTGGTTGAACCAAGGCTGCAATGAGATCAGGAACTGAGTGGCCCTGGTGGAACCCAAACTGAGTGTCAATCAGCAGATTATTTCTAAGCAAGTACCGCTTGATAGCACTATTAAGGGCCCCTTCCATCACTTTACTGATGATTGAGAGTAGGCTGATGGGGCGATAATTGGCCGGGTTGGATTTGTCTTGTTTTTTGTGTACAGGGCATACCTGGCGCTTTTCCACATCATCTGGTAGATGCCAGTGTTGTAGCTGTACTGGAACAGCTTGGCTAGAGTGTCAGCAGCCGACTGTACATCAAGAGTGATGTACAATGGGCTGCTGACTCTCTATTATCCATTTTAGCAATGATAAAAATTATAAATGGCTCTGTGGTGCAGTATGGTCCAGAGCCGTTAGGCGGAATTTTATGGCCCTGTCGCAGCAGGTTTGGAGGGCGGTGGGCAATAAAACAAGGTGAGCCATTCAAAATCCACTGACCTTGGCGGGACCATAAAATCCCACTGGCATAAAGTTCCACCCATAAAGACCAGGCCTCTTCCAGGTTGGATCTGTTTCGAGTTTACTAGAGTCTCAAGGTCCCCACCATCTGCGAACTACACTCTTAATTGTTATCAGTGACCCTTACTGTGAACTGCATGAATGTGCACACCAGAGGGTATGTTCAGGGTCCCCTACTTCCAGTGGGGGATCTGCACTTGAGGAGTGTGTAGGCTGCAGATTGGAGCCGATTTACTGATGTGCCTTCTTTGCGTGTGTTCTGTGCTGGGGGCCAGAAATTTGACCACAGATGATGACAGGGCCAGGCTCTGCTGTGATGACCCCCATAGTCGGATAACTCGCTCAGTACTCACTGTGCAGGGTCACCCATGATGAATGGGTGGTCAGGTAAAGCAATGCATAGTCAATCAGCCAGGACAAAGGAAAGGACTGACCTTCTTGTGAAATGAGGCAATGTATCTTGCAACTGCTATCACAACTTACACAGTGGAAACATATGGGCCTGAATTTCATTTGAATTGGAGATTTTCACACTGGGCTGGGAGCTCAGACTGTGCTGCTAAAGAAATCACAAGCTGTGACATGAAATATTTCTTTTCGAAAGGGTGCACTGGAGACCAGCAGACTCCAACCTAAGATTGATTTCACACCATCCATCCCCTGGATCACATAGAGACAAGAAGTTGCTCTGATTTCTACGTGTATCGTAAGCACGTTCCTCTTGTGCACATTTACGATGTTGCTACACTCTACAACAAATCAATTCTTCCCCTGGTTTTAGTGATTTAGTTTCAGTCAGCAGACTGAGTGAAAAATTAATAGCGCTGATATAGATCAGGAACACAGTAAAGAGAGGCAGCTAGCCCAATGAAAGCTAGAATAAATCCAAGTGTATCCCTTCCAGACCCGTCTGTTATTTTTTTTAACCCAGTTAAGATCATTTCTGATGCGAAGCCATTAAAACAATGCCCTTGTACGTACAGGGATACATTTTATAAGTTGACACTCTCAAGATGGAGGTTGACTCAGGGATAGGAGGGCCAGGTGATTGCATTCAGAGTCTGCGGCGATGGCCCCTCATTCATCACATCAATAAAATTAATGAGCTGAAATTTGGGGAGAACTGCAAACTGGACACTCATGATCTCGGGGCCGGATTGTCCAATCATGTCTTCCTGTTCAGTGCGACTGTGCTGGGAGGGAAAAAGTCCACGTGAGTATGCAGGACACCTTGCAAGTTGCAGCCGGGTGGAATTGCTCTCACCTGCTTCCAACCTTATCTATCCAATTGTAGCCAGAGAATCACTTGCAATGATAAAAGCAAAATACTGCGGATGCTGGAAATCTGAAACCAAAACAAAAATAGCTGGAAAAACTCAGCAGGTCTGACAATCACTTGCAATGGCTACTCTTCCCGCTCCCTCACCGTTATCTCTGGTGTCCCTCCTATTTCTCATCTACCTGTTGTCCCTCTGTGGCATCATCCATAAAACATTGCGTTAGCTTTCACTTGTATCCTTATGGACACCCAACTCTGCCTCACCACCATCTCTCTCGACTCCTCTGCTATCTCTAAATTATCAGACAGCTTGTCCAATATCTGGTACTGCATGAGCAGAAACTTCCTCCAATTAAATATTGGGAGACCAAAACCATTGTCTCCGGGCCCCACCAAACTCTGCTCACTAGCCCTTATTCTATCCCTCTCCCTGGCAACTGACTGAGGCTGAACCAGATTATTCGTGGCCTTATTTTAAATTTGACCCCAAGATGAACTTTTGACAATATATTCACACCATCAGTAACTCCACCTATTTCCACCTCTTGTAACATCGCCTGTTTCCTCCCTTATCTTAGCTCATCTACTGCTGAAAGCATCCTGCATGCCTCTGCTAGACTTGACTTATCTGATGTACTCTTGGCCGCTCTTCCATATTCTACCCTCGTGAACATCTAAAGCTCTGCTACATGTGTCCTAACTCGCACCAATCCGATCACCCCTCATCTCTGCGCTTGCTGACCCTACATTAGCAATGCTTCAATTTTAAAATTCTCATCCCTATTTTCAAATCTCTCCATGTATGCGCCCCTCCCTATCTTTGTAATCTCCCTGAACTCCACAACCCTTCAAGGTATCTACACTCCTCTAATTCTGGCCTCTTAAGCACTCCATTTTTAATCGCTTCACCAGCAGTGGCCATGCCTTCAGCTGCCTTGGCCCTAAGCTCTGGAATTCACCCCCTCTCTCCACCTTGCTTTCCTCCTTTATGGTGCTTCTGAAAACTTATGTGTTTGACTTAATCTGCCCTAATATCTCCTTAAGTGTCAAATATTGTTTTATAATGCCTGATTTTAGCACCTTGAAAAGTTCTATTGCATTAAAGGCACTACAAAAGTACAAAGAGTGGCCGTTCTTGTTGAGGTATCTAGGCGCTGATGATGCAGTGTGTCCTGTGGAAAACAACGGAAGCTCTTGCAACAGCTTTGGTTTCAGGATCAGATTCAGACTTTCCCAGTGCCTATAATTTCAGGCTACCCAAAGGCAGCATAAAGCACAGGGGTTATTTATTGTTTGTCACACTTTGCTGCCAATCCGCCAAGGGTTTAAGAACATTTGGAAAACTTTGCGTCTTCACTGACCCATCAGCGATTTTATGGGCTATTTTCAGTCGGTTGGTTTCTCATGTTGCAGGATCTGGAACTTGAGTGGAAACAGGCGGAGCTACAAGAGGTGGAAATAGGCGGAGTTACTGATGGGTGGTTTTGCGGTCAAAAGTTCATCTTGGGGTCAAATTTGACAATAAGGTCATGATGGATGGCACTGTAGCCTCCAAGCAGTATTGTGAATGCCCAAGAGAATGGCCCTGCACTGAAGTGGAGGACCCAAATTCTATTTAACAGTAAATGTTTCCATGTTTACATTTGGGTGGTGTTGGTGTTGGGGTGGGGTTGGGGGGGGGTGAAGTTGGGGAGCAGAGTGGGGGAGGTAAGCATTCAAAATTTAATGCTGTTAAATATTTCCTGGACCCATGTTCCATCCAGGGTCTGGGTTGCTATTGACTGACCTCAACTAGATTCAAAGGTAGGGAAGCTATAATTCCATGCCCAGATTTGAGAGGGGTGCGGGAAGGATGTGGGGGTGGTAATCTACCAGTGTTCCAGCTCCAGCCTTTGCCTGGGGGGCTGTTGTTATGATTGGGGGACGGGCTGGTGCATGGATGGAAATGGCTGCCACAAACCTCAGACATGTGCAACAGCAGAACATGGCTTGAAGAAGAGTGAACAAAAACACATGAAAGTTCGGAACAGCAACTCATTTCCCTTTGATTAAATGCTGCTGTTACTGTGCTGGACGAATACACTCACCCATAATTGGGTGGAAAATTTAAAATAGCCACTATCTGCTTTTGGTGGGGATTGCCAGATGACAATTGGCGAACAGTCCGAAGGATGGTTCTCTGACCAAATCCAATCCAAAGCTGGGCACTCCGTAAACTGAAAATTGGGATCAGAGCCTGGAGAAAATGAGGGAAGAAAATTGATTGGGGAAATTAAAAAAATTCAAACGACTTCTAAAGTCAGTCATGAATACATTTTAACAATACAGAGGATTTTTGGTAAGGATGTTTCTGTCAAATAAATCAACCCATAAATTTAAGGACAGATGGTTCAACATTGCACTGCTGCTGTGGAATTTCACTCACTGGGAACACAGATTGGGAATTCGAACTAAAGTGAGCAGGTCCTTGACCTCTCTGCTCGAATTCCTGATGTGGTGGGAAAGCTCTGTGCCCACAGGTTCCCAAAACTGATCCATTCCATAGGCTCTTTAGCATGACCTCGGCCGTTGGTAAGATTTTAGAGTCCATTATTAAGGATGAGATTTCAGAATACTTGGAAGTGCATGGTAAAATCGGGCAAAGTCAGCATGGTTTCAGCAAGGGGAGGTCATGCCTGACAAATCTGTTAGAATTCTTTGAGGAGGTAACGGGTAGGTTAGACAAAGGAGAACCAATGGATGTTATCTACTTGGACTTCCAGAAGGCCTTTGACAAGGTGCCGCACAGGAGGCTGCTCAGTAAGATAAGAGCCCATGGTGTTAGAGGCAAGGTACTAGCATGGAGTCTGGCAGGAGGCAGAGAGTGGGGATAAGGGGGTCCTTCTCAGGATGGCGGCCGGTGACTAGTGGAGTTCCGCAGGGGCCAGTGTCGGGACCACAACTCTATACATTAATGATCTATATGAAGGAACTGAGGGCATCCTGGCTAAGTTTGCAGATGATACAAAGATAGGTGGAGGGACAGGTAGTATTGAGGAGGCGGGGAGGCTGCAGAAGGATTTGGACAGGTTAGGAGAATGGGCAAAGAAGTGGCAGATGGAATACAACATGGGCAAGTGTGAGGTCATGCACTTTGGTAGGAAGAATAGAGGCATAGACTATTTTCTAAATGGGGAGAGAATTCAGAAATCTGGAGTGCAAAGGGCCTTGGGAGTCCTAGTCCAGGATTCTCTTAAGGTTAACTTGCAGGTTGACGCGGTAGTTAGGAAGGCAAATGCAATGTTGGCATTTATTTCGAGAGGACTAGAATATAAAAGCAGGGATGTGCTGCTGAGGCTTTATAAGGCTCTGGTCAGACCACATTTAGAATATTGTGAGCAATTTTGGGCCCCGCATCTCAGGAAAGATGTTCTGGCCCTGGAGAGGGTCCAGAGGAGGTTCACGAGAACGATCCCAGGAATGAAAGGCTTAACATATGAGGAATGTTTGAGGACTCTGGGTCTATACTCGATGGAGTTTAGAAGGATGAGAGGGGATCTGATTGAAACTTACAGAATACTGAAAGGCCTGGATAGAGTGGATGTGGGGAAGATGATTCCATTAGTAGGAGAGACTAGGACCCGAGGGCACAGCCTCAGAGTAAAGGGAAGACCTTTTAGAACAGAGATGAGGAGAAACTTCTTTAGCCAGAGAGTGGTGAATCTATGGAATTCATTGCCACAGAAGGCTGTGGAGGCCAGGTCATTGAGTGTATTTAAGACCGAGATAGATAGGTTCTTGATTGGTAAGGGGATCAAAAGTTATGGGGAGAAGGCAGGAAAATGGGGTTGAGAAACTTATCAGCCATGATTGAATGGCGGAAAAGACTCGATGGGCCGAATGGCCTAATTTCTGCTCCTAGGTCATATGGTCTTATGGTCTCTTTAGTAACCACTATGCAGTTGCGTTCACAAGCACAGTACTGACCACACTCAACCAGCCCGTGCTTGCAAAACTCAGAACATAACGCGCAGCATTAGATGTGACTCTGTGATTGGATAGCACTTGCTGAACAATCTCAATTGCGCTAAAAATTACACTAACAACTAACTTAAGATTTTCTGTCAAGCTCGTAATAGTGCTCACTTTTGCTTGCTAGATGCTACATATATTCAAATGCAGGGCCCTGTCCTCTGCCAACAGGAATAATATGTCCAGGCATTCTGCCTTTTCCAATTAAACAAAAGCATGGGGGACATCTGTTCCCCGGTGAATTTCTCTTGGCAATGCCTCATCTAATTAGAGTCGACTTGCCTTTTTTGAATTTAAACAAAAGCATGAGGGGATAACAGTTTCCTGGCGCATTCTCTATGGCAATGTCTCGACCAAACAGAGTCCACTTACCAAACAATCAGCATCCTTTTCTCATGCAGTATAAGTTGTTGTTCTCTTTGAAATTTGGTATTCTTGTGTCAGTCTTGGTGAGTGCAAGATGAAAAGCTTTGACCGCATGTCTCTTTTTTTTCAGTAACATTATAAAATGTTTGACTTTGTAACTTTGATTTGTGAGGTTACTCACTCCCAATGTAATTGGAGTTAAGAGGTTAAACATAAGGCTGACAAAATACAAAATACAGAACTTGCATTTATATAGTGCCTTTCACAACCTCAGCATGTCCAAAATCCCTCTACAGCCAATGAATTACTGAAGTAATGAAGGAAATGCGGCATCCAATTTGCACACAACAAGCTCCCACAAACAACAACAGGATAATGACCGGATAACATCCATTTTATTGATGTTGGTTAAGTCTGTGCAGTGAAGTTATTTCCACAGCTCTGCTTGGGATTTTGACCCAGCAATGATGAAGGAACGGTAATATATTTCCAAGCCAGGGTGGTGTGTGACTTGGAGGGGAGCTTGAAAATGGTGATGTTCATGCACATCTGCAGCCCCTGTCCTTCTGGGTGATAGAGGTTGCAGGATTTGTAGGTGCTGTTGAAGGAACCTTGGCGAATTATTATGGTGTATCTTGTAGATGGTACACACTTCTGCCACATGTGCCAGTGATGGAGGCAATGAATGTTTAAAGTGGTAGATGGGGTGACAGTGGGGGTGGTCTGCTTTGTCTTGAATGGTGTCAAGCTTCTTGAGTGTTGTTGGAGTTGCATTCATTGAGGCAAGCGGAGGGTATTCCATCACACTCCTGACTTGTGCCTTGTAGATGTTGGAAAGGTTTTGGGGAGCCAGGAGATGAGTTATTCTGCAGAATTCCCAACCTCTGACCTGCTCTTTTAGCCACAATATTTATATGACTAATCCAATTAAGTTTCTGGTCAATGGTAACCTCCAGGATATTGATGATGGGGTATTCAACAATGGTAATGCCATTGAATGTCAAAGAAGGTAGACTCTCATGGTCACTGCCTGGCATTTGTGTGGCATGAGTGTTTCTTGCCAATTACCATCACAATCCTTAATGTTGTCCAAGTCTTGCTGCATATGAATACAGGCTGCTTCATTGTTTGAGGAGTTGCAAATGGTATCGAACACTGTGTAGTCACCAGCAAGCCTCTGACCTTATGATGGAGGAAAGATCATTGATGAAGCAGCTGGAAATGGTTGGGCCTCGGACACTACCCTGGGGAACTCCTGCAGTGATGTCCTGGGGTTGAGATGATTGAACTGAGGGCAGGTTTGCATGAATAGTGTTCGTATATTATCAATTGCCTGAGCAGGAGGGCCACTTTAATCAGTGTCTATTTTTCCTCACGTTATTAATATTAGTATAGCTTAAAATTCAATATCCAGTTAATGCTGACAATTGCCTTCTCTCCCACAAGTCTATCCAAATACAGTTGAGCTGCAAATACTGTTTCGATTACCTGTGCACGTACATGAATGAGAAGGGCATGGTGGTAGTGAATGCATTCCTACTTCACTGAAATAAAGAACTATCTTAACCTCAGAAATTACCAAACACAAATACTAATATTTCATCTTCTTCCCTTGAGTATTATAACAAGTTATCTATCCCCTTCCCAGATTGGAAGGTGGTCAATGATGTACGAGCTTTCAGATTTTATTTATAAAGCAGACTCTTCCAGATAGGAACAGATCATTTACTTGCTGACACATTAAGACCTAGTAAATGACCCCTACAAATCCATGGGGTGCTTACTTTCACATTCTTATAACATATTGCAGCGGAGAATTTCCTGTGTGCCTGAAGGATAAATCACACGTTCCAGTTTACAGATCCTTTCCATGGTCAAGCAGTAACCTGAAGTTTGATTACTTTATCAATGGCATCGGGTACATTCTTGTTTTTATTGTGTAGTTAACAGAATTTCTTCAGTTGAGTCCCGGAGACATAAACTCGCAGCTGATTGCCAGTTTTGAGAGAGCCGTCTTTCGAAACATATTTTGCTTCAATATCAATTGATTTTCTAATGCATTTAAAGCAGCAATGATGGTTTTCTTTATTCAATGGAAACAATTTGAAAAATGAGACTATTTCATTTCTACTAGGTCTCCCAGTTAATATGTTTCTACTGTGTTGCTGTTTTGTATTCAGTGACAGTCTAACACATTCCCAGGCTGGTGATGACATGGGCCAGTTTCAATGTTTATCTCCTTTTATATAGCCCTGCAGGAATGAAATTGGAATTGCCTGAAGTTGGCTCTCATTTGCTATCCCCCTTTTCACCCCTGAGGTCAATGAGGGAAGACTTTATTGCTCTTTTTTTTTCTGAGCTGGCTCTTAACTCTCACCTTTAGCAGCACCTAAAACTCTGGTCCGTGAGCGCAGTGCTAACTGACTTCAGCACAGCCTCGAAGCTGCATCCCATTGTCTGCACCAGAGTTAATGGCTTTCATTCAGGTTGTTGGATAGCTATCACAATGTACCCATGACATTGAGGTGCCTTTTTGTACATATGGATTACATTGGTAACTTTGGTTTCCTACGTTTTATGTTGTATTACCTAAATGCTGATTACGTACTATGTACGGTCAAATCAGATGTAAATTGATTAGCCCAGATTTTATAGTCACTTGTGGAGGAATGCCACTCAAAGCTGACTTTGAAAAAAAACTGCCCACCACAAAGATTTAGCAGGCTTTGGAATGTTGATTCCCATTATTCTGATATTACTTGAATTTGGCGCCATCTGTGGCATCCAACAACAGTGCAGTCAGGCCAATTAGCCAATCATATTGAAGAATTCCCATGGACAACAAAGCAGGAAGTAAAAAACAGGGATGACAATTCACATTTTGATCATTGCACAGCAAGTGAGCTAAAGGTTTGGGCATACACATGGGGATCAAGGGAGAAGCTGAAATATTTTAAACTTTAAAGAAATAAATTAATTTTTATGGTATTAGAAATCTGCAGCTGTTAACTCTTACTTCTGCGCAGTACTGGGGGAGCACAATACGGTCAAAGATATTAGCCCAGATTTTTGCTATGTCAGAGAGGCTCTGGGTTTGGCAAAAATGGCAGACGAGCCCGGAAATCCCAAGCCCCACTTCTGAACACAGCACTTTCTATTTTCAGGGGGCAGGACTGGAATCGGGCCGGGCTTCGTACGTGCGCAGTTTACGGAGGCAGCTGGCCATTTAAATCAACATCTGCCTGCACAGAAGTGGGATTTTGGTAGGCCAGGAGTATGAAACCTGGAGTGTGCAGATTAGACCAGGTAAGGGCAGGTCTGAAATTGGCGGATTTGTTTGGGTAGCCAGGGTTCCACTTTGGCGAGGTAAGACACCTCTTTGGATATGGCCCTGGGACACTGTTCGGAGAGGGAAGGCACCCTTTGGGATTGTTAAAAGTAAACATGATTGTGCACAAAAAGTGCATTAACTCATTGGAACTGTCAAAGCTGTCAAAGAACTGTCAAGCTATCAAAGGACTGCCAAAGGATACTAGGTGAGTTGGCAAGGAGGGGGTAAGGGCAAAGGGTGGTGATGGGGGCTATGGCTTGGCATGAGTTAGCACTAATTTGGCATAGGGGCTATAAGGGCAATGGGGATGTGGGGGGAATGGGGGTATGAGGAGCCAGGTGATGGGTGGAAGGGCATGGGTTGGCATGGGGTATGATGGGCCATGGGTGGGGGGGGGTGGCGAGAAGAGGGCCATGGTTGGCATAGGGGTATGAGGGGTCATGGGGGATCAGTAGAGGGGAATTAGGTGGCATAAGTTGGCATGGATGAATGGATGAGGCATGGGGAGTGTTGGGGGGGTTGAGGAGGGCGAGGGGTGTGGGCTGGAGGGATTTTCTTTGTTTCAATCTTTTTTTTATTTAATTCAGCCTTCTGCCCTACCTGCATCTGCACCCAGCAGCCTCCGCACTTGTTCAGTGGGGAGGGGGTGGGGAGGGGGGCTGGGTGGGGGGTGTGCAGGCCTGACTTCTAATCCAGCCCTCCTCCCCAGAATGAAAATCTGACCTTCAGGTGTCCATTTTTAAAGGTTGGGTTTGCAGAGCCAGGAGGTCTCCCATCGCTGTGCGCCTGACCTGGGGCGGAAACCTGGGCCACTTGTCTTTCAGGGGAGACACTAAGCAGAGGTCCTGTCTTCCCTCTCCCGTGCACTAGTTCAAAACAGAGTAGGAGAGTTGTCCTTGGTGCCCTGGGCAATATCTGCCCTCAACCAACTGCTACAACAGGTGATTGATCATTTAATTCTTTGTCCTTAATGGGAGCTTGCTGTGTCACATTTCCAACATTATAATATTACCTAAACTTCAAAAGTGCTTCATTGGCTGGAAAACACTTTGGGAAATCCTGAGGATGTGAAAGGTACTAAATTAATGCGAGATTTTTCTTCCTACATTTCCAAGAAACTCGAAGATCATCAGAAGTAATTAAAAGAAAACCTGTTAATAATTTTATGCCATATTAGCTTAATAGTTACGGAAACAGCATTTTAGAACACAGAGCAATGGTTATAATTATGAACAGTAAAATTCACACTCCTAAATTGCTGGAAGTCACACAGTCACTTTATTCATTAATAGCAGTTCAACTGAGTGTTAAGTTTGTTATAAAGCATGAGAAGAGGGAGCAATTTGAGTATGTCAGCACAGGTTGTCACATTAAGTGTTTATTAGCGATATGTAAACTTCCTAACATGCGATCTGCAATTTGCTTCGGCAAATCTGAAAAAGAGCAAAAAGATTTGTTTTTTGATTGACACTGAAAATCTTCAGTATTAGAAACTGTGCCAGACGTCATACACATTCACAATAGAACCCACTTTGGCTAAGTTCGTGTAAGAAGTTCTTTGCACAGCAACAACAGCTTGCTTTTAAATTGTGCCTTTAATATGGTAAACCATTCCAAGGCACTTTGCAAAATTTGACGTAGATTTGTGCAAGGATTATATTAAGGCAGATGACCAAAAGGAGATGAGAAACAGAGAAGTTTAGAGGGGAAATTCTAGAGCTTACAGCCCAAGGCATGGCTACCGATGATGGATTGGGGATGCATAAGAGGCCAGAATTAGTGCAGCACAGAGATTTCAAGGGGTACATAAAAACATGCAAATTGGGAGCAGGAGTTGGGTATATGGCTGGAAGAAGTAACAGATCTAGGAAGGGGAAAGGCTCTGAGGAGATTTGAAACCAAGATTGAAAACTTTAAAAATTGAGGCATTGCTCAAGTAGGAGCCTGTTGTAGGGTGGCTGAATTGTACTATTGGTGATAGAGTTGAATTCAGACACTTCTTGTCATGGAAACATTAAGTTTATTTACAATACACTCAGCAGTAACTACACGTGCGCTTTGAACTCCAACTCTATCTCTACACTGGCTGCTGAGGGAGCCTGCGACACTTTCCTATTAGTTATTATAGATCATACGATCTTCCCTAACAAGTATTATTCTTAAAGGTACATTACGCACTAAATTACTACATTCCTCCCCCTTTAACCTGGCTATACATATGATATTTACAAGTACATATTTTTCAAGACAACATAATATTTACACTGGGTAAGGAATTTACAAGTTCAGTCCTTCAGGTGGTTTCCTGGTACGTGTGGAAGGTCGCAGCTCCACAACTTCAGATTCTTTGTGGGAACCTCCTTTTCTGGAGTAGCTTGAACATCAGGTACTTCGGTGGGCACTTGCAGTTCTGTATCCTCTGTAATGAAAAAGAAAGCGTGCTAGCTTGGTTGTCAAGGAATCATGCCTGAGTTTAATGTTTGAACCGCCCTTTCGGCCAGTCCATTTGAAGAAAGGTGGTACGGTGCGGTTTGCACTTGAGTGATACTGTTGATGTTGATAAACCGTCGAAACTCAGCACTCGTAAATGCCGCGCCGTTATCGGAAACGACTACTTCTGGTAGTCTGTGAATTGCAAAACTCTGTCGTAGTTTCTTACTTGTACTGGTCAACATTGGTGACTTCACCTCATATACGTCCAACCATTTTGAATGGGCATCGACAATGAGCAGAAACATTGTTCCCAGGAAATGTCCAACTTAGTCAATGTGTAACCGCACCCAGGGTCTACCTGGCCACTCCCATGGGTGTAATGGTGCTGTCACTGGCAGCTTTGTAGTTGCTGACATTGCACACAGTGCTTTATTAAACTCTCTATTTCACCATCCATCCCAGGCCCCCATAGATACCTGCATGTTATGGTCTTTATTTGGCAAATTCCTGGATGGGCACTGTGCAGTTCAATTAAAAGTGGCTCCCTTCCCTTTGGAGGAACCACTGGTGCACCCCACAATAAGATGCCATCCTGCCTGGTTATTTCATGTCTTCTGTTGAAGTACGGTTTCATTTAATCGGATACGGGCTCCTGAGGCCAACTATGTAGCACTTGTTTTAGTACTCGAGATAGGACTGGGTCCTGACTTGTCCAGTCTCTGAGGTGTTGAGCACATACCGGCGAGGAATCTGAGAAATTTATCAGTAAAACAAGTTCCTGTGGAACTGGGACGTGTTCATCATTTTCTTGTAAAAGCAAACGACTAAGGACATCGGCGTTTGCGATTTAATTGTCAGGCTTATGTATGAAAGTGCATTCTTATGCAGCCAGAATTAAGGCCCATTGTTGTATTCTTGCTGAGGCTATGGGTGGTATAGCCTTTTCCTCACTAAACAATCCTAGCAATGGTTTGTGGTCTGAAACGATAGTAAAACGGCGGTTGTGTACGTATTAGTGAAATTTCTTGACACCAGAGATGATGGACAGGCCTTCTTTTCTGATCTGTGGGTGTCCCTTTTCCACTTTGGTGAGTGTCCTTGATATGTAACCTATTGGCCGTTCCATGCCGTTGTCCACCTGATGGGATAGCACCGCTCCCACTCCGTAGGGAGATGTGTCATGTCAGCACCAATTCTTTCGTCTAGTCATAATGCACTCATAGATTGGACGAGTGCAACAATTGTTTCACCATTATGAAAGCTTCTTTCTGGGGTGCCTCCCAAGACCAATATTGGTTCTTTTTGAGCAGGGAATGTAGGGGGTCAGCACTGTAAACAAACTGGGTAAGAACCACCCATGATAGTTGATCATTCCTAGGAATGGTTTGAGCTCTGATGTGTTCTTTGGTGCAAGTGCCTCTCTTATGGCTCTCACTTTCTCCTCAGCTGGGTGGGGGCCCTGTGAATCTACCCGATGACTCAAATAGATTATCTCTCTAGCTTGGGTCATGCACTTATCTTTTTTTAAACGCACTCGAGCTTGCAAGAAACATTTTAAGAGGTTTGCCAAATGCTCCTTTTTCAGTGAATTCTGTCACCAATACATTGTCTAAATAGACTACAACCTGGGGCAGTCCCTGCAGTAAGCTTTCCATTGTTCTCTGAAAGATGGCACAAGCTGAGGAGACACCGAAAGGTAATCATGTATTTGGTACAACACTTTGTGGGTATTAATTGTGACAAATTCCCGGGAGGCATTATCCAATTCTAGTTGTTGATAAGCATGACCTCATGTCAAGCTTTGTGTACATTGTCCCTCCTGCCAGCTTAACAGAAAGGTCTTCAGTTTTTGGAATGGTACACCTGTCCAGTTTGGCTACTTTATTAACTGTCAGTCTGTAGTTCCACAGATTCGGATGCTTTGGTCAGTTTTAAGTATGGGGACTCTGGGTGCTGCCCACTGTGCACAGCGTCGAATTTTTCTCGCAGGTGTATGGCACCGGTCTTGCCTTCATGAAGCAATGGGTTGCTTCTGGATCCACATAAATCTTGGCTCGCAGGCCCTGGATTTGTCCCAGTTCATCCTGGAAGATGGTGGCATACTTTTTAAGTAGTTCTGGTAGCCCACTTGCTCTCAACTGAGATTTTGGACCATTCTAACTTAATCTCTTTTAACCCATCTCGCCCAAGGAGACTTGGCTGTTCACCTGCTACCACTATCATGGGTAGCTGTGCCAATCTGCTCCAATAATGGACAGTTACTTTGCTTATTCCTTTTACTTGAATATCTTCACCTG